>NC_139965.1:4186375-4611375 GCF_963993115.1 Abramis brama
ACAAAAATTAACGAATGCTGCGTTTTGCGTTAAATATTTTAACGCGTTAAACTGGACAAAAAATAAGCTCATGCGTTAAAGTTACTACACATAGTTAATTGCTGTCTGCCTTTTGCCGTCGATTTGTGGCTGTCAAGACCGCATATGAGATTTTACGCATTATTCCCATTGTAGCTACCCAACTTAAATACCTTTTTACAAACGCTGCAAAATCCTTCTTTATTTTGACCACCAACGGGCTGCAACCATGCTCTAAATTGTTTGTCTTCCTTGCACTTTCCCAGTTTTCTGGTCTGATGTTCAAAATTACTCGCGTCACCCATAGATATCATATATAAAGGCTAGATGTCTCGTGCGCGCTGCTGGCCAATGGAGGTCGACGTCAGCACATGGCGGCCATCTTGCCACAGTGGACTCGCTCGCTCGTTTAATGGTGCATGTACTTTTAAATAACCATAACTTGCTCAATTTTCTACCAATTTTCAAACGGTTTGGTTTGTTATAAACGTCAGAGATGTAGTTATGACACTGCATACATACACTGCATACATATGAATAATTATAACATACATGTTCAAGCATTCGGAATTATAGCCACGTTAATAACGTTTGTAAGAAACCAAACCGTCAAGATTTCAGCGAGATATGAGGATTTGTGTGCATGCTGATCACTCATCTTACATTAAGCCTGTGACAAGATGGCCGAACGGTGATGCCGGAAGTGACTGCGCCATAAGACATCTAGCGTTTATATATGATATCTATGGCGTCACCTCCGCAACTCTCCGGCCGCAGGCAATCACCAAACTGGTTCCGCGTGTTTATCACACTAACGTACATATTTTGAAATTGCGACAGCAAATAAAAATGATTATGAAGGCTGTATTCAAATAAATTGATAATATAAAATTTTCTTAAAAACGATAAAAAATGTAATGCCTGTAGTAGTGTTGTCACGATACCAAAATTATTGTTTCGATACCGATACCAAGTCAAGTATTGCGATTTCGATACTTTTTCGATACTTTTCCTGAAAAGGGAGAAACACTCAAATATCATTGCTGTGCTTTATTTTAAAACCGGGACAACATTCTAATCATATAACACACTAATAAATGAACATATGAACAGCAGATATATGAAACATTTGAACAAAATATGAAATATCAAAATATAAAAAATATATTAGAGCAATGACATTCAAGGTAAATTTTTTTATAAATTTAGCAGCATTATCTCATTTATCATAAGAAACATAAGAGCTTTATCTTGATTCTGAACTTTGAATAAAAATATGAACAGCGATTATATTAAACAATGTTTATTGTATAAAATATTGGTAACATATGATAAGCCTCATTGGTGATATATTTGACATGTGGGGAGAGAGTGGAAGGCCTATACTTCATGTTAAACATAAATATATAGCAGCAAAGACAACGTTGGCAGTGTTGACGGCAAAATAGGCTACAGAATAATTCGTTCTGTATTGAGAGGTGCAATATTTGAAAATCGATAATATTTTTTTAAATTACATTTATATTGTATTTATGTCAAAACTTTCAAACATCAAAATGTCATTTATTAATATGTATTCGTGTCAAAATGACATAGAAACATCTTTTCCTATTCTATTTAGCCTGGAAACGCTTCCAACATGCTTGCGTGTCGCGTGAAAAATAGGCGTCGGTTCTATTTCTAGCATGCACGCGTTTTCCGCGCGTCTCGAGCTGCGCCCAGACGCGTGTGTCACGCAGGCAGTTAACATGGGAGCCGAAATAAAAACGGACACGACACGCAGCCAGTGTGTCGCCGGCCTTACAAATCTGGAACGCGGTCATTCTTAGAAGTATCGATACTATTAAATTAAGGAATCGTGACGTTTTTAATTTCCGATTTACTATTGAAGTATCGGTGCACCGTGCAACAGAGCAAGGTAGGCAACGTACTTCCATATGTCACTCCTCGCGTCATCTTTTTCTACGAGTCGTGGACCACTTGTGCTCGCACATGCAGCCATCTCCCTGTAGTGTTTTGTCACATGACACTGACAGCGGCAGGTTCTTTGCTGCGTGCGTCAGGAAAAAAACACAGACGTCCATAGGGAGGCGTTTTTTTTTTTTTTTTTAAGTATCGATACTGATAAATTCAGGTATCGTGACGTTTTTAATTTCCGAGTATCGCGATACTTTTGAAGTATCGGTACACCGTGCAACACTAGCCTGTAGTATTACAATTTAATGCTTTTTAATGCCATTTAAGGCCTAAATTATCGCAAAATCCATTTAATGACTTTTAATGCTTTTTAATGCCCCGCGGAAACCCTGTTCTGATTAAAAAGTTGAAAATAAAAATCTTTCATTTAGACACACGTACATGAAGAATCAGCTGTGAATCTCAAAAGTGGTGACCATCAACAAGCATGTTGCAGTGCATTCTGGGTGCCACCAATCAAAATTCATCCATGGCTCCCATCATGCATTGCTGCATGAATAAAGTATGATCTTAATTGTCTCAGTAATTTCCTTTATTCATTCTATTTCTTCTTCTATTTCTTTCTTTTTTGTTGCTGTTTTTATGTGTTTTATTAGCTTATTTTCTAATGTTCAGAGTTAATCTGTTTATCATATGTCTGTGTGCCTAATTTTTATTTTTATTTTTTAAATCAGAACAACTTAAGAAATCATTAGAAATATATTGAAAATGCTAGATCCTTTGTTGTAGAATCACAGTGCTGCTATAATTAATAATGTAAATGTAACTCCGAGATCAGACTCTAATTGACCCTTCGCAAAGACCCTCCCCCGTTAGTTACTGTCGCTATGCCCGACAAGCTACGCCGCTCTCACGCACACACCATGTTCTCACGCAGTGGAAAATACATCGCGGAGCAGAGAGGACACTGACAACACGCTGACAGACAGGACAGACCAGGTTACTTTTCGATTACTTTTGATATTAAACATATTAAACAAAGTCTCACCTTTCAAATTTGGTCATTTTTTAAAAAGAAATTTAAACAATAAATACCGTTTTGTGGCTCTGTAATGTGTCTGACAGATCGCTGTAGAGCATCAGTTAAAGCTGCTCGTGAATGATCATCTCTTCCTTCTAGTTCATTTATATCATCAAATAAACATGAATGAACATAAGAAGGAATGTTGTTTTAACCGCGGAAAGGCGTCAGTACACTCCGTTTTTGAAGTTCAAATCGTGTTAATCTACTAGCCTATCTCTCCTGACTACTTTGTCGGACAAAATGGCGGATGGCGAAGTATGATTGGTCAGATCACCTGTCAATCAAGCCAGTGGCGCAGGCAGAAATTGTATTTTGGGTGGGCCAGTGAAAAAGTGAGTGGGCCTATAGTTTTTCCTAGAAAAAAAATGACTTAAATAATAATTCAACCTTAGAGAGTAGAAAAAAGAATAGACAAACTGCAAAAACAGTTACACCTTTATTTTGCAATACTGGGCAAAGGCAATAACAAAACTGTCTAATCATCATGTTCAACCAACAGAGCTCAATAAAGGCTGGACAAACCAGCATAGACAATAACCTGTCTATTTTATTCAGGCTAGTCAGCAGTGCAAAGACAGTTCACCCGAATATAAAGTAGGCTAAAAGTAAAAGAAATTCAAATAATGAAAACTCTCAGCAGAGCACGGTTTGAAATAAATAACAACACACTCCCTAATTTCTGTTAAATCAACCATATACAGTGCAATCAGCCTGGTGGAAATTAAGCTTTTGTGCCAAAAAAATAGCAACTTGGGTGAGCAGCATTGTACAGGAGAGAGAGAGAGAGAGAGAGAGAGAGAGAGAGAACTTTTCAACGGTGTTTGTGTGATGACAGGTGCAGACAGCGATTGCGGAGCAGCATATTGATGTAGAACACCAACTTTTGTTGAATTTAGGAGAAATCTACAGACGCAAATAGACAAAATGTAGTAAAATAAAGACCAAAATGTGTCTGAAAGAAGGCATTGAAGACAAATAGCCCAAAATCTCAAAATTGACCAGTGAAAATCCCCCGATGTTTTTTGCCTGCTGTGTCTCGCCTTAAATCACTTCACGGGCAAAAATTAAGGAAATTAGTTAAACAACAGGCCTACCTTTGTTGTTTTCATTCTACAAAACAAGACGCAAGTGCCTGGGTTTAGTGTTGAAAACAGAAATGATCTCATGATAGTCCAAAGAGTCACAGAGTTATTTTTCAAATAACTTTTTGGCTAAAAAGCAGCTAGCAAAGTTAGCTGGCTAAAGGCCGCCGGAGCCCGCCGCCCAGAGAGTCCTGTCGGAACCCCTAGCAGCCATAGCAACCAATTAGGTTCCGGAGAGAGGCTTTCTACAACTTGCTTCAACAGTTCCATTTTATTCGGAAAACAAATTAAATACACACACCAGTCAACAATAAATCAGGTTTATATTAATATATTTTCTTAAATACATTTGAATAATAAAAATAAACTAAAAATGTATTTTGATCAAACTTGCCTGGGCGGGCCAGTGAGTAATGTGGGCGGGCCAAGTGCCGCCCTGGCCCATTACTGGCTACGCTGCCTGAATCAAGCTCTCTGCGAAGGGTCAATTGAGTTCAGTGATTTAGGTCAAATGATTATTGTCAAAACATAACCAATACCACCTGATCATCCTTTATATTTCCTTGTCTGGCTGTTACAACTCAGTTACAGCAGCCAAAACAAAATCTAATATTAAAATAGTCAAGGGACAAAAGCCCAACTAAAGCAAACACTAACCACCACAATGATGAATTTGTGACAAATTGTGATTTTCTCCTTTGGTGAATCTGCTTGTTAACATCAGCTGTCTTTAATAATGGTCAATCATCACTCAATCACTTAATTATCAAATTAGCTTTAACACTGTTCAGTGTTCCATTAACAGTCTTATTTTAACACTTTAACACTCTTGAGTGTGGTCTCACATATACCAGGAGAGTTAATTTAACACTGGAGTTTTTGCTGTGAATATCATTCTGGGTTTAATTAGAATCATAGTACAGAATCTGCTCTTATAAAGGTTCTTAAGGATGTGTTGTTCACTGTGGACTCTGAAGTTCTGGTGTTACTTGACCTTAGTGCAGTATTTGACACCATAGACAATGAAATTCTTATTGCAAGGCTTGAGTGGAATATGCTGTGCAAAGACTGCTAACCTCAAGAAAAAATATGATAGCCAACACAATCTCATGGCAATTTGATCTGCTTAAGCCTACAGACAATTGGGTTTAGGGGTGGAACATTATGCTTACTACTTTTTCTAAAAATAATACTTTTCGTAAGAATCACATCGTACAAATGTATAATCTCCACCTCATAAAATAGTAATGTATTCTTGTGAGATCAGATTGGAATAGCCTTCATTGTAATTTCAATTGAATTATGATTAAAATAGTGTTTATTTAGGCTACATTATGTTCATGTTGAAAATGTACTTAGAGTCTGGAATTCTTGCTACACAAATATTCTGAGAATCCTTTGCCTCCATCTGTATTTTACAGACTGTCAATGCTTCCATCAAGCAGATCAACTCTGATTCATCAAGGTCCTCCAAAACAATACCGTCTACATACAGAGAGAAAAGTGCTTGATGATCATGGAAAAGTCAGAAAATGGACTTATGGGAACAAAGACACCAGTAAAAAAAACAAAATTGTTCTGCTGGTGGGAGAAACCGGCGCTGGGAAGACGTCTCTCATCAACACCATGGTCAACTACTTACTGGGAGTGAAGTTTGAGGATGAAATATGGTATGAAATCACAGAAGAAGGAGCAAGCAACCAATCAGAATCACAAACCTCTGAAATCACCATGTATGAGGTCTGTCCTGAAGAGAGTCCCATATCTCTCACCATCATTGATACTCCAGGATATGGAGACACTAGAGGACTGGAAAAAGATCTGGAAGTTGCTGAGAATTTATCCATGCTGTTTCAGAGTAATGATGGGGTTCGTCATATTGACGCCGTGTGTTTTGTGACTCAAGCGTCTAAGAATCGCCTCTCGGACAGACAGCATTACATCATCAGTTCAATTCTGTCTTTGTTTGGAAAAGACATTGTGAACAACATTGTGTTTCTAATCACACACTCTGATGGTCTGCCAGCCAACAACGTCCTCAGCGCCATTAATGAAGCTAGAATCCCCTGCAGACGAGACCACAATAACCAACCTGTTTATTTCTTATTCAACAACCGGCAGTCTGACATCCGTCACACTGGAGAACGTCGAGTTCGTGCTCAAAGAGACGCCTGGGAAGACAGCATGGACGGCATGAAGGACTTCATTCAGTCATTGGATGAAAAGCACAGAAGAAGTTTAGAGTTGACTTCAAATGTCCTGGTAGAACGCATTCGATTAGAAGCATCCATGTGCAACTTACAGCTGCGAATTCAAGAGAAAGAGTCAAAGAAGTCTGAAAAACTTCAGATCCAGGAGGTAATGAGACAAAACAAGGAAAAGATTGAACAGTGTAAAAACTTCCGCATTAAAGTAAAAAAGCCTGTCAAAATGAAGGTTCCCATTGAAAGCGCTTCATGGAAGAGCAGGAAGGCGACGACCTGCACCGTCTGTGAGGAAAACTGCCATGAGTTTGACTGCTGGTGGGTTTCTGATGTCAGTAAATGTGAAGTCATGAATAACGGTTACTGTACCGTGTGCACAGGGAAGTGTCACCACAGCAAACATGTCAAAGAAAACAAGAAATACGTCATCAGAAATGCAAGCATGATTTTGGACTTTGACAATTTTAAAAAAGAATATGAGAATACAGTCTTTAATAGGTTTTCAGTTGTAATGGAACATCTTGAGAAAGATCTGCTGGAGATTGAGGACCAAAAGTCAATTCTTCTAAGTGAAGCTTACATGACCATCAAGCATCTGTCTCAGATCGCATTAAAGCCAGACTCGGCCTTCACTCTTCAGCATCTGGACTTCTTCATCCCCAGAGTGAGAGACTGGGTCCGAGAGCTGGAAGAAATGAGGAGAACCGCTGAAGCTGAAGAAGCCAATAAAGACGCTCTGAGTTATCTGAGAGCTGGTCTTGCTAAACTGAAATTTGGCAATTAACACATGCAGAACAGATGAAATGGTGAACACACAGGTGATTTTTATTATCTTAAGATAATAAAAAAATATAATTTAAGCAAAGTATACACTGAAATGTAAATTTAAATTCAGGTTTACCCATACAGATTTAAATTCCTGTAGTTATTTGTTTTCATGCAGTCAGCCCACAACGTCACCAAGGCCCGCCCCAATCGGCCTGACAGGGGTTGCTACATAGCAGGGTCCCCGCGGATCCTTAAAAAGTCTTAAAAGGTCTTAAATTAGATTTTTTAAATTTAAGGCCATAAAAAGTCTTAAAAATACACATTTTTTTAAAAATGTCTTATTTTTACTTATGAAAGGTCTTAAATTTTAAATGACACTTTGACTTAGACGTATCTAAATGCTTTCGAAATTAAAACTAATTAGCGTAGCCCTACGTATTATTTTTTTAATTCTATCTTTGTGGATTTGCTTGTTCACGTGACAATTCGCGTCACTTATGGCAGTATATTAGCCTGCGTCTGTCTCCTGCATGCGAGAGGAGAGAAGAAAACGAGTAAATGTCAGTTCAATTGTACGTTCACTCTTTATGTGCTTAGGAGTGTGCGATATTGTCTACGAACTATGATGATATTGTAGGCTAATCATTGTTTTAACTATGTACGAGGCACTGCGAGTGCGAGCTGACATCGCGTTTGTCTCTCATGCTTGCTTTCACTGCGTGATGTGTCAGTTTATAGATGTCCCCAAATGAGTTTTTGTCTTATATTTATATCATATTATGTTATATTAGAATATCACATGAGCAAGAGTGCCGTTTTCCTTTGCACAATTGCAACTGTGCTATTTATTTTATACAACAGTTAAATTAACAAAGTTAAGTTCTATGAATAAGAGCGGGATCATATAATGTAACGTTACCCAAAGGATGACAAAAATTAACGAATGCTGCGTTTTGCGTTAAATATTTTAACGCGTTAAACTGGACAAAAAATAAGCTCATGCGTTAAAGTTACTACACATAGTTAATTGCTGTCTGCCTTTTGCCGTCGATTTGTGGCTGTCAAGACCGCATATGAGATTTTACGCATTATTCCCATTGTAGCTACCCAACTTAAATACCTTTTTACAAACGCTGCAAAATCCTTCTTTATTTTGACCACCAACGGGCTGCAACCATGCTCTAAATTGTTTGTCTTCCTTGCACTTTCCCAGTTTTCTGGTCTGATGTTCAAAATTACTCGCGTCACCCATAGATATCATATATAAAGGCTAGATGTCTCGTGCGCGCTGCTGGCCAATGGAGGTCGACGTCAGCACATGGCGGCCATCTTGCCACAGTGGACTCGCTCGCTCGTTTAATGGTGCATGTACTTTTAAATAACCATAACTTGCTCAATTTTCTACCAATTTTCAAACGGTTTGGTTTGTTATAAACGTCAGAGATGTAGTTATGACACTGCATACATACACTGCATACATATGAATAATTATAACATACATGTTCAAGCATTCGGAATTATAGCCACGTTAATAACGTTTGTAAGAAACCAAACCGTCAAGATTTCAGCGAGATATGAGGATTTGTGTGCATGCTGATCACTCATCTTACATTAAGCCTGTGACAAGATGGCCGAACGGTGATGCCGGAAGTGACTGCGCCATAAGACATCTAGCGTTTATATATGATATCTATGGCGTCACCTCCGCAACTCTCCGGCCGCAGGCAATCACCAAACTGGTTCCGCGTGTTTATCACACTAACGTACATATTTTGAAATTGCGACAGCAAATAAAAATGATTATGAAGGCTGTATTCAAATAAATTGATAATATAAAATTTTCTTAAAAACGATAAAAAATGTAATGCCTGTAGTAGTGTTGTCACGATACCAAAATTATTGTTTCGATACCGATACCAAGTCAAGTATTGCGATTTCGATACTTTTTCGATACTTTTCCTGAAAAGGGAGAAACACTCAAATATCATTGCTGTGCTTTATTTTAAAACCGGGACAACATTCTAATCATATAACACACTAATAAATGAACATATGAACAGCAGATATATGAAACATTTGAACAAAATATGAAATATCAAAATATAAAAAATATATTAGAGCAATGACATTCAAGGTAAATTTTTTTATAAATTTAGCAGCATTATCTCATTTATCATAAGAAACATAAGAGCTTTATCTTGATTCTGAACTTTGAATAAAAATATGAACAGCGATTATATTAAACAATGTTTATTGTATAAAATATTGGTAACATATGATAAGCCTCATTGGTGATATATTTGACATGTGGGGAGAGAGTGGAAGGCCTATACTTCATGTTAAACATAAATATATAGCAGCAAAGACAACGTTGGCAGTGTTGACGGCAAAATAGGCTACAGAATAATTCGTTCTGTATTGAGAGGTGCAATATTTGAAAATCGATAATATTTTTTTAAATTACATTTATATTGTATTTATGTCAAAACTTTCAAACATCAAAATGTCATTTATTAATATGTATTCGTGTCAAAATGACATAGAAACATCTTTTCCTATTCTATTTAGCCTGGAAACGCTTCCAACATGCTTGCGTGTCGCGTGAAAAATAGGCGTCGGTTCTATTTCTAGCATGCACGCGTTTTCCGCGCGTCTCGAGCTGCGCCCAGACGCGTGTGTCACGCAGGCAGTTAACATGGGAGCCGAAATAAAAACGGACACGACACGCAGCCAGTGTGTCGCCGGCCTTACAAATCTGGAACGCGGTCATTCTTAGAAGTATCGATACTATTAAATTAAGGAATCGTGACGTTTTTAATTTCCGATTTACTATTGAAGTATCGGTGCACCGTGCAACAGAGCAAGGTAGGCAACGTACTTCCATATGTCACTCCTCGCGTCATCTTTTTCTACGAGTCGTGGACCACTTGTGCTCGCACATGCAGCCATCTCCCTGTAGTGTTTTGTCACATGACACTGACAGCGGCAGGTTCTTTGCTGCGTGCGTCAGGAAAAAAACACAGACGTCCATAGGGAGGCGTTTTTTTTTTTTTTTTTAAGTATCGATACTGATAAATTCAGGTATCGTGACGTTTTTAATTTCCGAGTATCGCGATACTTTTGAAGTATCGGTACACCGTGCAACACTAGCCTGTAGTATTACAATTTAATGCTTTTTAATGCCATTTAAGGCCTAAATTATCGCAAAATCCATTTAATGACTTTTAATGCTTTTTAATGCCCCGCGGAAACCCTGTTCTGATTAAAAAGTTGAAAATAAAAATCTTTCATTTAGACACACGTACATGAAGAATCAGCTGTGAATCTCAAAAGTGGTGACCATCAACAAGCATGTTGCAGTGCATTCTGGGTGCCACCAATCAAAATTCATCCATGGCTCCCATCATGCATTGCTGCATGAATAAAGTATGATCTTAATTGTCTCAGTAATTTCCTTTATTCATTCTATTTCTTCTTCTATTTCTTTCTTTTTTGTTGCTGTTTTTATGTGTTTTATTAGCTTATTTTCTAATGTTCAGAGTTAATCTGTTTATCATATGTCTGTGTGCCTAATTTTTATTTTTATTTTTTAAATCAGAACAACTTAAGAAATCATTAGAAATATATTGAAAATGCTAGATCCTTTGTTGTAGAATCACAGTGCTGCTATAATTAATAATGTAAATGTAACTCCGAGATCAGACTCTAATTGACCCTTCGCAAAGACCCTCCCCCGTTAGTTACTGTCGCTATGCCCGACAAGCTACGCCGCTCTCACGCACACACCATGTTCTCACGCAGTGGAAAATACATCGCGGAGCAGAGAGGACACTGACAACACGCTGACAGACAGGACAGACCAGGTTACTTTTCGATTACTTTTGATATTAAACATATTAAACAAAGTCTCACCTTTCAAATTTGGTCATTTTTTAAAAAGAAATTTAAACAATAAATACCGTTTTGTGGCTCTGTAATGTGTCTGACAGATCGCTGTAGAGCATCAGTTAAAGCTGCTCGTGAATGATCATCTCTTCCTTCTAGTTCATTTATATCATCAAATAAACATGAATGAACATAAGAAGGAATGTTGTTTTAACCGCGGAAAGGCGTCAGTACACTCCGTTTTTGAAGTTCAAATCGTGTTAATCTACTAGCCTATCTCTCCTGACTACTTTGTCGGACAAAATGGCGGATGGCGAAGTATGATTGGTCAGATCACCTGTCAATCAAGCCAGTGGCGCAGGCAGAAATTGTATTTTGGGTGGGCCAGTGAAAAAGTGAGTGGGCCTATAGTTTTTCCTAGAAAAAAAATGACTTAAATAATAATTCAACCTTAGAGAGTAGAAAAAAGAATAGACAAACTGCAAAAACAGTTACACCTTTATTTTGCAATACTGGGCAAAGGCAATAACAAAACTGTCTAATCATCATGTTCAACCAACAGAGCTCAATAAAGGCTGGACAAACCAGCATAGACAATAACCTGTCTATTTTATTCAGGCTAGTCAGCAGTGCAAAGACAGTTCACCCGAATATAAAGTAGGCTAAAAGTAAAAGAAATTCAAATAATGAAAACTCTCAGCAGAGCACGGTTTGAAATAAATAACAACACACTCCCTAATTTCTGTTAAATCAACCATATACAGTGCAATCAGCCTGGTGGAAATTAAGCTTTTGTGCCAAAAAAATAGCAACTTGGGTGAGCAGCATTGTACAGGAGAGAGAGAGAGAGAGAGAGAGAGAGAGAGAGAGAACTTTTCAGCGGTGTTTGTGTGATGACAGGTGCAGACAGCGATTGCGGAGCAGCATATTGATGTAGAACACCAACTTTTGTTGAATTTAGGAGAAATCTACAGATGCAAATAGACAAAATGTAGTAAAATAAAGACCAAAATGTGTCTGAAAGAAGGCATTGAAGACAAATAGCCCAAAATCTCAAAATTGACCAGTGAAAATCCCCCGATGTTTTTTGCCTGCTGTGTCTCGCCTTAAATCACTTCACGGGCAAAAATTAAGGAAATTAGTTAAACAACAGGCCTACCTTTGTTGTTTTCATTCTACAAAACAAGACGCAAGTGCCTGGGTTTAGTGTTGAAAACAGAAATGATCTCATGATAGTCCAAAGAGTCACAGAGTTATTTTTCAAATAACTTTTTGGCTAAAAAGCAGCTAGCAAAGTTAGCTGGCTAAAGGCCGCCGGAGCCCGCCGCCCAGAGAGTCCTGTCGGAACCCCTAGCAGCCATAGCAACCAATTAGGTTCCGGAGAGAGGCTTTCTACAACTTGCTTCAACAGTTCCATTTTATTCGGAAAACAAATTAAATACACACACCAGTCAACAATAAATCAGGTTTATATTAATATATTTTCTTAAATACATTTGAATAATAAAAATAAACTAAAAATGTATTTTGATCAAACTTGCCTGGGCGGGCCAGTGAGTAATGTGGGCGGGCCAAGTGCCGCCCTGGCCCATTACTGGCTACGCGCCTGAATCAAGCTCTCTGCGAAGGGTCAATTGAGTTCAGTGATTTAGGTCAAATGATTATTGTCAAAACATAACCAATACCACCTGATCATCCTTTATATTTCCTTGTCTGGCTGTTACAACTCAGTTACAGCAGCCAAAACAAAATCTAATATTAAAATAGTCAAGGGACAAAAGCCCAACTAAAGCAAACACTAACCACCACAATGATGAATTTGTGACAAATTGTGATTTTCTCCTTTGGTGAATCTGCTTGTTAACATCAGCTGTCTTTAATAATGGTCAATCATCACTCAATCACTTAATTATCAAATTAGCTTTAACACTGTTCAGTGTTCCATTAACAGTCTTATTTTAACACTTTAACACTCTTGAGTGTGGTCTCACATATACCAGGAGAGTTAATTTAACACTGGAGTTTTTGCTGTGAATATCATTCTGGGTTTAATTAGAATCATAGTACAGAATCTGCTCTTATAAAGGTTCTTAAGGATGTGTTGTTCACTGTGGACTCTGAAGTTCTGGTGTTACTTGACCTTAGTGCAGTATTTGACACCATAGACAATGAAATTCTTATTGCAAGGCTTGAGTGGAATATGCTGTGCAAAGACTGCTAACCTCAAGAAAAAATATGATAGCCAACACAATCTCATGGCAATTTGATCTGCTTAAGCCTACAGACAATTGGGTTTAGGGGTGGAACATTATGCTTACTACTTTTTCTAAAAATAATACTTTTCGTAAGAATCACATCGTACAAATGTATAATCTCCACCTCATAAAATAGTAATGTATTCTTGTGAGATCAGATTGGAATAGCCTTCATTGTAATTTCAATTGAATTATGATTAAAATAGTGTTTATTTAGGCTACATTATGTTCATGTTGAAAATGTACTTAGAGTCTGGAATTCTTGCTACACAAATATTCTGAGAATCCTTTGCCTCCATCTGTATTTTACAGACTGCCAATGCTTCCATCAAGCAGATCAACTCTGATTGATCAAGGTCCTCCAAAACGATACCGTCTACATACAGAGAGAAAAGTGCTTGATGATCATGGAAAAGTCAGAAAATGGACTTATGGGAACAAAGACACCAGTAAAAAAAACAAAATTGTTCTGCTGGTGGGAGAAACCGGCGCTGGGAAGACGTCTCTCATCAACACCATGGTCAACTACTTACTGGGAGTGAAGTTTGAGGATGAAATATGGTATGAAATCACAGAAGAAGGAGCAAGCAACCAATCAGAATCACAAACCTCTGAAATCACCATGTATGAGGTCTGTCCTGAAGAGAGTCCCATATCTCTCACCATCATTGATACTCCAGGCTACGGAGACACTAGAGGACTGGAAAAAGATCTGGAAGTTGCTGAGAATTTATCCATGCTGTTTCAGAGTAATGATGGGGTTCGTCATATTGACGCCGTGTGTTTTGTGACTCAAGCGTCTAAGAATCGCCTCTCGGACAGACAGCATTACATCATCAGTTCAGTTCTGTCTTTGTTTGGAAAAGACATTGTGAACAACATTGTGTTTCTAATCACACACTCTGATGGTCTGCCAGCCAACAACGTCCTCAGCGCCATTAATGAAGCTAGAATCCCCTGCAGACGAGACCACAATAACCAACCTGTTTATTTCTTATTCAACAACCGGCAGTCTGACATCCGTCACACTAGAGAACGTCGAGTTCGTGCTCAAAGAGACGCCTGGGAAGACAGCATGGACGGCATGAAGGACTTCATTCAGTCATTGGATGAAAAGCACAGAAGAAGTTTAGAGTTGACTTCAAATGTCCTGGTAGAACGCATTCGATTAGAAGCATCCATGTGCAACTTACAGCTGCGAATTCAAGAGAAAGAGTCAAAGAAGTCTGAAAAACTTCAGATCCAGGAGGCAATGAGACAAAACAAGGAAAAGATTGAACAGTGTAAAAACTTCCGCATTAAAGTAAAAAAGCCTGTCAAAATGAAGGTTCCCATTGAAAGCGTTTCATGGAAGAGCTGGAAGAGCAGGAAGGCGACGACCTGCACCGTCTGTGAGGAAAACTGCCATGAGTTTGACTGCTGGTGGGTTTCTGATGTCAGTAAATGTGAAGTCATGAAAAACGGTTACTGTACCGTGTGCACAGGGAAGTGTCACCACAGCAAACATGTCAAAGAAAACAAGAAATACGTCATCAGAAATGCAAGCATGATTTTGGACTTTGACAATTTTAAAAAAGAATATGAGAATACAGTCTTTAATAGGTTTTCAGTTGTAATGGAACATCTTGAGAAAGATCTGCTGGAGATTGAGGACCAAAAGTCAATTCTTCTAAGTGAAGCTTACATGACCATCAAGCATCTGTCTCAGATCGCATTAAAGCCAGACTCGGCCTTCACTCTTCAGCATCTGGACTTCTTCATCCCCAGAGTGAGAGACTGGGTCCGAGAGCTGGAAGAAATGAGGAGAACCGCTGAAGCTGAAGAAGCCAATAAAGACGCTCTGAGTTATCTGAGAGCTGGTCTTGCTAAACTGAAATTTGGCAATTAACACATGCAGAACAGATGAAATGGTGAACACACAGGTGATTTTTATTATCTTAAGATAATAAAAAAATATAATTTAAGCAAAGTATACACTGAAATGTAAATTTAAATTCAGATTTACCCATACAGATTTAAATTCCTGTAGTTATTTGTTTTCATGCAGTCAGCCCACAACGTCACCAAGGCCCGCCCCAATCGGCCTGACAGGGGTTGCTACATAGCAGGGTCCCCGCGGATCCTTAAAAAGTCTTAAAAGGTCTTAAATTAGATTTCTTAAATTTAAGGCCATAAAAAGTCTTAAAAATACACATTTTTTTAAAAATGTCTTATTTTTACTTATGAAAGGTCTTAAATTTTAAATGACACTTTGACTTAGACGTATCTAAATGCTTTCGAAATTAAAACTAATTAGCGTAGCCCTACGTATTATTTTTTTAATTCTATCTTTGTGGATTTGCTTGTTCACGTGACAATTCGCGTCACTTACGGCAGTATATTAGCCTGCGTCTGTCTCCTGCATGCGAGAGGAGAGAAGAAAACGAGTAAATGTCAGTTCAATTGTACGTTCACTCTTTATGTGCTTAGGAGTGTGCGATATTGTCTACGAACTATGATGATATTGTAGGCTAATCATTGTTTTAACTATGTAGGAGGCACTGCGAGTGCGAGCTGACATCGCGTTTGTCTCTCATGCTTGCTTTCACTGCGTGATGTGTCAGTTTATAGATGTCCCCAAATGAGTTTTTGTCTTATATTTATATCATATTATGTTATATTAGAATATCACATGAGCAAGAGTGCCGTTTTCCTTTGCACAATTGCAAATGTGCTATTTATTTTATACAACAGTTAAATTAACAAAGTTAACATTGTGAGTTACTTTTTGGACACAATATTGTCCATTTTCACTTTATATCGCCGTCGAGAATTTCATAATGAAGCCGTGGTCCAACAGACAGCGATTTTTTTTTTTTTTTTTTTTTTTTTTTTTTTTTTTTTTTTTTTTTTTACTTAAATCCGCGTTTTGAACGAATCATTTTAGCGATTCAATGAACAATCACTTGTTTTCTGAATGAATCAGCCGTTTGAACAAATCGGTTGAAATGACTCCAACAACTCGCTTAAGACAGTGACTTGCCGCCTCCTACTGGTGGTTTTAGTTTCATATTTAAAGTACCCTTTAATTAAAACGTTAAAATTATAAATCATTTCATATTTAAATATTGAATAGCTTTATTTATGCAATTGTAAATGAAATGTAAATATAGTAGGCTAATGCCATTTTTGATGCCGCTTCTGTGTCACCTCTGCACTGCAAGGATGGATTTTAATTTAATGATTTATTTTGACATTGGTACTGTGTTATTCTAATATAATTTAATTTGAATGTTGACATAAAAGGTGATGCATACATCTAAATACGTTTAGAAACAATGTCCATATATAGGTGAAAATGCCCCTGGAAATCAATTTAAGGTGGCAAATATTGCCCCTTAATAAAAATGTTAATTTCGGTCACTGCTGTGAACTGACCACTGCATAGAATATAAAAAATATGAACATCTTCGTGGGTCTGCTGTCAACAACAGGCCTAAACCAGCCAGGGTACCAGTACAAAAACACAATCAGTAAAATATCATCTAATTATTATCAACAAAACTTTGAAAATATCTAGACATATTTTTGTCAATATTGCGCACCCCTAATGTACGGTATTAATTTTGATTTCTTCAGGTCTTAAAAAGGTCTTAAAAAACCTTAAATTTGACTTTAAAAATTGTGCAGATACCCTGACATACTCATACTCATAACTCCTAAACCGTTAGGCATACGCTCAAGTGTCTTATATCGATGGAATCATTGGCTCAAGACGGACACAATTTGATGGACGAATTTGCTCGGCGACAATTATTTGTAATTTTGGATTTTGTGAAATAACTATTTTTGCGCACTAGTCCTCGGCTTTTGGCCCGATCAGAACCAAACCACTGCAGCAAGATTCTCTGGAATCTGATTGTCAATAATTGGCAACAAACAGGACACATGTGTATGAGCTCAATTTGAGGTCACATGAAAAAAATTGCGATGATTGGCCACTTGGTGGCGCCAAAAAATATAAAAATGTCTATTACCACCTAACCATTAGCCCAAATGACTTGAAAATTGGCATGCACTGTCTTTGTCCGAAGTGCCACAATAGTCTATGTGGACATTGGCGTATCTCAAAAAACATGACCACCAATGAAATTTGAGTAGCTATCACACAAGGTTCAAGGAGGCTGATCAACGAAACTCAGTGAGCATATTCGACTCATGGCTCTAGAGTTCTGTAAGACTTTTGAAAGAAATCGCCCCGTAGTTGGCGCTAACTAGTTTTATGCCTCTGTAATCACGTTGTTTTTCACACATACACACAATATTCATGTAATTTGCTCCATAGACAAAATAACAGCTGAAAAGTAATGTCAAACTAATAGCTTTTTATTAGTTGTATTCATTATAGAAAAACTGTGATTTTACAACATAAGAGCCAGCAGTTTTGTGGCAAACAGATAAAGTGAAAGATTAAAAATAACATTGCACAAAAAGTTATCATCTATGGCATCACTTAGACTCACACAGACATCAAGAATCAACATATAAATCTTAGCAATGGTGATAAAAGTATTAGTGTTACAATGCATGCTGGGAGACTGGGTGAGTACCCGTATATTTCCTACTATGGAAGTCAATTGGACCAGAAACTGTCTGGTTACTGATATTCTTCTAAATATCAGAAACTTGGCTGAATGGATTCGAAAACGGTAAAACTCAACTCTTTAACTCTGGGGGAGTTGTAAAATGAGCCTATTTCCAAAAAAAGTGGAGTATCCCTTTAACAGCAACAACAGCTGTAAAGATGAAGTTGACGATCGCCATCTCCGTAGTGAACGCGCCTATAGAGAGAAATGCACATCATGGATTACATAATCATAGAGTAGCCTATTTCTTTTCATTTTAAATTGTTAAAAAGACATTTCAAGCTTTCTTAAGATATATTTCATGTCTGTGAGGCATATGCTGAGTTTCGTTAAGTTTGGATGAGATGTGCTCCTGTTCACGAGCAATGCAAGTGACCGCGCGGGTGCCTCCATGATTATATTGTCTTGCTTCTTATTTATTAAATCCAGGCAATTGGTTGATACATTTTTTAAAAAAATAAGATACAATTTATACAAAACGAAATTCACTTAAAAAAGGTTTTCTACAAAACAAAACTTAATTAAGTGGTCAAAATCATGTATTGACCCGCTCCTCTCGATATATTGCGCATCCTATCTTACTCGTGCGGTTCACTTTTCATAATCAATATAGATGAAAAAATAACATTATAATATTTTAACAAATATGAAACTAAATGAGCTTATTTAATGGCTACAACACATATAGTAGGCCTACAGACTCTCTATTTGTACAAATTGCTGCACATTCATTTTATTCAGAATTTTGCACACATAAGTTGAAAGGCATTTGTTTGTGCATGCATAGTAAAACATATCTGCAAAATTTATCAAGTTCACTGATAATTATGCGTGCATTTAATAATTACTATCTTAATGAATAATGGAACAAGGACGAAGCATGTAAACTGCGTTGTTTGTTTAGAATGGAAAGGATTGCAAATAGATCCGAATGAAGAAACATACAAAACCATAGTAGAAAATGGGTAGCGCCGCGGCTGCGTGCTGGTACCCAGCATGCACTGCGACATGAAACTTTTAATGTCACCATCGTTAAGATTAATATGCTGATTCTTGATCTCTGTATGAGTCAGTATAATAAAAATATAGTTTTTAAAATCTGATTGTCACAACAATAGATCTTACAGTATCACATTTATACTATAATTAATAATACAAAACTACTGTTTAAACAGAGATTAGGCTCTAGTAAATTCAGTGAATCAAATGACTAAATTGTGTGTTTTATCATCAAAACACAATCATCAACATCTGATTATATTTTCTTTTGGCTTTTGACACAACAAGTGTGTTTTATAAACACACAGTTACAGCAGCCAGAGAAAAACTTACATTATAATTTCAAGGGTCAATAGCCCAACTAAAGCAAACACTCTCCATCATGGTAACTTTAATGAAACAATAAATCAACAACTAAATCTCTGTTAATTCTCAATAACTTCTGTAGACGTGTGACAGAAATAAAGACAGTCTGGTTAGTAATAAGTGAAGCTGGTAATGCTGTTAGTGGAGTTGTTTAATCCTCCTCTGCTGAGATCTTGAGAGATTTAACATCTTCTTTTCTCTTCAGTTGATTTCATCTAAAGCTGTGGATGAAGTCAGTTGTAGTTTGTGTTTCTCTTGCGTTATTTCTCTTTCCTTTAATGATTCTGCTTGTTAGCAGCAGGTTTTCTTCACTAATGCTCAATCATCACTTAATTAATCACTTTAATCACTTAATTTATTGACTACAATGTATATCTTCTTTTAGTGACCTCAACTGAAATAATTTCAGAGTACTCATAACTATTGGTTTCTAAAAAAATGTCATAAATTAAGGTATAGGGGAGCGCGGGGCACAACCTAACACATTTTGGTTTTGGCTCAATTATAAAAAAATAAAAAAATTAAGTTATATTAATCTTTTTTTACACAAGCAACATTATGCTGTTCCCTGCTGCAGTTTGCAATTCAGCGACCCCTAGAGGCAATGTGTCTATATTTAAGCATGTGCTGTTCAGCCATTTTGTTATCAGACATTTGAGAGAGCACACAAATGAATTACATCTCCATTCATGTTTCACTATTGAAAAGGCATTGTCTGTAAGTGTATTCTAAAATCAATGTTATGAAAGTTCTTTGGTGTTTTGTCATATAACGTAGTGTTGTATTTGAAGATGTTAGATGTGTGTACAAATTTAACTATGAATGTTGTCTATGCTATTGTGTATGCTATGCTATGCTATCTATGTTTGGAAGGGATGTTTTAGAAGATGTTTATGCTCAAAGTGTCTTGTAAAGTTAATGTATTTCTATTGTTGTTTTTTGCAGTTTTACACCGCTTCCATTAAATGCAATTCAAGTCAACTCTGTCTTGGGTAGTGTCTGTCTTTGGATGAGTGTTAAGCTTGCTGCATAGCTACGTATCAGTACTAGGGCTGAGAATCGATTAAAAAAAAATAACTAATTGCACAATTTGCTGTAATTAATTGCATTTCCCCCAAGATTATAATCATCAATATTTAAACTTAGAATCACCCAATTAAATAAACAACACAGGGGGAAAAGGAACAGAAAATAGCCCTATATTAAAATATTAAACATCAATATATCAATATATTATTCTTTTTCAATAATCAATCAACATAATCAATTTAACAGATTTTTTTATAATTTTTTTAATTTGAATAATTATAAAAATAAAATAGTCCTACAAAGCTATTATTACCAGAGCATGTGATCAGAAGCAGGTAATTTTACCATTGTTGCCCAGCATGACTATAGTAATGCTATTATAAGTCTACTATAGAGAAATTTCACCTTATTTGAGCGGACTTTGCTTTTCCAGTGCGTGATCGGTACATGATTGGAGCGTTTGGGCCGTTAATGACAGAGCGGAACATTGAGCAGAGAGCACAGCAGCGCGCCGACACACACACACACACAGCGCGGCGCACACGGAGTGGAAAAGATCCGCTCATGAAACCTGCGCGAGAATGAAGCCTGATCGCCAAACACGGAGGGCGGGACGGCATATTTTCGTCCTTTTCAATAGCAGCCGCAACAGGAAATCATTAAAACGAGGCAATAAAAAAAAGTGCTGCATTAATTGCGTTTTTTTTTTGTTTGTTTTTTTTTTTTACGCGTTAAACATCTCAAATTAATCGCAAAGATTAACACGTTAATTCCCCCAGCCCTAATCAGTACACATAGTAAGGACAGTAAAGTAAAAAGACACCATACTTCAGGATTTAATGTGAACTGGAGATACATCGTGTTCTCTCAACAAAAATGTCGAATGCCAATTCTATGAGTGTCGATCCAGAAGACCTAGAGGTTAGGTCAGAATGTGCTGCATCATCTTCATCATCCTCTTCACGAAGATCAAGCAAGTCTACAAGCAGCATAGCGGCTGCACAAGCCCATGCCAAAGCAGGAGCACGTAAAAGAGCAGCTTCCGCAAAACGAGAGATCGAGATGCAAGTTGAGAAAGCACGCATTGAAGCTACGTTAAATGCTCTGAAGGAAGAGTGTGAGGCTGAGGCTGCCTCAGCAGAAGCTGAAGTGTTTGAGGCATTTGTTAAATCAGAATGGGGTGAATCTGAAAAGGGAGAAGGTCATGCTTCATTAATCCACCAGTCCATCGAACGTACAGGAGAATATGTCCGAAATCACTTTGCTCCTGTACACGAGAATTATCCTCAACCTGCAGGTGTGTATAGCCCCAACCATTACTCACAGCACCATGCAGACTTTGTCAGTCAGCCTCCAAGCACAGCAAAAGTTAATTCCACAGATGTTTCAGAACTGGCTGCTTATTTAACACGTAGAGATTTTATTACTATGGGACTTAAAGTGTTTGATGATCAGCCTGCCAGTTATCTGTCATGGAAATCCAGCTTTAACAATGCAGTACACTCTTAGAAAGAATGTGTTAAAAATGACACGACCTGTGTTAAATTTTGACACATCCGTGGGTGAGCTCCAGGACTACTAGTTTTGTGTTAATTTTAACTCATTCACTGTGTAAATTATTTTAACACAGTAATGTGTCAGGAAAGGTTAACACAAAGATGTGTAAACATGTGTCATTTTAACACAGTATGTGTTGTCCATGGTTACACAGAATGTGCAGGAAAACGCACCTAAAAGCCTATAGAAAAATAGTATTTTTGGCCTAATATCAGTTACTTAAAACAATGACCAATGACAACCATTAATGAGTTCAAAACATTTATTGTCATGAAAATTATCAATTACATTCATAGAACTCGGACGGCAGAATGTAATGATACTGTTTCAAGAAGTAAAAAAATATGTTCAGCAGGACAGTTTCACAAATTCATTAGGCAGAATGGCAGATACAAAATAAATCATGTCAATACTTTGTATCTGGGATTGATGTAGATCTGATCATCTAAAAAACTTGTCTGAATATCAAGGGGTCTGGAATCTGCCAGATCAGTAGGAATTTGTACAAGCCTGTACTCCTCCATCTTTTCCACAACGAATGAGTAAAAGTGATCATCAAAATATTTGACCTTAACAGTCCTTAAAAAAGCTAATAACATGTTTTGGTCCACCTCTGGGAACAAGTGGACAACTTCACCAAATATTGGTTCGTCTTCAGAACTGGCTGACATCAGAATGCTCCCAGTTCTGTACGTGTATCCACAGAAACTAACAGAGTTTGACACATGAACTGTGTCTGTTGACACATCTGACAAGGAGCTCAGTTCTTCTCTTATTTGGTTACCATATTCCAAAGAACAAACAACAACAGGATATGCATTTGGCACACACATTGTATGAACTAACGGGTCCCCAAATTTCCAACAATGCATTTGCTGTACCTGGTTTTTGTAAGCCAGAGTTTTGGAAATATAGAGTTTTGCATAATATTATACAGCATGTGCCTGCCGTTTGAGAGGATTATGCTTTGCTTCAAATCTCATACACCACAGTTTTGACAAAGGTCCAAATTTAATTAACATACTAGGATAATGTATCATAAAGTGGTGTTTTGGGATGAGATTTCGAGCAGGATAAAGTTCTTTGAACAATTTATGATGATCTATGATGAGCTGTTTCAAGAATACCGCAAGACCTCTGGTTACAACAGGAGCAAATATAATGCTGCAAATTTCTCGTAACAAAATGAATAACTGCCAGTGCAGACTCTCAGGATTGACAATGTCCCCCAAAAGAAAAGGTAAGTTTTGAATGAGACACCATTGTGATGCTGTTTGTTTGATTGCTGTCTCAGATTTCAAGTTAAGGATGACACTTGGTTTGTTTTTTGTGTTTGAATACCCATAATCATAGCTGGCAGTTCTTTCATTTAACTGTTCCAGGCACAACAGTTTTTCTTCATAAATGTAGTGCTGAAGTAAAAGTCTCACTTCTAAAGGTGCAACACCTTCGAGCACATCATGCATTATATAAACACCTACATTTTCGGTTACATGAAAGAATTCCAAGGTATTCAAGCACGAGTCTCCTTTGATTCCTGAAATACTAACATCATTCAGCACAACATGCTGCAGGTAATTGTGTCTGTTCCTCTTTTCAATATCATCTTCATTAAACGTAGTTTGTGAAGTTGGTTTATCAACAAGGCAAATATGGCAGAACTTATTTGCAGAAAAACTTTCTGCATATCCACACAGCGCATGACAAGCCAGATTGTCAGCAGTGAAAAGGCAGACTGTTCCATATACTGTGTGCGTTTCTCCTCTTATCAGAATGTCAATACCTTGCATCTCTAGGACTTTTATGTCATCTAAAAGAGGCTCAAAGATTTTTACGAAGCCATATTTCTCTCTATCAATAGAATTGAAAAGAAGACAAAGATGAATGTTGGCCAAGCTTGAGTTATATTCAGTTTCTCAATGAAAAATACACCGCCCCCATTTTATGGATTTTTGTTTTCGACCCAAGAGGATTTACAGTCTCCAGATCATCAAAGTAAATTTGAATTTGTAGACCATTAGGGTGTGTTTTGTACAGTTTGTGGTTTGCAAAATGATCACCATCACAATAGTCATACATCTTACCATCTGTACTTCTGTGAGACTGCAAATAGAGGGTCTGAAATCTCTTATTATCAAAGATAAATTTTAGGGTTTCAAGGATGGAAATATACTGAAATGTATCCGCTGCAAGTGTTTGTTGTGCAATACCATTTTTTTTAATGGTGTCAGCTCTATGACCTAAAAAGATCTCTGTTGGCTTAACAAGAGAATACTCTGTTTCAAAAAATTTTGTCATTTTATATGGGTTATCTATATTGTCAAGGCACTCTTTAGCAGCTTCAAACTCTTTCATTAATGAACAAAACCTCTTTTTGTCATCTGGAACAGCCAAGCTTTTAAACAAAGCACTGGTAGATGCTTGAAGGCTGTCAATAGTCCTATCCAAAAGTTCTTTAGTGCAAGTTACACTTCTTTGTACATCACTCAGTGTTATATTAGAGCAAGAGTACATCTTTGCAGCAAATGTAGCTGCATGACTGGTAACTGACACTGCATCATCAGACTTTGAATAACACATACTGGCATTTTCCTCACCAGCTGATGTCATGTCAGTTGTCAAATGAGTGTTGTTGCTTATATTTTTGTCTAAAATGTTGTCTGACCCATCACTTTTTGAAAGCTGGGTAGCCATGCATAGTAAGCTATCCTCTGATGAATGCTCCCGTGCAAGATGCTTAGAATAAGAGTTGATGTTATGATATGAACGCTGACAGCCATTTTGGCTGCAAAATATGGTGTAGTCCTGTCCATCAGATAGGGAATGTACGTTGCGAAGATGCCAGATTAGTCCCCTGATCTCAGAGCTAACTGGCTTTTTACATATTGGACAACAGTACATGACAAGCTGATTTAGTCCAAAGCCTGAAGCTTGCCAATAAGCTCCAAAACTTTGGATCTTCTTACAGTCTTAGAAATTGGCAAGTTATATACATATTCCAGAAAGGTAAAAACTGAAGTGAGCTGGGGAGGATATGAAAGGTTGTAGACCCAGAAGAACTTAAACAGCTTATCCAAGGCACAGGTTAGACTCTCCTCTTCCAGTGGAATTACAACTTTGTCGTTTTTGGCAACAATGACAAACTGGCGGGCCTCACTGGTCAGGTTTCCAATGCAGACTAGTTGTGGCTGCTGGCTCCTGGTGGCGATGTCACCACTGTCACATATACTGGAGATCCTGGTTCCACACTATATTGAAATATAGATGAAGAGGTAGAGAGATTTTGTGTAGCATTGTGAAAGAGATGGAGGTAGATGAAGACAAGAGGGAAAAAAATATTACTTTTTTTGACAATGCACATGTTAAAGATAATTACCGGTATGTTAATAGATAATATAATTATTATCAGTGATCCAAGATTATAATAAATAACTAAATAAAAATTACCGGTACAAAGTCCAGCAAATATGAAATCGCAGATCTGACACTGCACCGGCTTGACTCTCCACCTCTTCCTGGAGTTGGTGGAAGTAAGTGTGTCAGGACCTGCAGCATGATGTAGCACTTCTGATCTATTTAATGAGAAAGAGAATAAGATGGTTGTAGTGTCAGTTAGTTAAAATTATGTCTGTAACTAACCAATTAATGCATTATAATAACACTGAAAAAGTGATTAATCTTAGATTGAAGGTGAATTGATTATTTTGTCTAAACAACAACTTGAGCTAATTGAACTAATTAACACGGAATGACCGTCACGGACAGTAACACGTTAATGCAGTCTACAAATGCACACTTCAGAATATTTGACAGCTGGATTCGATTTAATCTGCAAGGTTTTTGAAATTAAATGTTTATTAGATATTCCAAGATTTGTTTAAATTATATAAATGCACATTTGAATGTTGACGGTAATGAGAAAGTATTAATAGTGTTTGCCTTGCTGTTACTAATAATATAAAAGCAAACTAATACTTTTTTGCATACTGTTTAACAGTTCTACCCAATAATGTATTAAATTATTTGACTGTTAAACAGAGACTGTGAACTAATGAACATGGAGAATGTGTGCAATGTATGCTCAAATGCTGCCTTTCTCAGGCGTTCTCAGCGACGTCAAAATAAAAGTCCTGCTATTACAAGGACATAAAAGATCGCAATCTCTACGATTTTCTCAAAAAGAAGATCGTGGACGCCTTTAAGATCGATCACGATAGAAAAACCACCAGATCACCCACCCCTAATAGAGACCGTTGGTGACTATTTTAACAATGCTTTTAGGAAACAACTGCCAGCTCAAGTTGAAATGGCTGTAAAAGTTAGTCAAAGCTGATAGATGACATACTTCATATTTATGCATTTACATGTATTTAGTACTTACCATCATTACAGTCTGAAAGCTGATCCAACAGAAAGTTTACACTCTCTTTCTCCAAAGCTGCAATCCGTTTCAGTTTTGGAATAACTGATGATTCCCATTTTCTGATTAGCATCTCACCCTTTCCATCAGACATCTTTTTAAACTCTGCATCTAGCTAATAGAATAGCAGAATCCAAGTTATTTCCAGAAAACCACATAATGGTTAAAAGTAATTAAAATCTCTCCCCTTCCAGTGGACCACCACGGGCCCTAATTTCGGAAAATATTGTATGGTAGTCAATGGCGAGAGACTTGAATTGTGCCCTGAATTACACATGAAGTTTGTCAATTTAAAAGATACATTTTAAAGTCAAGAAAGTCAGTTTGATGTAAAACTGTTGAGGTATGGTAAGACTGTGAAAATACGTAATTACAAAGACTACAAACCCAAAAGGCGCACATGTGTAGTGTAGTGTGTAATAAGTAGCCTATTAGATCTGCATTCGTTCTTAAAGGGGAAGCAGTTTATTAAACATGTTGACCATATATTATATTGTTTTTGGTTGTTTTGTTCATTTATTGTGGATATTTAAAATGTTTTCCGTGTTAAATATTCTTTAGAAATAAAAGTTTATTGATCTTTGAAAAGGTGTAGTACCTGCATTATTATTATGCCATTATCATTATATTAGATGAAAATGGTCTCAAAACGACAATATTATCGTTTATCGCAATAATTTCTTGGACAATTTATCGTCCAGCAAAATTTGTTATCGTGGCCTAGTTACTCTTCTGTTTTATGACAAACTGCGACTTTCTTGACTTTCATAATTATCTTTTAAATTGACAAACATCATACGTGTAATTCAGGGCACAGTTCAGATGGAATAAAAACATAAGTTGTCTCTCGCCATTGACTACCATACATATTTTTTCTGAAATAAGGTCCCATGAGCCGGAAGCGGAGGGGAGGGACTTAGGCTCTCTATAAAAAGGAATAAAACTGTGTCCATTTTTTTTTACATCCACCGACCGTACTATAATTTGCTCAGCCCACACACATACCCTAAAAAATATCCAATCTATACATCTATATTTCATTTATCTAAAAACAATGCCACAGAGTTGATACAATTCAAATAAAAGTCCTACCAGGGATGGCATGTCAATGAAACGGGGGTACTGTTGGCAAATGTCATCAACTGTTGGTGACTGCATACTGATCCAGTTCCTACGATGATTGTATGTCTTTTCCATTGCGGTTCTGATGGAGGCGATGTTTTCAGATGATGGCTTCATTCTCTTGATGAGTGTCAACCATTCATTTATGTCTTCATCGATAGATGATGTTACTGAGGCTCCCGCTGCCACACTGCAGGGAGCTTTACGTCTTCTCTGGTAGCGTCGCTGTCCCTCTTCAAGATGCCGCCTCATATTTCGAAGCTTCATTTCAATGAATCCTTTATGGGACACAGGGTCATACAGATGCTCCTACAAACACATTTTATTGAAAGTTTGTGAACAACACACTTTGGCCAATAAAATACACATTTCAGCAGAACTAATATGAGCTAAATTATGCTAGATTAAATGTTAATACTTACATATCCTTCATTCTCTTCAGCAATGCTGAGACTTAGAGAGGGGAACACTGCAATTAAAGATTTGGCTAAATTCAACTTGTCAGCTGTACAGGGGTAACTGTTTGAGACAAAAACATGATACACATGCAAGAAAAAATTACTATTAAAAGTTACAATTTAATAACATGCAGTTAAATAATGTGTAGCGTTTAATGTTTTAGAACTAGACAAATCTCTCTGCATCAATAATAGGCTATAAAATGCATTAATAGGCTAATATAAAAATGTCAGTAGTCCAAGTTGGTTCGGGATTTGAACCCGTGTCATCTAAATGATCGTAACGTACGTTCTACCACTCGGCTATGACTTTACTGGTTGAGAAATGCCCAAACGTTCCAATGTGTGTTCACTCACACGAGCGAGGAGCGCTCTTCATTCGTCTCGTTCTTCAATAGAATAGTACAAATAATCAGCTTCATTGCACATAATTTAATTTTGTTTGTTATTTTTGGTATCAAATTTGTTTTTGTGTGTGTTTTTAATCGTGCTGCTGACCGGGGAATAGGCGTGTCGCTCACCGACGTCTAGGCCTACAATATGAAATAGCCTACAGGTTATAATCGTCTCTATTTTTAACTTGTTATTCTATTTTTCTGGCCTTATAAAATGTTCTATTCTGTTTACCATAGTTGTAGTATTTCATCCTTAATGTTAATTGACATTAACCCCACTTACGGCAGTTGAAAAAATGCAGCAATTGCTGCTGTTTTGCACAATATCCCTTTGCGCCACCTGGCAGTCATTTCGCGAATGTCGCGAAATGCGACTGGTTTATTCTTGCCGTGGTAGATTTGCAGCGGTGGCTGGCGTGGCGGTAATAGGCATTCTGGTTGGTTACCATCTGTATGTGACAAACTAAGCTGTTTATTGACGTTTTTCCGCTGCTGAAAAACTGATCGATTGACTACGCAAGTTATGTCTTTCAGTAAGTATACTGTATCTTTTAACATACCTTCAGGTGTCCATTCATGTTTATTCTATAACTGAGGAGGAGAATCGTGTTTACTCACACTTCGCGCTGCCACTTTTTTTTGAGGAGCTACAGTGATCTGTCACGCCACATCAAAGGGGCTGTTTACACCTGGCAACTTCATGCGTTTTCTGTGATAGCTATCATATCCTGAAATGACCAAGTGTAAATGCCCTCCGAAACGCATTCGAGACGGACTTGAATCCGATCGCTCAAACCACATCAAGAGGTGGTCTGGGCCACATTCTAGATGAAACTGGACAAGTGTAAATGCATCTAAGAAAACGCATTAAGTGGTCAGGTGTAAACAGCCCTAAAGAGCAACAAAACAGCATTTACTGTTTGAATTTTGTGATCAAATTTGAAAGATTACACCTTGCTTATTATCGAAAGTAACAAAACACGGATCTTGCTATTATATGGTGTTAATGGTGGTTAGGCAGGGCTGGGCCGGGGTAGCAGGGGGAGGGGCATCCTCACGCCATGAGAGTATCATGATACGTATCGCGTTTTTTTTTGGTTCGGTTTGAATATCGTTACAACCCTAATAAATATCCCCCCACCTTTATGCTACATGTCACTTTACATAGTAATGATTCGAATATGTCCTTAAAACAAACTTACAATCCACTTTTTGCAACAAGATCACAGACGCTGATAGCGATAATCTTTTTTCTTCCCCTTGTAGATAGCATGCCTGTGCGATGATATTCAGCCATTATATCAGATGCCTTCTTGGTCAGTAAGGACTGTAACGGTGGAGAGTCTTCCGTCTAATCAAATAAACAGATCAAAAGTTGTTCAGAGTTTTTGATTTAGTAGAAATCAATTATTTAGTGAGAGTTTTACTGCAGTGCTTACCTGAATGTTTTCAAACTGGGGAGGCTGAATGGGGATGACTTGTAGGGTGACCACAGTGGCAACCTGAACTTGAAATTTGTCATATTCTTGCACATTTGTGGTGATGTCACAATCAATGTAGTCATTGAAGTCTTTGTTAAATTTCAGAAACCGTTCTAACTGAACAGGATGGGGAAATTCTGAGTAACAGTTTTCCAAAAGTTCTGAAGCATCACAGATGTGAAAAATCTTTTTACATGTTTCTGTATTGTCTTTATAGATACAAACAAGTACAGCTTTGGTCCGTTGTCCAGTGCCTAAAGACCCAGGAGTCACTGGCCCAGGGTCATCTTCAGATGGGTCCATTTGCTGTGTAATAAAAAAAATATTAGACATAATACAGCATAAAATATATATATATTGATTTTTACAAAAAATTTACACATAGAATTAGCTGATATCCTTACAAATCTGAACTACCTTTTCTAAGATCTATTTTTTACCTTTCTAACACAATATCTAGGCCACATGAGCTACATTTTGGGCCAGGTGTAGGCTACATGGAACTGTTCTGACAGTTGAGAGGCCGTGAGCCCCAGCACAATTAAGCAATCATTTGAATTTTCGCGCCATTATAATTTTTCAGAATTATTTTGCATTAAATTTGAGTTAACGTTAACATTTAGGCTAAGTTACCAGCCTGCAGCTAAAATGGCGCCAAAATATTTCCACATAGCCGTTAACGTCGATTTTACAACATAACCAATACCACGTAAACCACAATTACACCGTTTTATTTTGTCATTACTGGCACAATTTCACTTTTCATTAGCGACGTCTAAAGCTAATATTGAGAAAATAAGGGAGAAAATTAACAGCCTAATATTTCTTGGTTTAACTTTGTCTGCAAAATCCAGGCATTTTAATAGTTTATTCAGAAAACCACTTATTCTAACATTTTTTATCATGTGTGCTTTGTGTTACGCTATTGACTATGGACAGTTATTGCCAATTAACATTTTTGCCCGCGAAGTTTTGCAAATATCTGACTGTGCCCTCAAAAGTTCGCTTAGAAACCAAACTAAACCTAGTACACATTATCAGCAGCAGAAAATCAAGTTTTCGCTCATAAATAAAAGTAAAAATGACTTCAAGTACAACTTACCTTAAGAATCTTATTAGCAATCACCAAACGACTTGTCTCCTCCGTCTCTCATCGCAGATACGCAGTCGTTTTGTGAATTTTAAAATGGCAGCCGATAAAAAAAAGTTGCTGGGCTTTTTCACTCACAGGCAAGGAGTTTGAATGACAGGTGATCCGACCAATCATAATCCGCCTTCCGCCATTTTGCGCGCAGCTTGGGGCGCTGAGCGAAGCGCCCATAGCTGACTAGATTTGAGCTCGCTGATTGGCTATAGTTTATGTCAAACATTTATATCTAAAATCAGCAATTGGCTAAACTGCTCCAGAGACCCTCCTTTCTGGGGGTGCTTCTTCTTTGGCCAGCCGCCCCTGGTACACGTCTTTACGCGGTTAACAACATTCTACTAGAACATACAACGAACAAATTAACTAGAAGGAAGAGATGATCGGTTAACGAGCAGCTTAAACTGATACTCTACAGCGATCTGCCCGACACATTAAAGAGCCTCAGAACTGTATTTATTGTTTACATTAAAAAATGACAAAATCTGAAAGTTTAAATGTTTGAAATGACCAAATGAGACTTTGTTTCATATTAAAAGTAAGCTGGTCTGTCCTGTCTGTCAGCGTGCTCTCTGCTCCGCGATGTATTGTTCACTGCGTGTGTGAGAACATGCATGGTGTAGCTCGGACATAGCAACAGTCTGCGCAGATTTGGCTTGAATTTACCCCGCAAAGAGTATTAAGTAATTCGCCAAATTGGCTGGTGATTCTACAGCGTTATCCGCCTCTGTTGATTTTTACATATTTTTTTTACCCGCATTTGGAGGGTTGGCGCACTTGGCGGGTGTTCATTTTACCAGGGTTGTGTATAATTTAAAAATGGGCAATAGCTGACACACATAAAAAATAAAAAAATTGACACAAGAGTGTGTAAATCTAATCTGTAAAGATCATTCTACACATGTTGTGTTGGATGTTGTGAACAAATACACAGGTTGTGTTAATTTTAAAACTACACATTACTACGTGTAAAACATCTGAATTCTTACAACACATTTTTATCTAATATTAACACAACATGTGTAATCTAGAGTGCTACACATAATTTGTGTCATTTTTCTACACATTTGTTCTAAGAGTGTAGAGGGGTTGAATCTCAAACCTAGTGAAGAGTTAGATCTCATAATCAAGTGGATTGGTGGGGAGTCACTACAGCATCCGAACGTATCCGAGCTGTTCATGTAAATAATCCAGCTGTGGGCCTGGATATGGTCTGGCAGAGGCTTGACAGAAAGTATGGTTGTCAGGTGAACAAAACAAGTCTCCTGTCAGATCAACAGGCACCGATGTGGGCAAATTGATTTTCAGTCAGGCGGACAATGACTATATGCTTGCTGCTTCATTTGAAGATGAACTCTTCTTAGAGATCAAGACAAGAGTGCGTACTAACAGGCTAGGCTGTCTGCTTAAAAAAACAAAAAAAACATCCACTGACTTTCATAACTGCTTCAAAGAAACAACTTTCACCTAGGACCTTGATAGAAATGTACTGAAGTGAAAAGACATTAGTCTTTTAAATGTAGTGACGTTTAAGTAATAAGTTTCCAGAAAACAATAACTGCTCAAATTATTTTGATGAGTTAATGTCAAAATATATGAGGTCCTAAATTATTGATGATATATTTTTTTGCAGTGTACTAGTGTCAGTTTTCTTAAACAAGTATCAAAAACAGCAATATGTCTTGTAGTGCAAACATCTACGCATATCCAAATGACACTGGACACATTACACTTGACACAAGTTATCTTCTCTAAATCCATAATCATTATAGCAAAATAAACCTAAACCTGTTTGATATGCACTCTTACACGCAGCATAGAGGTAAATATAGCAAATATTATTATAGTATCTCATTACACTCTGTTACGACCACTATGGGTCAGCCACAACAGGAAAAGGATGAGAGTCACACTACCAGAGAGATGACGAATAATGAATTTTATTTACCATGAAGGGTTAGCGTCAGGGGCAGAGAAGGCCAAAATAACGGAAAAAAAAACAATCTTCTTTTAGAAACCTAAATGACCTTAGACAAAAGAAAGAAAAATGAAAATACAGTTTAACTTACCTAACTCCCTTATCCATAAACAAAGTGGAAAAATAAATACAAATAAATTGGCATCAAACCCCCTACATCCCTTAATGTGGTAAATATACAAGAATATTTACACACTTATTTAAAAAGTATCAGGTTAACAAGTTAGAATCAGAATCCAAGGCGTAGTCAATCAGATATAGGAGAAACCCAGAAGTAGGATTACACTCAACAAACACTCACTCACAGTTTCACTAAACACTAATAATCTCTCTGGCACGACACTCTTACTCAATTAAATAGTGGCAAAACGAACAAGGTGAAGAGAAGCACAATCAAATGGTACGAACGCAAAGCACAAAGTCAACGAGGCTCAAAGGCAACCATTGTGTGTCAGGGGCGGCCCTTATATCCAGGTCAGGTGCATAGCAGGTCCAATCACAGTCTTCCACAGGTTAATAAGAGAGAGAGAGAGAGAGCGAGACACACCCACACACAAGGACACTTGATACAAACACACAAAATATCTCAGGGTCCTAACACCCCCACCCATAAAATAAAACATAATGTTTTACTGGTTGACACGGGAAAATGAGTCAGCAATAACATTTTCGATACCTTTTTTATGACATATTTTCATATTGTAGCTTTGACAAATCAGAGACCATCGCATTAACCAATGTAACGAATGGACTATAATCATGATTTCTTGTCTCTCTCTCTCTTTGTACACAATGCACATTCCTTCTGCTTTTACACTCTGAACTCAGAAATGTAAATCAGGACTCTCGACAATCTAAATTACCGTCATGGCTCCGACATGGCTGGGATTAGATTGCTTTCTGACACTGTTACAACTCTGCGAGCCTCTCTAGAGAACATTATACCTTCTTCTCTGCTTACTTCGGCCGCATCAAAGGGATTCCAACCCTCAATTTTCAGGGCCAGAAATCGACTTTCCTTGAATTATAAGAAGTGATAACTTCATTGAGAAATTGATAGGTTAATCTTACGGCCGTTTGCTGGACAAACAACTGTTCGATAATTACATTAATTTCCATTAAAAGTTATTCCGATAATTGATCTGAAGAATGGACAGTTGATATATTAATGAGTAAATTATAATTCATTGTGATGGGTTATTGATATATACAATTGATCTATTTTTCAGCTTCAATATTTTTTTTTATGTAACTGTAATATGATATATATATATATATATACAGTATATATATATATATATATATATATATATATATATATATAATCCCTGATTAATTATTAAAATTCCCTATATATCATTTGAGCTAATGTTCTTACACCGATGATTGTTATTAGACATTTGTTGGAGAAACATAAGAGGATTATGATCAGTGAAAATGGTAACAGGTTGTACACTCAATCCAATATACACTTCAAAGTGTTGCAAGGCAAGAATTAATGCAAGTGCCTCTTTCTCTGTAGTACTGTAGTTCATTTGATGTTTGAGAAACTTTTTCGAAAAAAAAATGATCGGATGATTCAAATCATCTTCACCGGTCTGCAATAAAACCGCACCGACACCAGTACCACTAGCATCAACTTCTATCAGGAACGGTTTTTCAAAATAGGGGGCAACAAGTACAGGAGCACTACAGAGCAGAGTTTTCTGCGCTTCAAAAGCGGATTGACACTCAGAAGTCCACTTAAAATAAACTGCTTTACGCAGTAATTCTGTAAGAGGACTGGCTACAGATGAGAAGTTCTTACAAAAACAGTGATGATAACCTGTAATTTCGAGAAATCGACGGAGATCTTTTCGATTATTTGGGATCGGAAAATCAAGGACAGCTTGAATCTTTGAGTTCAAAGGGCAAATCTGACCACTACCGACCTCCTTACCCAAATATGTGACTGTAGCACAACCGAATTCGCATTTTGCTAGATTCAAGGTAAGATTAGCATCTCTAAGCCATTTGAACACTTCCTGTAAGATTTTAAGATGTTCTTCGCCAAGTGCTAGCATAACACACAACATCATCTAAAAAATTTCACAATGTTGGATAACACAATAGACATTAACCGCTGAAAGGTGGCTCCAGCATTTTGAAGGCCAAAAGGCATGACCCGGTATTGTAGAAATACTTCTAGGGGCTGCCAAGTTGTGTTTAAGTAAATACTGAGTTTCTTGCTTCATCAGTTCTTTCTTAAGTGGATTTACTCGATAAGCACTTTGTTTAACGGGTGCATGTAAACCTACATCAATGTCGTGTTTTAGCACGTGTGTAGTTGTTGGCGAGTCACTGAACAAAGTCGGATACCTCTTTACCAAATTTAGGATGCCAGTCTGGGCAGATATGGACAAGTGCGACAATTTTGTTGCAAAGTTCAACAGAGTTTCTGAATTGGGCAACCATGCGGTTGAGAACGCGGCACTGTTCATCTTCAAACCATCAGTTTCTGGTGAATATTCAGAGGGTGATACATTTACTGGAGCGACAGTGACAACATGGATCTTAGTCTCAGAGTTAGAGCGCGTCACATAAGCCTTCAGCATATTGATATGACAGACGCGTGACTTTTTCTTACGATTTGGGGTGTCAACAACATAATCAGTGACACTCAGTTTCTCTTTAATCTTTTCTCTTTAGAGGCATCAAATGGTACGAACGCAAAGCACAAAGGCATAAAGCACAAAGTCAACAAGGCTCAAAGGCAACCATTAGGCTTGTTCGACTTCATGCAGCTCTGTGCAGACCGATCGGCGGCTGACTTGAAGCAGTGCATGCCGGTTAGAAATTTTGTCCGACTTGATACAGCGCCGACGCCACGTGACTGTGACGTGTGCCATCACAGCACCGCGAGAGCGATCCGAGAGTAGCCGGAGAACTCATCCAGCACAGCTTCTCAAGAGCGGCTGCACGTGGGCTGATGACGACACAGCTGTTCCACGATTGGCCGGATTCACCGCATAGAACCAAATTGCTTTCCACAGCTATGCAGACGACACACAGCTCTACTTAGCCCTATCGCCTAACGATTACAGCCCCATTGATTCCCTGTGCCAATGCATTGACGAAGTCAACAGTTGGATGTGTCAAAACTTTCTTCAGTTAAACAAAGACAAAACTGAAGTCATTGCGTTTGGAAACAAAGATGAAGTTCTCAAGGTGAACGCATACCTTCACTCTAGGGGTCAAACAACTAAACATCAAGTCAGGAATCTTGGTGTGACACTAGAGTCAGACCTTAGTTTCAGTAGTCATGTCAAAGCAATAACTAAATCAGCATACTATCATCTGAAAAATATTGCAAGAATTAGATGCTTTGTTTCCAGACAAGACTTAGAGAAACTTGTGCATGCTTTCATCACCAGCAGGGTGGATTATTGTAATGGACTCCTCACTGGCCTTCCCAAAAAGACCATAAGACAGTTGCAGCTCATACAGAACGCTGAGCAGAACCAGAAAATATGAACATATCACACCAGTCCTCAGGTCTTTACACTGGCTATATAAATGGTATATAAACTGGTATATAATAAAGTATAAAGTCGGCAACACCTAAGCTCCAAAATTGCAGATATGCTCACTGAATATAAACCCAACAGATCACTCAGATCATTAGGATCATATCAGCTAGAAATACCAAGGGTTCACTCTAAGCATGGCGAGTCCGCTTTTAGCTATTATGCCAGCCGCAGCTGGAACCAGCTTCCAGAGGAGATCAGATGTGCTCCTACAGTAGTTACATTCAAATCCAGACTCAAAACACTTCTGTTTAGCTATGCATTTACTGATTGAGCACTGTGCCGATGTTCGTTCGACTGTTTGTACTGTACTGTATTTTATTTTTCTAAACCGTTTTAATTATTCTTATTTCTTTTTATTATTTTAATTTCTTCTATGTAAAGCACTTTGAATTGCCATTGTGTATGAAATGTGCTATATAAATAAACTTGCCTTGCCTTGCATGACAACGATGACGTGTGTTTCGTGTTTATTTCGAACACCTTAAGTTCCTCTAAAGCTCACAAATTAGTTTTGTATAACAGTAAACATTCTTTCATGTAGTTGTGTTGGTATATTGTGTCATGTTTATCAAATTAAAACTGATTAAAAAACGTAGACTCCACTTCATTGATAGTAGCTTATGTTGAACTTTATTCTACACACAGAGAGAGAGAGAGAGAGAGAGACACACCCACACACAAGCACACTTGATACAAACACACATATACATATATGTAAAATGAGTTGTTAGGACCCTGAGATATTTTTTATCATTCTCTGGGATGCGTTTTCATGATAATCGAATGTAAAGAGTTTTATCTCTAAAAACAGATTAGCTTATGACACTAGTATATGGGGCACAGTGTAAGTAAAAGTAAATCGCTAGTTAATACCACTAACAAGGCTCAAAATAGCCTCACACTAACACAGTAGCATAATGAGGGTCCTTACATGCAAAACGAAGCATGGAGAACTTTGTAAGTGTACAGACAGTTTACACAGTTTCGTTCGTCGTCGTGGACTCAGAGGAATACAGACAGCAGTGCAGAGAGTGTGGAGACTTCTATTAGTGCAAGCGGGCGGAGAGCTATACATATTCTTTGGATGAGTAACGAGGATTATAGAGGACACGCTGTGAGTTTGGCTGAGTTACGACTCCTCTTCCTTCCGACTATTACTGAGACAACCTTGGGCAGTTAAGTACCACCTTTGAATTCTAAAGAGAAGATAAAGATTTGCAGTGTCTAATGTGGTGGCTGAGTCATGTGTCTGGAAGCTGGAAATTAACCCCAACGTCTTTTCTGATTCTTTGATGCCAGTGAATACCAGTGTTAAATATACTCGTATGCAGCCTTGGGTGCACCGTGAGTCTGTTCAGTTTTGCAGTCTGATTGTGGAAGTGAGCACGAGTGAGTTTTTGCAGTGTTCTGGTGAATTCATATGACTGTGGATTTGTGGTTCTGCCTTCCACTCTAAATTACAGCTGAACACTTTCTCCCACCCCGGGGCCGCTGAGCTATGCTGTTTAAACGACTCCACGTACATGGAAGAGGTGTGATACAGAGAAGTTTTCCAGTTCCTTCTGCTTTACTGGGGCGAGGTAACGGTGTCGATAGAAAGATCTGAGGAGGCTGCCACCGTCTAGACCAGTGGTTCCCAAACCTGTCCTGCCGGCACCCCAACACTGCACATTTTCTTTGTCTCCCTAATCAAACACACCTGATTCAACTCATCAGCTCATTAACCCATGTGATAATGAGCTGATGAGTTGAATCAGGTGTGTTTGATTAGGGAGACAAAGAAAACGTGCAGTGTTGGGGTGCCGACCTTTTACCAACCTTTTACCTCTCTCTCTCTCTCTCTGCTCGTTCTTTCAGTTAAACATGCGCCCTGTCACAAGAGAAGCAGTTCATCTACTACATTACTCACCGATCAAATAAGACTTAGGCGGGACAAAAAATCGATTTGGCGGCCGCTAAAAAAAATTAAGAGGATAAGAGGAATCGTTAGCGTCGAGGACATACAATATCGATGGTTCATAAAACTTAGAACCGGTTCTCGAGTGGAACTGGTTTTCAATTCCCATCCCTACACATGACAGAAATAAAGGTTTTTTTATAAATGAAGCTGGTAATGCTGTTTGTGGAGTTGTTTAATCATCCTCTGCTGAGATCTTGTGAGATCTAATGTCTTCTTTTATCTTCAGTTTATTTCATCTAAGGGCGCTTTCACACTAGCACTTTTGATGAGCACCCGGGTTTGAATAATGTCAGAGTTCGGTTCGTTTGGATGATGTGAACGCTGTTTTCCGAACTCGGGTGCGCACCCGCGAACCGTACTTGAGTCCTCTTAAAAAGGTGGTCTCTGGGGTACGGTTCATGTGAAGGGGGGAGCAATCGAACTCGGGTTCGGAACAGGCAATTGAACCAAGTGTGAAAGCACCCTAAGACTTGTGTTTCTCTTACATTCTCTTACATTAACATTAATAGTGCCACCCAGATCTTTTTGCTGGAGAGGGGATGGCGAACAGACGATATATACATATAAAGCTCTAAACTAACACAATATGAGAGTTAAAGTCAAGAAGAAAGAGGGAAGGGGAGAGATGTTATTTCTCACCAGTATTCAGGTCTTTACCAAAACACTTTTTATTAATCATTTCCCTAAGATCATGTCTTTTCTTCCTCACATCACATCTCCTCTGTACTCGACTCCTCTGCGAAGGAGGAGCGTGAGTGGCCATACTCTCCTTCTTGCCCTGCCTCCGTTCCTCGGACTGTGGTGGGCTAGAACCCCCAGAGGCTTTAGGTGGGGATCTGGATCAGTAAGGAATGTATTTTCTAACCACTGCCTCGACAAATGTGCCAAAAAGTTCTGAGGGTGAAACTGGAACATCGAGGAGCAATTTATTTTCTTTCTCCCCGATGTCCACGAAGTTCAATCACAGATGCCTTTCTGTGGCCACCATCGAACTATCGATAGGCGACTGTTTGTTTGGTAGCCCAGCGAGCAAAGTTGGTGGTGCAGCGCAGTTCAGCAATGGCCTCAACCGCACTGATCCATGCTTTTATGTAGATTGGCCTGGTAGGTCTGTAACACACATCATAGTGTGCAAAGCCCCCTGGCCTAACCTGCTACCGCATATGCCCTGCCATTCAACCGCAAAGTGGTCTGAAGCGACCTAAATGGCCGGACACGAGCCTTCAACGAAGATGACTCACCTTGGGAGCTAATCCTTCCACATTTGCATTGTTCAAATGATAAAATGGATGAATTCAGGCTGAATATGGCTTCTTCCACGACTTCACTTCTCTAGTGTGAAGGTCGGGAAGGAATGGAAGATTCATGGGGGAGGGACAAACATAGCCTAAAAGTAAGCGCTGTACAGCTTACCATGAACGACTTCCCATCTTTCACGCCCCCCAAATAGATCCAATCTGGCTGTGGTGAGGGCCATGACTTTTAACCCTCTTAGGTCGACAAACGCGCAGGCGCGTTTTGCTGGATTTTCTCCACATTGTAGCACTATAAACTTAAATTACTCCGTCATTTATGGTCATACAGAAAAAAGAAATATAATAAAAGAATCTGTGATATTTCTACTTTTGTATGTGTCCACTTACAATCAAATCAAAACATTGTGCTTTTGTAAAATAAAGAAAATAAACAGGGTGTGCGTTCTGCCTCTCCGTCGCGGTGAACTTTTTTTTCTTGAGCACGTCTATAAACTGAAACAAAACTCAGCGAATACTTGTCACACATTTATGAGCCAAATACCTTTATAAACATTTAAGTGTGTACTTTTAAATGATCGGATTCAAACTGAAAACAAATATTCTCTGTTTAAGTAATTTGTATAAAACCAACAAGATGTCCAGCTTCTCAAACGCTTCCTAATTATTTTTTTTATTTACCACGCCCACTCGCGCAAAAGAGATTCACATGCAAATCTCCACATGGAACGCAATCGCGCTCATTAGGCCTACCTCAAAAACAAAACACCAAAACACTTTACAAGTCTCTGCTTTTAGACGCGCCTGAGCTTACATTGGATTTACATCAGAAGAAGAAGAACGCGATTTGAAGACAAGAAAGATATAAGGTAAGAAATTCTTACATATTAGTTTGCTATTGTTGCATAAATTTCACATTGCAGTTGAACTGTTGCTAGATATATGGTGAATATTATAATATTTAGACCCGTGTTTACTGTTACTGTGTTTGTGGATATCTGCTCAAACGTAGATATGTATATGGTAACCATAATGTTTTATATTTGAGCGCGATCGCGTTTGAATGCATCATATTTTGCAGCGCGATCGCGTTTGAATGCATCATATTTTGCAGCGCGATCGCGTTTGAATGTATCATATTTTGCAGCGCAATCGCGTTTGAATGTATCATATTTTGCAGCGCGATCGTGTTTGAAAAGCAAACGGCTTCATGTTTTTACTATTATCTCATTTCATATCATCATAACGAATGGAAACATTTGAAGTAACATGATAATCAATATATTTTTCTCTAGCTTAGTTGTTACTGAAATCTTTTGGAAGATTTATACTGCTACAGGTTATTGTTATTTTATCCAGCACTGCGCATAGCTTATGCCTACAAGGCACAACAAACCTGGTGTTCATTATATTATATATTGTTGGAAACATTTGTGTGTGTGTGTGTGTGTGTGTGTGTGTGTGTGTGTGTGTGTGTGTATTCTGTGAATTTTAAAAAGCAATTTTAACCAGAAAAATCTAAAATTTATTCCCAAAATCGTGCAGGCCTTTCTCTTGATATCAGTATGTTCACTTTTTTTTTTCAGGGCCCAGATGCCACTGAGGACTTAAGTGAACATGAACATGGTAAAGTGAAAATCAAACACCTTGGAAATGAAAGGTATGTACAATGTTTTTAGGAATGGCACAAAGGTCTCTGTCTTTGGATCATTGTTTTCAATAAGTGCTTTTTTGGCATTTGTTGTGTGTATCTTTGGACTATGTTGTGTTGTAAATAAATCCAAACAAATCCAAACAATTTAAAAGCCATTCTTTTTTAAATCTCCTCATTTACAGTATTGTGCAAGGTTGCTCAGAATGACAGGGCCTGATAGCTCCTAATAGGGCCGTTAGGGGAGGGTCTTTGTCTTTCTCAGGTGTGAAAACAATACATATTAATGACCTCCGCATAAAGCTTTTTCACACAAAACACGTCGTAACATTTTTAAATCAATATATTGTCTTATCTGAATGAGCAGTCAGGGTGATTTTCACATAGTTTTAGAGCAAATATTCTAGGCTACGTGATATAATTTTCAAAAGTCTTGTGAAGAAATAATCAGTATGGGTTTCATGGCCTTATTTCAGTGAGAATTTGTTTTTGTATTTTCACAAACCCTGCATAAATGTCATTATCTCAAAACTACAAACTTTTACATACATGCTGCTGATATATTATCGTAGCAGAGTTTGTGCTGAATACAGTGTAATTAGACTTTAGCCATGAAAATGTCACAAGTAACAGAAATAACCAGAAATGTCAGAGCATGTCAGAACACCTCCAGGGCCCAGAAAACAGCTCAGACCTCAGAGGGTTAACAGTTCCCCGTGTGCAGGGCTGGCAGGATGAGAAGACTTAATACATACACTATCCTCACTTGCTTGCTTGCTTGCTCCTTTCCTAAGCAAAGAACACACAAATTGTGTGTCTCCTCAGGTGTAAAAACCTGGGGCATGGAGGCACTTGCTTGGGATTTCCATAATCCAACCTTCAACGCGCTAACAAACAAACGGCTCATTGAGACAAAAAAAACTGATGATGTGTACCACGGGCACCCTCTTGTACTTCAGGGCGCTCCGCCTATGACGTCACAGACAATCAATTTGTACATTTAATGTGTGCTTTTTGCATCCTTTCACTAATTATTTGTCACTAACCTGAAGATAAGGAGGTCTGCTGACTTGGACATGAAATAGCTTGGCTGAAATACAAACCCAATGACAAAAAGCAGTTGCAATGTCTTTAAAATATTTTTGTATTTATTTTTGCTTTATTTAACAAGAGTTTTTACAAAGAGACAGGCCGATAATCAATATAAAAAGCAAAAGCGATAACAGGAATTTGATGGACATAAAATATATAATAGCCCCTTTCACACAGCGCTTTGAACCCGGGAAATTGCCGGCAAATTGCCAGAGTGCCTTCTGTGTGAACGCAAACACGACCCGGGATTGATGCCGGGATCGATGCCGGGTTGGGGACCTAGTAACATTGCCGTGTTCAGTCTCGGAACGCGTGCTGTGTGAACAAAAGCCGTAATAATGCCACGATCGTTCGCCAGCTGTGAAATGGTACGTAATGCGCAAGTTTATGATCGAATCAGAGAACAAAATGGACAAGCTTGGTTTCTCGAGAGAGAAATCGCAGCTCATAAGCAAACTTAAGACGCTGCTGAGACATTACAAGTCACATCGATGTCACGTGTCTTTACGGGATTTTTACGGGTCGTGTGTGAACGCACTCTCTCATTCCGGAAAATCACTCGCAGTGTGAATGAACCAAAATCAAACGAACCCGGGTCAAATCCCGGCTCACTTTATCCTTGTATTTTCTGGAATCTCTGTGTGAAAGGGGCTAATGGCTCAGCCAGAATTAACACAATGGTGAACAAATCACTGTTTGTCACCTCAAGCATGCAGTTGGAATTTGACTCCATAATAAAGGATTATGAAAAAGCTCAAAGACAGTTCAAGAGGTTTTCAGTTGTAATAGATCATCTTGATCAAGATCTGAAGGAGATTGAGGACCAAAAGTCAATTATTCTGTCCGATGCTTACAAGAACATCAAGCATCTGTCTCAGATCGCATTAAAGCCAGACTCGGCCTTCACTCTTCAGCATCTGGACTTCTTCATCCACAGAGTGAGGGAGGCTGGGAAAGAAGACTGGGTCCGAGAGCTGGAGGAAATGAGGAGAACCGCTGAAGCTGAAGAAGCCAACAAAGACGCTCTGAGTTATCTGAGAGCTGGTCTAGCTAAACTGTTCCTTGGTGAGCAATGAACAAATGCAGAGAACACAAGAGATGAATCAATGACAATGAAGAATTTGGAAATACTGTAGCTTATATGTGTAACAGAGTTATGATTTTAATCAGTTTTATTGTGAATTCTTCTGAATTCAGCAGCAGTTGTTAATTCCATGTTGTAGAGGTGCCCTCGTGTGGTTTGTGTGGGGACTGTAGAAATGATTAGTTAGATGGAAGATGACACAACACAACAGTTGCATTGCACTGTGGCTGAGTTATGCCTGCAGTGAAACACAGCCACTAAGAGGACGTTTTATTTCATTTAAGATTAAACAGAATGACATAAACCAGCATTTGTGTTTGTGCATTCATTGGGGGTTTAGGAGTTTGGCCAGAGATTGAGCCCGTCATACAGTCGGTGTTCATCACATCTCGGGAATGTTTGCATGAACATAGTAGAACATAGTGTTATGATCATTTGAGGTAAAATGAGAACTGCGCATGTGCGTAGAGAGTCAGTAATAGATTTGACAGGTGAGGAGAAGAGATAACTGCTCTACCGACTTTTGTACTCTTTTTTTTATTTCCCTTTATATTTGTGACCAGAGTTGAATGTTTATTTGTATACTTTTCCTCACACAATCCCCATGTATGCGGACGAGTGTGACGTTTAAGTCATTTTATTAAACCTGGGGAAAATACTGTACACCATCTCTCGTCTCTCATGCATCTTTTCCTCCAACACCACATGTTGTTTTTCTCTCTGGGCAACAACATCTCAACTTTGCGTTACAATAGAGCAAACCACAACACAGAGTGAAGAAGAAAACCAGATCCATGACATATGCTTATAAAAGACAGTCTTTCTTAAGTAGTAATAGGCCTTTATGTTCAGAATTATGTCTAGGCCTAAATACTATATATATATATATATATATATATATATATATATATATATAGATCTAAAAGCTCAGCTGGCATGCCCCAATTCTCCACCTAAGCTGGATTAGTACCATTAGTAGTACTTAGTAATGGTTAGATTTTCATAGATCATTTTATAGATTTTGTGGTAAAATGGAATTTAATGTAATCTACTAGAGTTAAAAATGCTCAGAAATTTAGAGTAAAAGATGAATACAGGCTGATATGACAACAGAACCACCCTGAGCCTTTTGCAACATTTATTTAAATACCCAGACTGTGGCGAGCAGGACGAGGCCGAGGGCCGTGAGAGAGCGGCACGAGGCCGGTGGTGTGATTACTCTGATGAGCGACACCTGCGCAACGCACCGGTCTCGTATCTCTCACGGAGGAGCGGACGACAGTGAAGAGCGAGAGAGGACAGGCCTGGACTTATGTTGTGGTTTTTTATATTTTGTTATGTGACAGCAGTCGTCCGTGAGGGGCTGCTGTCTTTTACTTTTGTTTTGTTGTTTATGTCATTAAAGTCTTTAAATGTTCGCCGGTTCCTGCCTCCTTCTTCCCATAACAACGAACTGCGTTACACAGACCAAGACAAAGACAGAAAGTGTGTGTAAAATCAGCAGGGGAGTGAGTTCACCTGTCTTAACTTGCATCAGTGGCTGGGTATAGAATTTGTCGCCCAAAATCTCTGAAACTGAAAAGAGAACATTATTGATGAAGTTTGGAAAATTCAAGTGGTTTTGAAATAATTTCCATTTCCAAGTGTCATTTAGGTGTATGTGCATAGGAACTCTGCATTGTTCTGGTAGGTAAATGTTTTGTTTAGTTAAAAAAAGTAAATTCTTAAACTTTATAACAAAGTGTACTTTAGCATTATCCTGTTCCAAGCAACTATACAACTTTATTTGAGTTTTACAAAATCATTGTTGTGAAGTGTTAAGACCCCTGTGGTTTTTAATGTTGTTTATATGTCTATGTGGTGTTTTTAATATGCTTTAAGACAAACCATGTGTAAATTCATAAGTCGACACCATTGCTGAGTATTTCCTCCTTAAAACTGCAGTGAACCAAAGACAGTCTCAAAAACACGCTTTGAAATCGCTGGTGTTTCTGACGTCACAAACTACCTTGTAACCAATCAGATCAACGTGTGATCGTCAACCAGTGGATCTCTGAGCTGAGTGAGTGAGTGGAGGCGGGGCTCATTTGCATATTCATAGAACCGCATATACTAAATGAGGCAAGGGTGTTGAGTTACATTCAAGCTATTTTATTTACGTTTAAATATGTCATTTTGGTGATCAAAGATGAGTTTTAAGGGATACAATTATTGACTACAGGGGGACTGTTGTTTAAATGACTTGCGTTTATTGTCTGGGAGAAGAGCAAGCTCTCGCAGTTCTCGAGGGAACTGTTTGCAAGCACTGTGAGCGTTTCCCTGTAAGGATGCTCCGCTCTCGTTTGTCCATCTTCTAAAGGGAAGAGGGGACAGGCACCTGAGCCCAGTGACTCGGGTCCCTCTCGGAGAGGAGATTCAGGTCATGGAGGTCTCAGATGGAGTAATGGTCGGGTCAGGTCGGGTCGGGTTAAATGATTTCAGGTACGGGCCAGGTTCGGGCTTCAGTTTAAAGCCTGTGCAGACCTCTAATCTGAACCCTATCGGTAGCCCTGCCCCGCATATGAAGAGCTGCTGGGTGTTGTGGAGCGTGCTCCAGACAGACTCAGACTGTCGTGGGGGCGCACTAGGGAAGAGGAGGCCTTCTGCATTAGGCAAATAAAATGAGTTGTAGGCCCTATGGCCTCCTCAAATGGCCTAGGTTGAGCTAACTTCTCTTGATATTAGAGTAGGATATGCTGAGTTACAGTTTCCTAGCGGTGTTTGGCATAGACAAATAGTGTTGCAGGCTATTTCCTCGGAAGGCCTCCCCTGTGGTTGTCACCTGGGCATTGTCAGGCTTCCTCTCACTTAGAGAATATTAGAGCTTAGTAAGAACTGATGACAGCGCAGCTTGATCTTTAGTTGACCAATCAACGGAAAGGAGCGTTTTATTCCCGCCAAACTGTTTATCCATTTTGGTTTTATTATTTTTACATTTGACGAATTAGAACAAAGTGTGATGAGAAGAAAAATATGAAAAAACTATGAAAGATTTGTTTATTTATATTAGTGAGACGGGTTGAATATGTGATAAATGAACGGTTTCTTCGTTTTTCCATATAGAAGTCAAGAGAAAAATTATCCGAAGGTACACGGACCCTCCCAACACTGGAAATCCAAATGGAAGTTTTTTAGCTTTTAGTATGAATATGTTAGCCTTCATTTCATTTCATTTTTTATTTCACACACGTCATATTAAAGACAAATACAAAATTGCAGTAGTTATAGTTATAGGATGATTATTGTGTGAAAAGGGGGAACCCCAAACAAGCTATTAAAAGCTTTTAATAGGGGGCCCAATACCAACATACAACAAATAAATAACATACAAAAAAAAAATAGATAAAATAAATAGACTAAATCCATAGACACAAATAAATAATATAATAAATACAACAAGACACAACAAACAGACAATCCCAGCACAAGTATAATACTGAAGTATTCAAATGGTGTATGTTAATAGCATTTTTACCTTAAGATGTTTCTTAAAAGCGGAGATAGAATGCAAAAGTTTAAGATTTTCCTCAAGCTCGTTCCAAATCTGCGGACCTCTACAGACTACACTCAGGCTCGTACATTTCAATCGTCTTATTTTTCCAGTAATTAAATGTTTTTCCCTTGTATGATGTGTATGCTGGGGTCGACTGATTGGGACAAGTTCACACAATCGGTAATTTAGCTTATGGACAACCTGAAATATCGTACAGGCATTATGAAAAGCATTATATTCTGTAAGTCTTAATAAACCAAGGCGATAAAACAAAGGACGCGAAGGGGTATTTTGCTCAGACCACGTTAATACCCTAATAATTTTTTTCTGTAAAGACTGTATTTTTATCAAGTAACTAGTAAAAGTGTTACACCATATAACGTTACAATAATTTAAATGTGACTCAAACAAGGTTTTATATAAGATGACAAGTGCTGACTGTGGGAGAAAATGTCTTACTTTGAAAAATAGTCCAACGTATTTTGATAATTTGTTTACTAACTGATCAATATGATATTTAAATTGTAGACATTCATCAATAAAGACTCCAAGAAATTTAGTGGTGTTTACTCTTTCAATAATTTGTTCATTAATTTTAAGACAAACATGCTTATTAGCCAATTGATTCTTTTTGGAATGAAACACAATGTAGTTTGTCTTGTTTATGTTAAGAGATAATTTATTACACCGAAACCAGATAGCAACATTTCTTAGCTCTCTATTTATTGTTTCTTCCATCACATCTGGACTCTTATGAGCCATAAATAGGTTTGTATCGTCAGCAAATAAGACCCTGTGTAAAGCCATTGTTGAATTTTCAAAATCATTTATATATATTAAAAAAAGAAGAGGGCCCAAAATGGATCCCTGAGGGACTCCACATTTAATGGGTTTACTTATTGAAATTTGGTCATTGATACTTACATAGTGCTTTCTATCAAGTAGGTAACTTGTAAACCAGCTAAGGCCTATTCCTCGAACTCCATAATGGTTTAATTTATTCAAGAGGATATTAAAATCATGTCACGGTTCATGAGTGCGCTGCTTCCTGCTTGTCTCGTGCATTTGTTATTGTTGTCTGTGTGCCATGTGCGTGTGTGTGTGGGTGTCACCGTATTAATTATCAGTTAATCACATCATCCGCAATCAGCTCAGCGCCAGCTGTCACTCATCTCCTGTTCCTTTAAAGGACTCACTGAATCCTTCTCTCATTGTCAGATCGTTGGTCGATGTTTGTGCCGTGTTTCCCGTTTGAGTTGGTGTCTTCCTGGAGTCCTGTGCTGTTTGTTCTTCGTGTCTGGTTCCTGTCTTCACCTTCACGCCGTTTCACCGCCGGATTCATCACGACCATCTAAGTCCCTGCGTCACCCTGCTACAGCCGTCTGACCCTCACGATCTGCCTGAGTCTTCTTCTGTTCTGAGTGTTAATAAACGTACTTTCTTGAGATCGCCTGCATTTGCTTCCTTTTTCCCAGCACGTCATGACAGAACGATCTGACCAATCGATGGGAGCAGCAGGCGAGACCCAGATGTCTATGGAGGCTTTCATCGGCACTAGCATGCAACGAATGGACGCTCAAGAGGAGGGGCTTAACAACAACGGACGTGCCATACAGGCACTGGTGACGCAGGTGTCCGAGCTAACCCAGCAAATTCAACATCTGCGCATGCCCACTGCGCCACCCACGCCGTTCGTGCCCCCCGTTCCAGCTGATCCGCTCTCCCAGTCTGAACCTCGGATGCCAGTTCCGGAGAGGTATGCTGGAGAACCTGATTATTGTCGTGCTTTCATTACCCGTTGTGAGATGCATTTCGCCCTACAGCCACGCACGTTTGCCACGGAAACTTCTAAGGTGGCATTCGTTCTCACTCTCCTGACTGGGAGGGCGGCCCTTTGGGGTACGGCGGTGTGGGCGAATAGAGATCCCTGTTGCGTGTCGTTCCAGGCACTCGCGGAAGCCATGAGGGAAGTCTTCGACCGCGCGGCGGCCGGGAGGGAGGCTGCTAGGAGGCTGGCGGAACTCAGACAGGGTAATCGCTCTGTATCGGACTACGCCATTGAGTTCCGCACCCTGGCCGCCGAGTGCCAATGGAACGACACGGCGCAGTGGGACATGTTCCTGCATGGGCTGGCTGACCGCGTTCATCAGGAGATCTACGCCCTGGACCTCCCGACGACCCTCCACGGGTTAATAGAGCTGGCGCTGCGGGTGGACTCCAGGCTTGGCCGGATGAGTCGACGCGCGCCAATCGAAGCTCCAGTCCACTTCTTCAACCTCCCGAGGTCCAGTGGCACCGACGCGGTCAGCCCCATCAACGACACCGAACCCATGCAGGTGGGGAGAGCTCGGCTTTCCCGGGAGGAGAAGGAGAGGCGGAGATCCCTGGGCCTTTGTTTGTACTGTGGAGGATCTGGACATTTTCTGAACTCATGTCCGTTAAAAGGCCCAGCCCGGCAGTAACTATGAGGCTACTGTCGGGTGGGATCTCCGCTGCTAAGACCTCAGGAACACCATCAGCGACATCTACTCTCCTCCCGGTTAGACTTAGATGGTCGCATCACCAACACCACTGCCACGCACTCTTGGACTCTGGGGCGGAAGGTAATTTTCTGGATCATCACTTCGCCATCAAACATCACATTCCTCTACTACCACTCACCCAACGCATCTCTGTCCACGCACTCAACGGCCAAGACCTCCCTGTCATTACCCTGTCCACTGCTCCTCTCACACTCACCACCTCCGGAAACCACACTGAAACCATCACCTTCTACATCATGGACTCCCCCCTGGCTCCCATAGTACTTGGACACCCCTGGCTCACTCAACACAATCCCAAAATAGACTGGCAACACAGAACTATCAATGAATGGAGCACTGAATGTCATAAGTCTTGTCTTTTGTCTGCCTGTTCGTCTGTTCCCATGTCTGTCTTACAGGAGAAAGCAGCGGACTTGTCAACCGTGCCCGAGGAGTACCACGACCTGAAGGAGGTGTTTAGTAAGTCTCGAGCTGCTTCTCTTCCTCCTCACCGTCCCTACGACTGTGCTATAGATCTACTGCCAGGTAAATCTCCGCCTAAGGGCAAGTTGTATTCACTTTCTGCTCCAGAAAGGGAGGCCATGGAGAAATATATTTCTGATTCTCTGGCAACCAAATTCATTCGCCCTTCCTCTTCTCCTGCAGGGGCGGGGTTCTTTTTCGTGGGGAAGAAGGACGGATCCCTGCGACCTTGCATTGATTACCGGGGACTGAACAACATCACGGTAAAGAATACTTATCCTTTGCCGTTGATGTCTTCAGCCTTCGAGAGGTTGCAGGGAGCGACTCTCTTCACGAAACTGGATTTACGCAATGCTTATCATTTGGTCCGCATCAGGGAGGGTGATGAATGGAAGACCGCCTTTAATACCCCCAGGGGACACTTTGAATATTTGGTTATGCCCTTCGGGCTTTCCAACAGTCCAGCGGTCTTCCAGGCACTCGTCAACGACGTGCTGCGAGATATGGTAGATCAGTTCATATATGTTTACCTGGATGACATATTGATTTTTTCTTCATCTCTCCAGGAACACGTGCAGCACGTCCGACGAGTGCTTCAGCGGTTGCTAGAGAATGGGCTTTTTGTCAAGGCGGAGAAATGCGAATTCCACGCACAGTCGGTTCAATTTTTGGGGTACGTTATCTCGTCCGAGGGGATTCGCATGGACCCTGACAAGGTTAAGGCTGTGGTAGAGTGGCCAATTCCAGATTCCCGCAAGGCCCTGCAGAGGTTTCTGGGATTCGCCAACTTCTACAGACGTTTCGTCCGTAATTTCAGCCAACTAGCCGCACCTCTGACTGCCTTGACCTCCCCCCGAACTACGTTCAGGTGGACAGACGCGGCTGGCTCCGCGTTTGCCAAACTCAAGGACCGCTTTGTTTCGGCCCCTATTCTCATCGCCCCTGATTCCTCACGTCAGTTCGTGGTGGAGGTCGACGCGTCAGAGGTGGGGGTAGGAGCAGTGTTGTCCCAGCGTTCCCCCACGGACGAGAGGATGCATCCTTGCGCGTATTTTTCACACCGTCTGTCTCCTGCCGAACGTAATTATGACATTGGTAACAGAGAGTTGTTGGCCGTCAAGCTAGCGTTGGAGGAGTGGCGCCACTGGTTGGAAGGGTCGGGGGTACCTTTTATTGTTTGGACCGATCATAAGAATCTGGAATACATTCGTACTGCTAAAAGGTTAAACTCCAGGCAGGCTCGGTGGGCACTTTTTTTCGGTCGTTTTGATTTTTCTCTCTCGTACCGCCCGGGTTCCAAGAATATTAAACCCGATTCTTTATCGCGACTTTTTGATCGTTCCGAACGCCTGGTTACTCCCGAGTGCATTTTACCGGAGAGTCTATTTGTCTCCACACTCGTATGGGAGGTCGAATCGAAGGTCAAGAAGACCTTAGAAGGGGTAACGCCCCCGGTCGGGTGTCCACCGAACCGTTTATTTGTGCCGGAGGAACTACGGTCTGAAGTTATTCAGTGGGGTCATTGTTCCAACATAGCCTGTCACCCTGGAATCAATCGCACGAGGTTTTTGGTTAAGCAGCGATTCTGGTGGCCACGGATGGCCCGCGACATTCACGATTTTGTTTTGGCTTGCTCGGTATGTGCCACTGGTAAGACTTCCAATCGCGCGCCAGATGGGTTACTCCAACCGCTGCCAGTCCCTTCGAGACCCTGGTCCCACATCGCTCTAGATTTTATTACCGCCCTCCCGCCCTCCCAGGGCAACACGGTTGTTTTGACCGTGGTGGACCGGTTCTCGAAGGCGGCTCATTTCATTCCCTTGCCCAAATTGCCGTCAGCCAAGGAGACAGCGGTTGCCGTCATTGACCACGTCTTTCGTTTACATGGCCTTCCGATTGACGTGGTCTCTGACAGGGGTCCCCAGTTTGTGTCCAAATTCTGGCAAGAGTTCTGTAAATTACTGGGCGCGACTGTTAGCCTGTCCTCTGGGTTTCACCCTCAGAGCAATGGCCAGACCGAGAGAGCCAACCAGGATTTAGAGAGAATGTTACGGTGTTTGGTTTCCAAGAATCCGACTTCCTGGTGTCAACAACTGTCTATGGTGGAGTACGCCCACAATACGTTACCAGTGTCGTCCACGGGCCTTTCTCCGTTTGAAGGTAGTGTAGGATACCAGCCACCTGTTTTTCCCAGTCTGGAATCTGAAGTCGCGGTTCCCTCCGCACACGCCTTTGTCCAGAGGTGCCACCGCACCTGGACTAGAGCCCGTGAGACTCTACTCCAGGTGGGGGCGCGCACTAAGGCTAACGCCGATCGCCACCGGTCTAAGCCTCCCGTTTACATCGTCGGTCAAAAAGTGTGGCTTTCTACTAAGAACATTCCTCTCCGTTCCGTCTCGAATAAGTTAGCACCCAAGTTTATTGGCCCGTTCACTGTCACCAAGATTATTAGTCCGGTGGCAGTCCGCCTCAACCTTCCTCCAGCGTACAGGAGGATACACCCCGTGTTCCATGTCTCCAAAATTAAGCCTGTGTTTCGATCAGCAATTAATCCGCCTGTACCGGTTCCCCCACCGCCGCGTCTTGTAGATGGGGAACCGACGTATTCGGTTAACCGTATTCTGGACACCAGGCGGAGGGGACGAGGATTCCAGTACTTGGTGGACTGGGAAGGTTACGGTCCGGAGGCGAGGAGTTGGGTTCCTGCGAGAGACATACTAGATCACTCCCTTATTGATGATTTCCATCGACAGGTAAGGGAGTCTGGGGACGCCAGGAGGCGTCCCTAGGAGGGGGGGTACTGTCACGGTTCATGAGTGCGCTGCTTCCTGCTTGTCTCGTGCATTTGTTATTGTTGTCTGTGTGCCATGTGCGTGTGTGTGTGGGTGTCACCGTATTAATTATCAGTTAATCACATCATCCGCAATCAGCTCAGCGCCAGCTGTCACTCATCTCCTGTTCCTTTAAAGGACTCACTGAATCCTTCTCTCATTGTCAGATCGTTGGTCGATGTTTGTGCCGTGTTTCCCGTTTGAGTTGGTGTCTTCCTGGAGTCCTGTGCTGTTTGTTCTTCGTGTCTGGTTCCTGTCTTCACCTTCACGCCGTTTCACCGCCGGATTCATCACGACCATCTAAGTCCCTGCGTCACCCTGCTACAGCCGTCTGACCCTCACGATCTGCCTGAGTCTTCTTCTGTTCTGAGTGTTAATAAACGTACTTTCTTGAGATCGCCTGCATTTGCTTCCTTTTTCCCAGCACGTCATGACAAATCAATAGTATCAAACGCCTTAGATAAATCTAAAAAAATACCAGTAGCGGTATCACCTTTATCGATGGCATCATTGATCTTTTCAATCAAATCGAGTACCGCCATACATGTGCTTCTTTTTTTTCTAAAACCATATTGAGAAGAAGAAATAATATTAAATTTATCAAGGTAGCCATATAGCCTATTGTACACTACTCTCTCTAAAACTTTTGAGATTGTGGGCAAGATTGATATCGGACGATAATTGCACATATCATTTTTATCTCCAGATTTAAACACTGGTATAATTCTGGCAATTTTTGTCCTTTTTGGTACAATTCCAGAGAACAGAGAGAGATTAATACAATAAGTCAATGGCTCCATGATATTATATGCTATAGCTTTCAGAACTTTACTACAAATTTCATCCTCACCAGCAGTGTACGTGCTACGTAAATTTGTAATTATTTTATAGACTTCATCGCAATTAGTTGGTTTCATAAAAAAAGAATTTACATAGGAGCCCCGCAAGTAGTGGTCAAAAGTGATACCCAGAGGTTGAACTATTTTGTTAGAAAGTTTTTCCCCAATAGAGTTAAAATAGTTATTAAAATTATTTGCTAAATCAATGTCATGCGTATATTTATTACCCAAATTTAAGTGTATGCCCACAGAATCTGGAAACACAGCGTTGTTTTTGCTCTTGTTAAGAACTTCATTTAGTACTTTCCAAGACTTCTTAGAGTCACCATGTGCCGCTTTTAGGAGGTATGTATAGTGGTTACTTTTCCTTTTCCTTATTATGTTAGTAAGTTTATTCCTGTAAGTAGTATATGTGTCCTTGTTCGTAGCACTTGGACATTTTAAGAACCGTTTATAAAGCTTATTTTTATGGGTAATAGATTTTAAGATACCCTTTGTAAGCCAAGGGTTGAGACCAGTTGCGCGGTGTCTGGCGTTCTTTTCAGGAATAGTACAACCAATAGAGCTTGTAATCTCCTTTATTAAGTTATCATACGCAATATCAGCATTGTTGCTGTCATAGACTGCTTTCCATGTTTTAGCCTGTAAGTTTTCACTCAGTAGTTTCAGGGTTCTCTCATTTATTACTTTAATTTTTGTTTTTTTCCGTGGTAATTCGTTCTTATTTGCAAGATCTAGAAACAATACAATCGGAAAATGGTCAGTAATGTCAGATAACACAACTCCAGATTCTAGTCTAGTATTTCGAATGTTTGTGATGATATTGTCAATAACTGTCCTAGTAGAACGCGTTACTCTGGTAAATTGATTTATAGTACAAAAAAAAGAAAATGAGTGCAAAGTATTAACAAAGTTTCTTTTTACAACGTCATCTTTGGAGACATCAATATTGAAGTCCCCAAGTATGACACAATCTTTGTTTTTCTTGTTTATGGAAAATAAAATGTCCTCCAGTTTACCCTCGAAAACATCAAGGTCAGAGTCAGGAGGGCGATAAATCACTCCTACTATAATTTTTTTTGCATTAGGGAGGTTTATCTCAATAAAAAGTGAATCAGAATGATTGTCATCTAAGACAACATCATCACAAACATTAATATGATATCTAGAGTGAACATATAAACAAACACCACCACCAGTACGGCCAAGCCTATTCTTGGTAATGAGCTTATATCCATCTAGGTTGAGAATATCAGTAAAGGTCCTATCATTAAGCCAGGTTTCACTGCAACCAATAACATCAAAGCTACAGTCAGAGTTAGAAAGTAAAGTAACTAATTCTTCATGGTGTTTACCCAAGCTTCTAATGTTAAGGTGCAGAAATGAACAACTGTTTGTATTATTTAAGCTTTTTAATTGTTCAGGAGTGTAATATCTGCAATTTAAATTATTATCTATATCAGTACAATGTTTTACATCCTCTCCATCATAATTCAATTCATCAAAGGCCATAAAATAATAGTATCGTATTTGATTTGATTAGTTTGATAAGTTGATTAGGCAAGAAGTTTGCTGGGATCATATAAAAATAAAAATAACATATACACACAAAACCCATACATACATACACAGACATGTTTACACAGATAACGTTAATCTACTGCTATAATAAACTAAACTAGCTCCCTATTTAATTAGCTCTCTACCCACAGCATTACATTGAGAGCTTATAAGGAAAATAAATTAAAGCCAAATCTGAAGGATAACGTCAGGCGCTGTACTTCAAAAGAAAACAAAATAACTCTCCCCTTTATGAGATGCATACAATAAAATACCAGAACACATGATAGGGGAAGAGTGAGTCACCTCTGAAAAACAATGTCTCAATAGTAAAGTCTTAGAGCGTCATTAATCAAAATCAAGTCCATGATCATCAATACTTTACTTAACAGTCTGATAAGCATACTACTGTTTTACGAACTAGGGTATACACACACACTCCCCGGGGCAGACAAATGCAATCGTGCACAATGATTAGTGAAGTGAATAGCATGGTTTAACGAAAAGATGCTATATAATCTTTGGCTTCCGCGACTGATGCAAATCCTTTCCTGCCTCCCTCTTTCAGTTTAATGGTGAGCCTGGCAGGGAACAGCAGGGCTGGTTTAAGTTCTAGTTTATATAGCTCAGTCATTACCTCTCGGTATTGTTGTCGTTGTTCCAAAACCTCCGGAGCGTAATCCTCATATATGGAGATCAGGTTATCCCGGTACTTCAGCTTCCCTCTCATTGACCGTGCTTCGCGAATTATTTTATCCTTTACCTGGAAACTCTGAAGGCGGATGATCACCGGTCTCGGCCGCTGACCCGGCTGTGGTTTCCCAATGAAGGTCCGGTGAGCTCTGTCGCATTCCGGCGGAGAGTCAAGAATCTTATCGCCAAAGATCTCAGCAAGCATCTTTGAAAAGAAAGTAGTGGGATTGTACCCCTCGATCGATTCCGGAAGACCAAGCACTCTGATATTCTTGCGCCGACTACGAGATTCAAGATCAATAACTTTAGCAACAAGTTTAGCATTGCTCTCAGTTAGCTTGGTACATGTAGTTTCCAGAGCTAGCAGACGTTCGTCCTGCAGGTTAGCATTCAATTCGAGATCTCCGATCTTCACAGCGTGATCCGTCACCGTAGTTTGAATACGATCAAGCTTTTTTTCAAGTTTCACCATGCAAGCGTTGAAATCAGCTGTAAGGGCTTTTCGGTTCTCCTCTAACAGGGTGGCTATGGACGCCAATGTCAGCACTTCTCCCCCGTCGTCAGAACTTGTAACTCCTTGATCAACTCTGCTCTTCCCAACTTTTGGAGGCATAATCCAGCAGGATGGTAAAGTTTCTTCCGTTGTGAATGAAGTTCAGTTAAAGCATAGCTTAATTTAAATAGTTAATGCAACATAAGTTGTGGGAGCATAGCTCAGCGTGCACGTGTACATGTAGTTACGTCATTTCCTCAACAGCCTTATGGTTATCTATAAGCTAGTTTGTTCAAAAACAATGACAAAATTCGCATTTAGAAGATATAAGCATTCAAAACTCACAGTCTCTCACTTCCGCCAATATGGATCATTAATTTTGATGACATCACTCTGCACTTCATCTTCTCATTGGATTTTCTGTCCAATCAAATGTTCTCTAGAATCTGAAGCTCCGCCCCCTACATTGTAAACCGAAGCTGCAGCTGAAATCTGTCACTTGTTCACACATTTACTATTTTCTACATGGTGAATGGCACATAGTGCACTATACAGGGGAAAGGGAGCAATTCAGACAGTGTAAATATGCTTTCCATTGGGGTGAATGAAGTCTGGTTGCACGTTAGTGAAGTTAATAACCGCCGTAGCTCTGATCCAGAGACACGATAGCACAGAGCGGATCATATGATCGAGTCGCCACAGACCAGAAAACGTATCGGACCCATTTGAATTCTGCACACAATGCTGTATTTTAAAGCGATGTGGAGGAGATTAGGAGGAGAAACGGTAAGGGATTAGGAGGAAACTGCAGCTTTATCGAGCTCAACACATCTGACCGAGCTGTTATACCAACTAAACACTATTGGCTATTTTGAAAAAGGAGAGGAGCTGTTCAATCAACACATTGAATAATGCAACGTGTTTCAGTGGGCCTTAAAATGTATAAATGCACAGGTCTGATGAGATATCAGTGTTTGGCTAGTTTGGCGTAGTCAGACCTTCAGACTGATGGCATTAGGTCTGGACTACTTTGCAGCTTTTATTGGCCAAAGTCTGCCCAAGAGGCTAGCATTTGGCAGACAGGGGTGATGGCTGAACAAAAACTTATATTCAGGTGTATATTTATATCCACACAAAGCTATGTATAGTTCCAGAAGACTTTGAATAATTCTAAACAGAAAGAAACACATAACTTCAGCATTTCAGAATGTGTACAGAAAAACAAAAAGAAAGAAAAAAAAAAAACACATTCACCAAGTGCAAACTAATAAAAGTTTGACTTAAAATTGAGAATCATACTGACACGAGTGCACCAGATCTCTCTGCACGTCCCCTCCGCTCACAATCACCAGAGGTTTGATTATCATCATCTGCAACTACTCTCTCAATCACTTCTTCGTCTGGTCTCGTCCAAGACTCTGTATTCATTCATTCATTCATTCATTCATTCATTCATTCATCTGAATCTTCTTCTTCATTTGATTTGTATTGTATCCTGGAAGAAACTGAGACTTTGAGTTGGAGTTAAGTGGCAGTTTCGTTAAGTTGCGTACCCTTCGTTACTGTTGTTTGTGGATTCCCTAATAAAGCTCCATGTGAGAAATGTATCCGTGTTTGTCCTCCAGTGTGACGCATACCCTGGCATACAATGTCATGCTGACAAAATTATACCCGAAAAGACAATTTAATGCTAAAATAATGTGTACACACTTGTTATCTACTAACGTACTACATGTTCAAAAATAAAAAGTTTTATAAAAAAGATAATCCTCACATTTCATCCTTTAAATCATTTTTATGAAAAGTCAAAATGATGCATTACAGGTATTTTATCTGCTCCATAATCAATTCTACATAGGCTACCTTATTTTCCAAAGTGTTGAGATTTGTCGAATGCACTTTAGCTTATTTTCCATCTGCTGTTTACAATGTATGTGATTTTCACATTGGTCTGAACAAAAATGTCAGACAGGCTGAATGAAACTGTAAATCCGCTCTCTGACAGTAGATTGTGCTGTCCTTATAAACCCTACTTTATTAGGCATTACACAGAGGGAGGATGAAAAGAAAATGACATTGAAATTTCCCTCGATCAGCACTCGGTTGTAAAGGTTGTAAAACCTCTCACTTCTTTCCGCCATGTTTTCACACCAAACGAAACTTAATCTGCATGCTGTGCCTGTTACACTCTGGTCAATTCCCATCATCTGTATTTGATATTAAAGCATTTTCAAAGATTATGGTAATAACTATGTTTAAATGTGGATATGATTTTTATGACATTATGTGTGATATCAGATTGTAATTTCATAGGGTCAGGGTTATAATGCTGACTTCACTTATATCTGTGACTATCATTCTCATAATGCTGTTTAAATGTATTATGTTGCATTCATTTTATCATTTGACACTCAGTGAGTGTTAACTTTGGACTCCATATGAAAGTGACAGGGTTCAAAGGTGGTGCGAAGGAATTCATTTTCTTTCAAAATGACCTTTGAACCTGATAAATAGACTATTCAGTTCATGAATATTTACGTGAATGAGTTAAATTTACCTTAGCTGAGTCATTAAGATTATAATAATTACAAAATGCACTCTGAAAATAATTTACTGTGTGTTTTGTCCTCATGCATAATGGATTCTCTGGGTTCACTACTGGTCAGTAATGTGCACATATACAAATTAGCATACAAACTTTTTTGTATGTTTGAATATTTACCTTTTTACCATATAAAATCTGTTGTATTTTTGAAAATCGAAATGTGTCTTTACAGCCAATTTAATGTCTTTCATTTTGAAGGAAATACAGGTTTTAATGGCTTTTGTTTTTGTATGTTTGTCTTTCGACTTGAATGACTTGATGAGCTAGCCTGATGCATTGTGTGACAGTTAGATATTTTGTCCATCTTTCATCAATGGAGGTGCATCATCACAAGGGCATACAACATAAAAGTACCAACAGGAACAATCAGTAAAACTAAATCCAACTATATTTTTCTTTTAAACGCAACAAAATAAAACTGGCACAGTACAATCATGAATTAATCTTATCTGTAAGACACTTCTCAGAAATTCACCCACACCCTACTTATGAGTTTAAAGGTTGTTTTAGTCAAATATTAAACTATTTCCTTATTGTGAGTGCAATCACCAAGAATGATCATGATTTTGTTGCGTCTTCTAATGCCATTTTCTAACACTCTTCTGAAAATTCTTTAAAAATATACAAATGTAGTCTTGGTGGACTCATTGATTGCTCGCTGGATATCAGACTGAAAATATCTCTGCTTTTCTGCATTATTCGCTTACATCTCTGGAGACACCCTTAAAAGGAGAAGGTAAGGGAGACTGTTCACTCTTAATCCTCCGTATTCAGTGAACTTGATTTGTTAGCAGATTGTTTTTCTTCTAGTCATTTAAACTAATTTTCCAATTCAACATATGACACTCAATTTTTCTATTTAAGGAGATATTATTGAAGGTGTACAGGACTCATTTGTGCCACTGATGATCATTTAATAAATCAAATAAGAAATGTGCAGTTTTGTGAATGAACATAATGCTAGTTTGTAGCATCGACTATTCAAGAGATCTGATGGGCTGTTAGGTATATTTTTTGCTTTGCTTGCGTAGCTGTACTATCTTTTTTTTTCTTCCCTTTTTCATTTTGTTTGTAAAGGTTTTTAATACCATTACAAAAACACTAATATTTAAATCTATGTAGAATAAAATACTTGAAAAGATCATCGTCTTTGTGGGGAATCATTCCCACCTTTCCTTATATGCACAAAAAGTGCTTACTGTAACTCCCTCAGAGATCTCTAATTTGATTGTGATCCAACTAGACAAAAAAATAACCACTTTTGCACTTTTAGCTGCACTTTAAGTAGCCTATATATATATATATAAACTGCTGAATAGAATGTTTTTATTTTTATTTTTTATTTATGTTTATTATTCAACTGCTTTTTAAATCACTCTCCTGTTACTCACACTGTATGAGTAGATCACATGCGATGTACAGCCAAAGCTCACGGTTTATGTGATCACACTATACAGTCCGATCATCGAGCTGTGAATTGACTGCTCACACTATACGTGTGAAACATGCATGCCGTTTGCACTGATAGACCATGATATCGGCAAAAGCATCAGCTATCGATATCAAGAGGATTAAGCATTTCCAATTTATGTGGGCCTATTTTCAATTATTATTGTTATTATTATTATTATTATTATTATTATTAAATTGATAATTGATAAAGTGCTGCGAGGATAATAAAAGAGTAGATAGACTAGCTTACTCCACATTGTGAATGATTTGAAAACATTTAGGTCGATTATACAATGAATTATACGCCGGTAATTAAAATTCTTAACAGTCTATAATATGTCCAAACACTGCAATAATCAGTCATCAATGAATATTAAGAGCAGCTTTAATTCAAAAATAGCTTTTTTAATGCGAAATTCTTGACTTCTCATTTTCTGAACTACATATGGGCTACAAGAGAAATATTAAAGGAACACTCCACTGTTTTTTGAAATAGGGATTATTCAACACGAACTGATTAAACAGATTAAACTGCTTAACAGGTTGAACTCAACATGAGGTTATACTAGAGGAGGCAATTTGAACAATAGTCTATTCTCAGCATCTATCTTACAACCGAATAAAGACACAGATTAACGTAAGGAAGAGTAATAAAAGACACCTTACATGTGCACTTTGTTCTGCCTGTGCTTTGAAAATGGATGGGATGGCCGTATCCTTCAGACGTAGTACCGTCTTTCTGGGCCCATATTGCATTTTTTCAAAGTAGTCCTCCGGTGCAAAATGCTCTTCGCAAACACGATACTGTTTAATTTTGTAGAGAGGCGTTGAAGTACAGATATCCAGAGCAGCTAGCCATTGATTTCTCAGTTCCACATTCGATGGAATTCTGTGAAACATTACATTCATGTATGTCCTTTGCTTGTTCTCACAACCTTTTTCTATGCAGGCAATTACCATGTTTGCTGTAACTGTAGCTTCTCAAACTTAACACAATCCAAAAGCAAAGATACTTGGTGTAGGTCACGCCGATATGTTGACGGAAGCTGGGGGATTTCAGGTGTTGCGTGATATCTCTGCGCCCAAGTGGCAGTGCTTCTCCTGTGCTTCACCCCAATATAGTCCCAAGTCAATATCTGCCTAGGAAATCGCCTAGTGTTAATCTGCATTGCTATTTTCGTTGTGAATACGCAGGCCACAAGAAGTAATTAGTTTTTTTTTAATCACTTTTACTCAGGACATGCTAGCTGGCAACAAAGGATTCCATTCATTATGCTAAGCTAAGCTAGCGCCGACCCTGCCAAACTAAAGCAATGCAAGCGCTGAGACAAAAATGCGTTTGCCCACCTATCTAAATGTAGGAAAGAAGGTGAATAAGCCCTATTTCAAAAAACAGTGGAGTGTTCCTTTTAGAGAATATAAATTGAGAACGTTATATACCATTATCAGCATATTTTGAAGTAGATTTATCTATCGTTGTCTTAATAAAAACTGACGAGTTTTCTGCACATAATTTCTCTTTCACTTTCTGTATAGAGAATAATTGACTTGGGCTTGAGGCTTTTTCACCCGCAGAACTCTCGCGTAAAGTTTGCACATTGCTTGTGTGATATCCATTGACTCGCTTTCGTGGTTTAAAATGGAAAAATTTCCAATATTGAGAGGTGACATTTTCCTTTATCCACCAATTGCAAAACAATGGACAATGGTTCACATTTACTGTGATAATAAAATTAAGTATATGAAGTAAATTAAGAAAATTAAGACAAGTGAAACAAGTAGGCTAAATTAATGATCAAGTAAAGTAAATTAGATAAATAAGTGATTAAGTGATGAATGAGCATTAGTGATGAACACCTGCTGCTAACAAGCAGAATCACATAAAGAAAGAGAAACAAGATAATAAAAAAGAGACGAGCAGAAACACAAACTACAACTGTCTTATACAGACATAAATCATCGCATATTACTCAAAATATAATTTCACAAGTTTGTGTGCCCATATAATCTTAGTGTAAGTGGTAAACAGATTTGGCTTGCTGTCTGCTATAGAGGGGCTCAGAGAGGACATTCTACTCCACTGTTTTTTAAACATGATCCATAGATTCAGATCTGCGAGGCAGGAAGGAATTAGAGATATGGTATTGTCTAGTGCCGGAACAGAAGATGCAAGAGACAGCAGGTGAGATATGAAAGGGCATCCTTGGGGTACCATACGCATGGCGTAGTTTAAATGACCTAGGAGGGATAGCAAATCACATGTCCTTGGGAAGGGAAGCTTGGAATTTAGAGTTGAGGTTAATTCCTTGGAGTCCAGGTTAATTCCAAGGAACTCTAGGGATGTGGCAATCTTTTCTCTGGGGACAGTGGAACTCCTAATTCAGAGAAAACTTCCTGAACGTTAGATAGATGCATGGCTGGAGGAAAATGGCTTGGGGTAATGGTAAGAAAGTTAAGCATACTGCAAAGTAGAATTTCCCCTTCCAGCGAATGCCAAAGAGGTGACAGGAATCTGGATGTATGGGCATGACTTTGGATGCTGAAGTAATGTCTACTTTTCCTAACCAGGCTCCGAAACTGGCATCTTTAATTAGATGAATGGTTTGGTCTATGTTATGGTAGCACAAGGATAATTATTCTAGCGGGATGAGGCTATTAATGCTTGGATGAGTGCTTTGGGGAGAGCAGAGAGATCATTTGTTTTTTTTCCAAGAAAATATTCTTGTGGCTACACTGATGGGTCTTTTAAGGAATAATTTGAAAGGTGGGGAGTCAAAGGGTCCGATCATGACTCCGGACTCTAGCTCTTTAGATATCAAGGTGTCGACTGCTTTGGGTTCAGCTGTTGCAGACTGTAGGTTTTTGCAAATAAGGCTAGTAGTAGGTAAGCTTTCCAGATCTGGATTAAATCCTTCCTTGATACCTGTGAGTAGATATTGTGTTGTGGTCTGAGTGATTTGCCAATTTGTGTGCTAAAGAGGAGACAATAATAGGAGAAGACAGATTCTTTCTCAATTCTTTATTGGAGTTTGCTGAGGAGCGTTAGACAGGACATACAGAGCGAGGATGGGCTCCGCCACAGAAATTACATGCATGTAGATATTTGCAGCGTTGTCTAGTGCAGCCAAATTGTTATTACAATACAATAACATGTAAAATTATTACACACTTTTCTGCTTGAAGTGAATCTGAAATTACAGCTTTTGGAACTGCCCCTAGACTGTGGTACGTAAGATGTAGAATCGACAAATCTAGAAGTGCCTGGATTGTTTGGAGTGGCGGGATTGAAAAGGGGACACAAAGAAGGCTCATGTGTGGCGGAATTACACAAAACGCAAGATGCTTCAGGAGCCCAGAAAAACCTTATTGTACAGCTCCAGGTCAAGAGCTCCCCAATAAGGACATTGATTCCACTGGGCGACTCGGGCTGTGCATTTGGCTGAAAATAGCCTGTAATAGGTGATAAAATGGGTACAGCCGAAAGACTGAGACAGAGACAAAATTATTCAGTTCTTTGCGTCTTTTAGAGGAAGACAAAACAAACAATTTCTGTGTATCTTCCAAAAGCGATGCAAAATTCAGCCATGGTAATTATACAATTAGATTTGGAATTTTGATTTTTAAGGTTGATAGTGTAAAGACCACCCATTGGCCCAAAAGACGGAGTCCAACGGTCTGGGCGTGTATGTCTTTTCAGCGCTCCAGTGAAGTTCACTTAATTTATTGGAATTTAGTTTCAATATTACTTTAGGTCTACGCTTAATCTGACTCCAATTTCAAATGATAATCAAATTTAGATTGTGTTTCTTATTATAAAATAATCATAAATATTCATTATGATTTAATTTAGATCTTTGATTATTCTGAGTATCCATATTTTCAATTATTCTTTCATTATGGACCCAATGCCGCACAGAGTCACACACCCTGGGTTTACGTGGATCTGACTTTAGTCAGTGGATGCAGGGTTTGCTAATACCTCTTAAGTCGGTTGCCTACTGCTCACTCGTACAAAAAAAGTGTAGTTTATTTAGCCACTTCCGTACAACTTGCTAAATCAGTGATAGACAGAAATCTAAAGGTCTTCAGATGACGTGCCTACTGCTCCGTCCATATGCGCCTTTAGTTTGACATATCCTGGACACAGAGGGAGAGAGGGATGCAGAGATAAGGAAGGAGAAAAGTTTAGACAAGACAATGTCCTGTGCTCTTTCTTTGCAATCTTCTGTCCAGGGTGTGTTTTATTGCTTTACTGCTTTATTGCAGGGTGAGTTTTATCTCAGCTTTTATTGTAGCAGGAAAATCAGTTCTTACAATAGTTATGACCACAGTTAAGGATGCGATGGGGTTCACTTATTGAAACAGAGGAGAGAAGAGAGATCAATGTCCGCACCTGCTAGAATCTGTGAGCGTAAATGAGTAGAGATGGGTGGTGACTACATTAGAAAGAACTGGAAGAACAGATGCAGTTAAGAGTTGATATGTTTGGAGGCAGGGAACTGCTGAGGAAGTGGTTGCAGGATGGGATAGGGCCGAGGAATAGATCATTTGAGGAGGCAACCTTTGTGGGGGTTGAAAAAAAGGGTTGACAAAATGATTACTGCAAATCCACCTTTTGCTGCCTGGAGTCCAGTTGTTTCTATAAATTGCAGCGATCCATTTGCTTCTCTGTTCTGTAGCTTTCGGCAGTCTGTAAAAATATACCTCAGATTTCTTGTCAAATCTAGTTGAACAGCCAATCTCAAGCCTCATTCCCGCTTTAGATGTGTTTTTAACTAGCCTAGAAATCTAGACGCACCCTAGCGGCAGCAGAATGTATTTTGCAGCCAGGGTATTCTAGCAACTCTCCGTTGACTTTCGGAGCTGTAAAAACCTAAATTGGGTCAGGCCAATCACGTCGTGTATAGAGTAGGCGGGGCGGGCTTAACATAATGACGACAGAGTTGCGATGGTTCCCTGCAACTTGAAAACAAAGAATGGCTGCTGCTGCTGATGAACAGTCTTTCGAATCGGCTTTGTCCACGACTCTAGAGGACTTGAAGTTAAGTTTTTCTTTGAGAAAAGAGCAAAGAACGGCACTTAAGTCATTCTTAAAAAAGGAAGATGTGTTCGTAGTTTTGCCGGCCAGATTCAAAAGTTGATTCTATCAACTAACGTTAGCTCCGCTGTTGGGAAAACGCTCTGGTTGGCTGTAGCGCTGTCCTATTGCGTGCAGAGGGAATTTGAAAGACAGCCGTTTATCCCGCCCTCGGATTGAGCCGTGTCTATGGTGAGTTGCTAGACCTAACATCTTGATGTAGGGCTGGCTTGTCAGGCTAGTTTTTCACAGCATTCACACTGAAAACAAATGCTGCTGCTCAGTCTTTTTGCAAAGTGGGCATAACCGCAGTCACCACGGCTGATGGTGACGTCACGCGCATATCCTTTATAAGCTACACTTGGTTAGCTGCACTCAACTTTTAACTTGTATAGTAATTTCGCAATAAGTGACTACTGTACAGAGCATGTGAGCGGAGTGGAGCGGGAGCGGGCGGATCTTGGACAGAGCGCAGAGCGGCATTTTTAAAAGGACGGAGCGTCGCCTTATTTCCCGCTCCAATTTCGCTCCGCTCACACCACGAGTCTGAAGCATGCTCAGTCAAACCTAAACCAGGATCCATCTGTCTTGCACAGTCATCAGCAGTAGACTATTTTCAGTCAAAACTCGGCTCAATAATGGAGTTCAATAAGTAGGCTACTTCAAAAAGGAAAATGAGAAGTCATACATGTCAGGTGTACTATTAATATAACTAACTAACTAACAATGATAATGTGGTACAAGAAAACGAATGTGGAGACATCGTTTCAGTCAGCAAAGATTCATTTTGGAATCTCAAAAGACACATGGGGGAAGAAAACGCTGGGAAGAAAACAAAAGGTTAGCAAATTGAATACGGTAACTTGTAACAAAGTGTAAATTAAATATAGCGTAATATTCAAACAAATTCGTTTTTTCATTCAAGTAGACCTAATGGTTCGTTTTATTTAGCCGAATTTGTGTCGTCCGTAATCATATTTATATTATTAGGCCCATTTATTCGTTTAATTTTACAGCAGTTTGTGTGTATGGAAGCCAATTTAAATTTTAATCGTGCGCGTTGCGCAGAAGTTCACTTATCAAAATTCTGGCCTTATAGTTAATTTACTTTTAAAAAATGTATCATATTTTTGTTTATATAATTTTTATTTAGATTATTAGGCCCATTTATTTGTTTAATTTTACAGGACTTTTTGTGTAGGCTATATTCCTTCTTACATAGGCCTGTAATTTGAAATAAAACATTTCTATTTGAAAAATGTTGTTGTTACTCATTAGTTCTTTAGGAGGTAAGGCTGTGGTCTAAGCTAAAAGTGATATACATGTAGATTTTTTTCCTTTTTTGGAGCGAGCGGGGGCGATTTGAGTGGAGCGCGAAGCAAACCTCGTTATGCGCTGAGCGATAATGAGCGGAGCGGCCTGATGTAGCTTTGAGCGGGGGAGCGGAGGGGTGAACAGTTCCGTGAGCGATGAGCGGAGATTCTCACCGCTCCACTCCGCTCACATGCTCTGCTACTGTATAATTGAGTTGAAATCATTGAATTAGACTATTATAGCATTAACTCTACTTTATTATCTTCCTTTACCATAGTACAAACAAATATGTATATATTATGAGCACAGCTGTTATTGTTGGAAGATACATAATGTAATATAATCCAAAGTCCAGTTGTCTAACCAAAGGGAACACTAATCACCAGAATGTTGAGTTCAAACAATAATTATTTTCAACAAAAACAAAATCATGCTAAATCTGTACTAATTTATCAACTTAAAAAATAAATAAATAAATCCAAACTCATTTATAAGTACAAGTGTTTAGAGCTGTTTCAAATATGATACTGTGGATTTAATTTGTTACATCCAATGATATTTTATGAAGTATTTAAATCTTTTATCTTCAATTGATTTCATCTAAGGATGTGGCTGAAGTCAGGTGTAGTTCATGTGCTTCTATTCGTCTCTTTGTTTCTGTTTTTTTTTTTTCTCTTTCTTTCAGTTGTTAACAACAGGTGTTAATCATTAAAGGTCATTCATTACTTAGTAATAATTTCGTTGTTTCATTAACTCCAACACTGCTTCAGTGTGACTTTTTAACATCCTTTGTTAGACTGCTTGAGTGATCTTAAAATTTGGCTGAATCTGAATTTTCTATGTCTAAATGATAATAAGACTGAAATTGTAGTGTTTGGTCGTGCGGGACATTTTAGTGAATGTGCAGATGCTCTTGGTAATCTAGGTCCCCATATTCGACCCTTTACCAGGAATCTGGGTGTAATTTTTGACAGTGCTTTTAAATTCGACAAACAAATTAGTTCAGTTGTTAAAACTAGCTTCTTCCACTTGAGACTTCTGGCTAAGGTCAAGCAATACATGCTACGCAAAGACTTTGAAAGAGTCATGCATGCTTTTATTACATCACGATTAGACTACTGTAACTCTTTGTATGCCGGATTGGAGCAGTCATCACTTCGACGGCTACAGTTAGTGCAGAACGCAGCAGCTCGACTTTTAACTGGGACCAAAAAACGTGACCACATTACACCGGTATTGGCCTCACTTCACTGGCTTCCTGTTAGTTTTAGAATTAAATTTAAGATTGCGTTAATTGTTTTTAAAATCTTAAATGGGTTTTCGCCTTCATATTTGACGGAGCTTCTACATGTCCACACACCGGTCAAAGTATTGAGGTCTTCCGATCAGATACTCCTCGATGTGCCCAGATCTAGGCTAAAAAACAAAGGTGACCGAGCATTTGCAGTGGCTGCTCCAAACATTTGGAATAGTCTACCTATTTATGTAAGAAAAGCTCAGACTATTGAAACATTCAAGTCCTTGCTTAAGACACATTACTTTGCTTTGGCTTTCAATTCAAGTTGAGCTTTGATATCTTGACCTGCTGGTTAATTTGTTGGTACTTTTGTGTGTTATTGTCCATATAATCTGTTGTTGTTGTTTTTCTTTTGTTGGATCTTGTAAAGCACTTTGGTCAATTATGATTGTTTTTAAACGTGCTATATAAATAAAATTGACCTGAACTGAACTGTAGTGTGGACACATATGAACATGGTGTAATGGTGGTTTCCCAACAGTGGTTCAAGCTGCAGGATTGCCAAATGAATACATTTGTGTAAAACTGTACATTTATTATCTATTACCAGCCACTGCTACTTATACCAACAACAGAAATAAGCACAGTCAGAACAGCAAAATATGTGGGAGATTTGGTTATGGTTACACTTGAACTGGTTACAAAATATATGTAAGCGATGATAAATCATATAGTTAATTGTACACACATTGTTACCTGAGAGAGAGAGAGAGCAGGAGAGTAAGAGAGTAAAGAGTAAAAGAGATGGAAGGCAGAGCTCAGGTACAGAGGAAGAGCAAAGATACCCCCAAGAAAAAAACAGAAAAAAAGGAGGAAAAGAAACAGTGACCCAAGAAAGGGACCCAGAGGAAAAGAAAGACAGAGCAACCGTTACACTCTTCTTTTATCCATTCCTTGCATGTGACTGAAACCCAAAAGTGAGACATTCAAACTGACCAATCAGCAGATTCTAAATTACCCTTGTGGCCAAAAAGAAGGGACAGGACAGCACATGTCTGTCACGAAACTGCTCAGAGACACGAAGTAGGAGATCCAAATGCAGCTTTATTGGCTGGGGCAATCCAGAGGCGTAATCCAAAGTACAGGCTAGGGTCATACACAGGCAGGTAGTCAAAACAAAGAAACAAACAAAACAAACAAACAGGCAGGCAGGCAGGGACCAGAGGCAAGAGAGTAATCCAGGGAACAGGGCAAGATATCAAGAACCAAGAAACACGAAAACTAGGAGAATGCTCAGAAATGCAGTGTGACACAAACAAGACTTCGCGGTGAGTGAATGAATGAACATGGTATAAATAGACAGACTAACAGGATGAGACACAGGTGAATGCAATCAGTGAATGAGGTACAGGTGAATGTGATCAGTGATAATGAGTCCGGGCAGTGAGTTATGGGAAATGTAGTTTGTGAGTGATAGTCTTATGTGGAGTGCCCTCTGGTGGCTCTCAAGGGCACTCCAGCTGGTGACCGTTACATAGCCCCCCCTCTAAGGAGCGGATTCCAGACGCTCCTAACATTGTCCAGGAGGGAGGTGGAGCGGAGGCGGACCCGGGGGCGGGATGGAGGGCCAGGCCCGTGGAGCGGCAGAGGACCTGGAGACTGCGGCAGGATGGAAGGCCAGGGCGGATCAGGCTGTGCAGGCGACCAGGGCGGATCAGGCTGTGCAGGCGACCAGGGCGGATCAGGCTGTGCAGGCGACCAGGGCGGATCAGGCTGTGCAGGCGACCAGGGCGGAGCAGGCTGTGCAGGCGACCAGGGCGGAGCAGGCTGTGCAGGCGACCAGGGCGGAGCAGGCTGTGCAGGCGACCAGGGCGGAGCAGGCTGTGCAGGCGACCAGGGCGGAGCAGGCTGTGCAGGCGGCCAGGGCGGAGCAGGCTGTGCAGGCGGCCAGGGCGGAGCAGGCTGTGCAGGCGGCCAGGGCGGAGCAGGCTGTGCAGGCGGCCGTGGCGGAGCAGGCAGTGCAGGCGGCCGGGGCGGAGCAGGCTGAGCAGGCGGCCGGGGCGGAGACGACCCTTCAGGCGGCCGGGGCGGAGACGACCCTTCAGGCGGATCCAACGGTTCAGGAACATGAACGGGCTCAAGAACAGGAACAGGAACGGGCTCAGGGGATGCGGTGGCCATCTTGTCCGAAGACACAGGCGTGGAGTCGGCCATCTTGTCCGAAGACACAGGCGTGGAGTCGGCCATCTTGTCCGAAGACACAGGCGTGGAGTCGGCCATCTTGTCCGAAGACACAGGCGTGGAGTCGGCCATCTTGTCCGAAGACACAGGCGTGGAGTCGGCCATCTTGTCCGAAGACACAGGCGTGGAGTCGGCCATCTTGTCCGAAGACACAGGCGTGGAGTCGGCCATCTTGTCCGAAGACACAGGCGTGGAGTCGGCCATCTTGTCCGAAGACACAGGCGTGGAGTCGTAGTGGAATCCAGTTTATCGAAATGGCGAAGTCTTCTGTCACGAAACTGCTCAGAGACACGAAGTAGGAGATCCAAATGCAGCTTTATTGGCTGGGGCAATCCAGAGGCGTAATCCAAAGTACAGGCTAGGGTCATACACAGGCAGGTAGTCAAAACAAAGAAACAAACAAAACAAACAAACAGGCAGGCAGGCAGGGACCAGAAGCAAGAGAGTAATCCAGGGAACAGGGCAAGATATCAAGAACCAAGAAACACGAAAACTAGGAGAATGCTCAGAAATGCAGTGTGACACAAACAAGACTTCGCGGTGAGTGAATGAATGAACATGGTATAAATAGACAGACTAACAGGATGAGACACAGGTGAATGCAATCAGTGAATGAGGTACAGGTGAATGTGATCAGTGATAATGAGTCCGGGCAGTGAGTTATGGGAAATGTAGTTTGTGAGTGATAGTCTTATGTGGAGTGCCCTCTGGTGGCTCTCAAGGGCACTCCAGCTGGTGACCGTTACAATGTCTTTGTTAATATTTAATTTTTATTTCACACACACACACACACACACACACACACACACACACACACACACACACACACGCACACACATTATATAGATATATATAGTGTTTTACAATTAAAAACTTCATGAACATTCTGAAATAAAACTAATGCATTGTTTTGCTGAAAGCAGGCTGAAGAGTGCAGGTCTTCTGTGAAGTGGACACATTCAGTCCCGTGATCATCATGAGTTCCAGGTGAGTTAATCATTTCTACAGCAGGGATGGGCAACTTTGGTCCTAGAGGGCCAGCACTGAAACCCTATTGTAATTGTAAGGATTTTTATTATTATTCATCTGCTATAAACTGATTGTGCAGACCAAACCGTAAGGCCAGGAGACATGAAACTTGGCCAGATGATAGGTCTCAATTTGGGGTCACGTTACAGTAACAAGGTATGTGATGTGTGTTGGTTATGTTTTGACATAATCATTATTTGACCTGAATCACTGAACTCGTTTAGAGCCTAATCTCTGAGTTAGATTGACCTTATTGATTACATCAGCATTGTGATTCTACAGCATAAATTCCAGAATATATTTTCAATATAATTCTAAGGATTTCTTAAAAGTTGTTCTGCAGGGATCTTCAATTGAAATTTAATGCTTTTCAATGCCTTTTTAATGCCATTATTTTCATTTTTAATGCCATACACGACCCATGACTAACCACAGATCTTATATGTATGTATGTAATTACATTATATATATATATATATATATATATATATATATATATATATATATATATATATATATATTAGTGCTGTCAATTGATTAAAAAAAATAACTTGATTAATCACACACTTTTTCTGCATTTAAAAACACTTAAATTTGTTTAGGTTTATATATTTTATAATGTAATAATTTCACAGTTAATCTACATTGTAGATAATGTAGAGACAACATAAAGGCCAGTCTCACTGATACTAATACAGCTATTAATATCTGGATAAAACTTATTTCTCCCCCCTAATTTTAAACATTAATTATAACCATCCAACATTACAGTTGTAATTGAAAGCTAACAATTTTTTTAACATTAGGCTTTAAAAAAAATATGACAACTTTTAATTTAAGTGAACTCAACAAACAATCCTCACATAAACCCATAATAATGTAATACCTTTACCCTTCCTGTCTGGTAGTAGCCTATATAAAAATGTAATAAAGTTATCAAACAGTCTGCACAGCATAAATTATATCTTAAATATATAGATTAATCCTTATTAAAGCTACAAGAGCTCTTTAGTCAATAGCAGTGAGTAATTTTCTCTGGTACCTTTGTTCTGTGATTAACTTTACTGACAGAAAGCTTTATTGGCTGCTGTCCCTTTAAAACCAGCCGCTGCTGCTGCACGACACATCTCACACGCGCCTCATTCTCTCACAACTCTTTGCGTTCATTTAAGACTTTATTTCACTAATTTAAGACTGCTCTTATGTTATGAGGATACTCACAAAGCAGACGTTTTGGCATAATTGTGTGTTATTGTTCAAGCTAGCCTGGGTTTCCCCATGCTGCCTTGAGCGCAGCGCGATTTTATTCACGCTGCTAGGCAGCCTGGACACCATGGACAAGATGTTCGCCTCAGCTAGGGAACCAATCACAGAACGGGGAGGGAGCAGCAAGACGATGACGACATCTATGCGACACATCGAAGCAGTTTGTTTATATCTATGGATCCAACATGACAGACGTAAAAATATATGCATATTTTTAGGAACACATCTACAAAAATATGCCTGTATTTCAAGTTGATAAAATAATTTAAAATCCACATCAGTTTATTTGTGCCGACGCGCCACACCCTCCCAGGATCTATAACGTTACCTAGGCTACTTTCACTTTTAAAAGTTCATCATAACCATGCGCGCCATCTGCAGTTGTCGAGATGGATGCTGAGGAGTTGAAGAAAAGAATAGCTGGTGGACTGTAAAGTTGTCGACAATACGTCATCAAAAATCAAGTCCAATGTGTGGGAGAAATTTGGAGTTATCTGAAGAAAATATTGTGTAAGGCTTTGCTGCAAACATTTTCGTGTTGGATAGTCGCAAATGTGGAACTTCATCCCTGAGGAAGCACTCAGAAACTGGTAGCCTAACAAAGCAGTTCTATCGAACGGTATTTTTCAGATTTAACACTGCTAAGTATTGGCGCTTTTCCACTACACAGTACCAGCTCGCCTCAGCTCGCCTCGACTCGACTCGGCTCTGTTTGGTTTTCCACTGTGTAAAAGTTGTACCTGTACCTGCTTCCAGGTACTTTTTTTCGTACCACCTCCGGTGAGGTTCTAAGCGGGCTGAGTCGAGCTGAGACGATACTAAAATGTGACATGAAAACACGGCAGACTGCTGATTGGTCAGCGAGAATCGTCACTATTCACTGCGTCATCATTGCACGCGCCAGACGGAGTATCCTGAATAAAAAACAGCAAAAACAAAAACATCCAAAAACAGCATACACTCGATTTCCTCCATTGTCCTGTGTGTGTGGGTAGCGGGTGTGTCTCGCGTAAAAGATTAAGTCACGGCAGTTTCCTGCGGCGTCGCTATGACGACCAGGTACTATTGTGGAGGTACTATCTGCAATGGAAAACGGAGCGAAAAGCGAGCCGAGTCGAGTTGAGCTGGTACTGGTAATGGAAAAGCGCCATATGTGTGGTGTGCAGGGCGTGTTTGAACCCAAAATGGTCAGATGTAGGCTAGACGAAATTGCGGGGCATAGGCTATAGTGTTCAGTGACGTGCGGTGATGTCTTAAAGAGGCTAGGCACTGAGTTATGAAAGCCAGATCACCTGATTTATAGTTTAAAGGCTAATAATACATAATAACAGTAAACATTACGCACAAGCGCGGCATATCAAGAAATGTACAAATCAGGATGTATATCGCGTGTATTCTCTCTCTCTCTCTCTCTCTCTCTCTCTCTCTCTCTCTCTCTCTCTCTCTCTCTCTCTCTCTCTCGCACGCACGCATGCACGCACGCACGTCGCACACACAAGCGCGGCACAGGCACACACCACCGGTAACAGTAGTTTATGTCCGCTCCAGCATTAAAATGCAACCATTCTTAATCCTTATTGTTGCACAGCGGCCAAAAGTAAAAGTAAAATCACACACTGCTCAATTGAATATGAAGGCAAATGGCTTGCATTAATTCAACCACATTTATCAATTCAATATTAAGCCCAAAATAGTTTTTGACTCACCAATCGGTAGATTATTTGTAGCCTACATAAAATTCATCCGCCGCCCTTTCCTCGTGAAGACGTCGATCACAGCTTTGTAAAACTCGTCTTTACGGGCCTTCAGTTTGCAAAGTCTCTGGCTCTCAATTTAAAACATTTAACTCTATGATGACGGCCTTTTAACTCCGGTGCTGTCATTTTGACTTTGAATTTGGCGCGGGATTAGGCATGTAGCCTACATGTGTAGCCTGTGGTGTAACGTTAATGACGTTAGCTGCGCAAATGTCCAGTAATATCTCGATTTTAATTGGTCCATGTCTGATATGTTACGGAGATGTTACGGGCATACCATATTTACGTCCAAAGGCACAGCAGAGTTGTGCTTTTTGACGTACATGTTAAAGAATACAGGATCGAAGTGCGCATGCGCAACATGGGTTTTTCGCTTGTCGTCTGCAATGAATGGACAGTAAAAGCACTGCTTATTCTACGATTTGGTTTTTATTTGATTATGCGTAACTGCTACATTTGTCATCATAACGTCTAAATAATTGGAATAACACACATATTGCATATATAAATCACAAGAATAAACAGTAAAAATACAAATACAATTTTATTATTTAATAAACAATTTTATTTTGGAATTTTGGCAGGGTAGGCAGTGCCTAGTTTGCCTACCCAGACCGCACGTCACTGATAGTGTTGTAGCCGCGTCTGTTCGATTGGTAAAATGTTAAGGCTACTCAGTTTTGTGGTAACGTTAGCCATGTTCTTCATGTATCGGCCTTTTGACAGCTTCGGCTGAAGTTGTCCTTGTGTTAATTGTCGTGTAATAACTTCTGTATGACCTGGCAATAAACATTTTTGTAAGTGTGTCTATAATGTGATAGTCTAAACTGATTTTATTTCGGGTGCGGGTCGGGTGTCGGCTCTATTTTAAGCGGGTCGGGTGCAGATTTTAATTAGTGCTGCTGTGGGAAAACGGGTCGGGTGCGGTTTTAAGCACTGCGGGTACGGGCGGGTGCGGATTTACAAAATCGGACCCGTGCAGGACTCCGGTGTACACATAAATCTCTGACCCATCGTCGTCTTCTTCGTTGAATATCTGTCGCTCTACATACGTCATCTGGTATAATTGAAACGATTGGCTATGAGCACAGTACAGGCGCATTTGATAGACATTTGTAGCGCCCAATAAATGGCTCTGGGCATTCGTAAACCACGCCTCAAATACGAGAAAATGCACATGTGGTTCCCAGACCATGTCTCAAAGAGAAAGAGGTCTGACGTTAGCCAGGCTACGTTCAAGCATGAAAGAGGAACGTTTTCTGGCAAGCAGTCTGTATGCATGATACTGGCGCATCTTTCTCTCTGTGTGTGTGTGGCATTCACAGGCAGCACGTTTAAAAGCATTTACATGAATAAGAGCGGGATCATATAATGTAACGCTACCCAAAGGATGACAAAAATTAACGAATGCTGCGTTTTGCGTTAAATATTTGAACGCGTTAAACTGGACAAAAAATAAGCTCATGCGTTAAAGTTACTACACATAGTTAATTGCTGTCTGCCTTTTGCCGTCGATTTGTGGCTGTCAGACTGCATATGAGATTTTACGCATTATTCCCATTGTAGCTACCCAACTTAAATACCTTTTTACAAACGCTGCAAAATCCTTCTTTATTTTGACCACCAACGGGCTGCAACCATGCTCTAAATTGTTTGTCTTCCTTGCACTTTCCCAGTTTTCTGGTCTGATGTTCAAAATTACTCGCGTCACCCATAGATATCATATATAAACGCTAGATGTCTCCTGTGCGCTGCTGGCCAATGGAGGTCGACGTCTGCACGTGGCGGCCATCATGCCACAGGCAGCTCGCTCACTCGTTTAATGGTGCATGTACTTTTAAATAACCATAACTTGCTCAATTTTCTACCGATTTTCAAACGGTTTGGTTTGTTATAAACGTCAGAGATGTAGTTATGACACTGCATACATACACTGCATACATATGAATAATTATAACATACATGTTCAAGCATTCAGAATTATAGCCACGTTAATAACGTTTGTAAGAAACCAAACCGTTTGTAAATCCGTCAAGATTTCAGCGAGATAAGAGGATTTGTGTGCGTGTTGATCACTCATCTTACATTAAGCCTGTGACAAGATGGCCGAACGGTGATGCCGGAAGTGACTGCGCCATAAGACATCTAGCGTTTATATATGATATCTATGGCGTCACCTCCGCAACTCTCCGGCCGCAGGCAATCACCAAACTGGTTCCGCGTGTTTATCACACTAACGTACATATTTTGAAATTGCGACAGCAAATAAAAATGATTATGAAGGCTGTATTCAAATAAATTGACAATATAAAATTTTCTTAAAAACGATAAAAAATTTAATGCCTGTAGTATTACAATTTAATGCTTTTTAATGCCATTTAAGGCCTAAATTATCGCAAAATCCATTTAATGACTTTTAATGCCCCGCGGAAACCCTGTTCTGATTAAAAAGTTGAAAATAAAAATATTTCATTTAGACACACGTACATGAAGAATCAGCTGTGAATCTCAAAAGTGGTGACCATCAACAAGCATGTTGCAGTGCATTCTGGGTGCCACCAATCAAAATTCATCCATGGCTCCCATCATGCATTGCTGCATGAATAAAGTATGATCTTAATTGTCTTAGTAATTTCCTTTATTCATTATATTTCTTCTTCTATTTCTTTCTTTTTTGTTGCTGTTTTTATGTGTTTTATTAGCTTATTTTCTAATGTTCAGAGTTAATCTGTTTATCATATGTCTGTGTGCCTAATTTTTATTTTTTTTTTTTAAATCAGAACAACTTAAGAAATCATTAGAAATATGCTAGATCCTTTGTTGTAGAATCACAGTGCTGCTATAATCAATAATGTAAATGTAACTCCGAGATCAGACTCTAATTGACCCTTCGCAAAGACCCACCACCCTTAGTTACTGTCGCTATACCCGACAAGCTACGCCGCTCTCACGCACACACCATGTTCTCACGCAGTGGAAAATACATCGCGGAGCAGAGAGGACACTGACAACAGGTTGACAGACAGGACAGACCAGGTTACTTTTCGATTACTTTTGATATTAAACATTAAACAAAGTCTCACCTTTCAAATTTGGTCATTTTTAAAAAAGAAATTTAAACAATAAATACCGTTTTGTGGCTCTGTAATGTGTCTGTCAGATCGCTGTATGGCATCAGTTAAAGCTGCTCGTGAATGATCATCTCGTCTTCCTTCTAGTTCATTTATATCATCAAATAAACATGAATGAACATAAGAAGGAATGTTGTTTTAACCGCGGAAAGGCGTCAGTACACTCCGTTTTTCAAGTTCAAATCGTGTTAATCTACTAGCCTATCTCTCCTGACTACTTTGTCGGACAAAATGGCTGATGGCGAAGTATGATTGGTCAGATCACCTGTCAATCAAGCTCTCTGCAAAGGGTCAATTGAGTTCAGTGATTTAGGTCAAATGATTATTGTCAAAACATAACCAATACCACCTGATCATCCTTTGTATTTCCTTGTCTGGCTGTTACAACTCAGTTACAGCAGCCAAAACAAAATCTAATATTAAAATAGTCAAGGGACAAAAGCCCAACTAAAGCAAACACTAACCACCACAATGATGAATTTGTGACAAATTGTGATTTTCTCCTTTGGTGAATCTGCTTGTTAACATCAGCTGTCTTCAATAATGGTCAATCATCACTCAATTAATCACTTAATTATCAAATTAGCTTTAACACTGTTCAGTGTTCCATTAACAGTCTTATTTTAACACTTTAACACTCTTGAGTGTGGTCTCACATATACCAGGAGAGTTAATTTAACACTGGAGTTTTTGCTGTGAATATCAGTATGGGTTTAATGAGGATCATAGTACAGAATCTGCTCTTATAAAGGTTCTTAAGGATGTGTTGTTCACTGTGGACTCTGAAGTTCTGGTGTTACTTGACCTTAGTGCAGTATTTGACACCATAGACAATGAAATTCTTATTGCAAGGCTTGAGTGGAATATGCTGTGCAAAGACTGCTAACCTCAAGAAAAAATATGATAGCCAACACAATCTCATGGCAATTCAATCTGCTTAAGCCTACAGACAATTGGGTTTAGGGGTGGAACGTTATGCTTACTACTTTTTCTAAAAATAATACTTTTCGTAAGAATCACATCGTACAAATGTATAATCTCCACCTCATAAAATAGTAATGTATTCTTGTGAGATCAGATTGGAATAGCCTTCATTGTAATTTCAATTGAATTATGATTAAAATAGTGTTTATTTACATTATGTTCATGTTGAAAATGTACTTATAGTCTGGAATTCTTGCTACACAAATATTCTGAGAATCCTTTGCCTCCATCTGTATTTTACAGACTGCCAATGCTTCCATCAAGCAGATCAACTCTGATTGATCAAGGTCCTCCAAAACGATACCGTCTGCATACAGAGAGAAAAGTGCTTGATGATCATGGAAAAGTCAGAAAATGGACTTATGGGAACAAAGACACCAGTAAAAAAAACAAAATTGTTCTGCTGGTGGGAGAAACCGGCGCTGGGAAGACGACTCTCATCAACACCATGTTCAACTACTTACTGGGAGTGAAGTTTGAGGATGAAATATGGTATGAAATCACAGAAGAAGGAGCAAGCAACCAATCACAATCACAAACCTCTGAAATCACCATTTATGAGGTCTGTCCTGAAGAGAGTCCCATGTCTCTCACCATCATTGATACTCCAGGATATGGAGACACTAGAGGACTGGAAAAAGATTTGGAAGTTGCTGAGAATTTATCCATGTTGTTTCAGAATAATCATGGAGTCCGTGAAGTCGACGCCGTGTGTTTTGTGACTCAAGCATCTAAGAATCGCCTCTCGGACAGACAGCATTACATTATCAGTTCAATTCTGTCTTTGTTTGGAAAAGACATTGTGAACAACATTGTGTTTCTAATCACACACTCTGATGGTCTGCCAGCCAAAAACGTCCTCGGCACCATTAATGAAGCTAGAATCCCCTGCAGACGAGACCACAGCGGCCAACCTGTTCATTTCTTATTCAACAACCGGCAGGCTGATGCCCGTCACACTAGAGAACGTCATGTTCGAGCTCAAAGAGACGCCTGGGAAGACAGCATGGACGGCATGAAGGACTTCCTTCAGTCACTGGATGAAAAGCACAGAAGAAGTTTGGAGTTGACTTCAGATGTCCTGATAGAACGCATTATATTAGAAGCGTCCATGTGCAACTTACAGCTGCGAATTCAAGAGAAAGAGTCAAAGAAGTCTGAAAAACTTCAGATCCAGCAGGCAATGAGACAAAATAAGGAAAAGATTGAACAGTGTAAAAACTTCCGCATTAAAGTAAAAAAGCCTGTCAAAATGAAGGTTCCCATTGAAAGCGCTTCATGGAAGCACAGGAAGGCGACGACCTGCACCGTCTGTGAGGAAAACTGCCATGAGTTTGACTGCTGGTGGGTTTCTGATCCCAGTAAATGTGAAGTCATGAAAAACGGCTACTGTACCGTGTGCACAGGGAAGTGTCACCACAGCAAACACGTCAAAGAAAACAAGAAATACGTCATCAGAAATGCAAGCATGATTTTGGACTTTGACAATTTTAAAAAAGAATATGAGAATACAGTCTTTAATAGGTTTTCAGATGTAATGGAACATCTTGAGAAAGATCTGCAGGAGCTTGAGGACCAAAACTCAATTCTTCTGTCTGAAGCTTACATGACCATCAAGCATCTGTCTCAGATCGCATTAAAGCCAGACTCGGCCTTCACTCTTCAGCATCTGGACTTCTTCATCCCCAGAGTGAGAGACTGGGTCCGAGAGCTGGAAGAAATGAGGAGAACCGCTGAAGCTGAAGAAGCCAATAAAGACGCTCTGAGTTATCTGAGAGCTGGTCTCGCTAAACTGAAATTTGGCAATTAACACATGCAGAACAGATGAAATAGTGAACACACAGGTGATTTTTATTATCTTAAGATAATAAAAAAATATAATTTAAGCAAAGTATACACTGAAATGTAAATTTAAATTCAGATTTACCCATACAGATTTAAATTCCTGTAGTTATTTGTTTTCATGCAGTCAGCCCACAACGTCACCAAGGCCCGCCCCAATCGGCCTGACAGGGGTTGCTACATAGCAGGGTCCCCGCGGATCCTTAAAAAGTCTTAAAAGGTCTTAAATTAGATTTTTTAAATTTAAGGCCATAAAAAGTCTTAAAAATACACATTTTTTAAAAAATGTCTTATTTTTACTTATGAAAGGTCTTAAATTTTAAATGACACTTTGACTTAGACGTATCTAAATGCTTTCGAAATTAAAACTAATTAGCGTAGCCCTACGTATTATTTTTTTAATTCTATCTTTGTGGATTTGCTTGTTCACGTGACAATTCGCGTCACTTACGGCAGTATATTAGCCTGCGTCTGTCTCCTGCATGCGAGAGGAGAGAAGAAAACGAGTAAATGTCAGTTCAATTGTACGTTCACTCTTTATGTGCTTAGGAGTGTGCGATATTGTCTACGAACTATGATGATATTGTAGGCTAATCATTGTTTTAACTATGTACGAGGCACTGCGAGTGCGAGCTGACATCGCGTTTGTCTCTCATGCTTGCTTTCACTGCGTGATGTGTCAGTTTATAGATGTCCCCAAATGAGTTTTTGTCTTATATTTATATCATATTATGTTATATTAGAATATCACATGAGCAAGAGTGCCGTTTTCCTTTGCACAATTGCAAATGTGCTATTTATTTTATACAACAGTTAAATTAACAAAGTTAACATTGTGAGTTACTTTTTGGACACAATATTGTCCATTTTCACTTTATATCGCCGTCGAGAATTTCATAATGAAGCCGTGGTCCAACAGACAGCGATTTTTTTTTTTTTTTTTTTTTTTTTTTTTTTACTTAAATCCGCGTTTTGAACGAATCATTTTAGCGATTCAATGAACAATCACTTGTTTTCTGAATGAATCAGCCGTTTGAACAAATCGGTTGAAATGACTCCAACAACTCGCTTAAGACAGTGACTTGCCGCCTCCTACTGGTGGTTTTAGTTTCATATTTAAAGTACCCTTTAATTAAAACGTTAAAATTATAAATCATTTCATATTTAAATATTGAATAGCTTTATTTATGCAATTGTAAATGAAATGTAAATATAGTAGGCTAATGCCATTTTTGATGCCGCTTCTGTGTCACCTCTGCACTGCAAGGATGGATTTTAATTTAATGATTTATTTTGACATTGGTACTGTGTTATTCTAATATAATTTAATTTGAATGTTGACATAAAAGGTGATGCATACATCTAAATACGTTTAGAAACAATGTCCATATATAGGTGAAAATGCCCCTGGAAATCAATTTAAGGTGGCAAATATTGCCCCTTAATAAAAATGTTAATTTCGGTCACTGCTGTGAACTGACCACTGCATAGAATATAAAAAATATGAACATCTTCGTGGGTCTGCTGTCAACAACAGGCCTAAACCAGCCAGGGTACCAGTACAAAAACACAATCAGTAAAATATCATCTAATTATTATCAACAAAACTTTGAAAATATCTAGACATATTTTTGTCAATATTGCGCACCCCTAATGTACGGTATTAATTTTGATTTCTTCAGGTCTTAAAAAGGTCTTAAAAAGCCTTAAATTTGACTTTAAAAATTGTGCAGATGGGACATTCTACCAGAAGCGTACATTTTCTATCCCAAAAAAAAAAAAAAAAAAGTATTAATAACCTTCAACTTTAACACTGACTTTAACAAAGGAGATAGTGAATAATTGTAAATTATTGAAATCCCACCTCGGCACATAATAATTTTTGAATAATAAGCATTTTAATATGCAGTTACTCTTTAAAATGTCAGGCTCCGTCACAGACATGGCTGATAATGTAAGTGTGTTAAAGAATATGCTCTCTTCTGCACAAATATCATCATTTTAATGAGGATCTGTCCCTTATTGAAGGAAACATATAATTCATTAAAAAAAACACTGCTATCAGGCTGATTTTGCTTGTTTTGTGGGCTCTTAGATAAAGAAGGACCATCAGGTTCACATAATGTTGTTGAATAAGGGGCTTTTGGGGTAAAGTTTGGTACCAACGCATTATTGTAAATATATAATCCAGTCTTTACTATAACTATATACCCATTTCAATAATTGTTATAATCAAAATAGCCATTTTTGGACTAAAATATACTTTGTGACAGGACTGACCGTGGTGTGACAGGGTTGACAATGTTGTGACAGGACTGACATTTTTTTCCATCAAGCATTACGAATTACATTAAAATGACCAGATTTTCTCTGAAAAACTAAAAAAACTAAATGTTTATAATTTGTAGTAATATACTAAAAATCTGTATTTAAATAGTGGATAAGTCTTTATTAATAAAATTAATCAAACACAATTAACAATGGGAAAAGATAGTCTCGATTTTAAAGAGTAAACAGTATTTTAATTCTCTAATAGGCCTATTATGCATGAGCCACTTTAAACCTGTGTAGGCTACAAGTAAAATTCATTAATATATCCTATATATGTTATCATATATCTTTACCCAGATTCCTTATTGAATCACTAACTTAAGAGCTGTATAATAGAAGAAACAATACACACAGCACACTTGTCTTTGGTGTTATTGTATTAATTAATATTGTTGTACAAAACCATTGTTTAACAGTTGAATCTTTTTTATTTAAAAATTGAATAATGATGAACAAGTAGCAACACATAAAGCACATTTTTAAACGAGTTCAAGATATATTCTTTAAATCATTAACTATTAAATCCTTACAGGTAATACTAAACTGATTCAGTTATGTAAGCTTTTAAAAAACACATAACAAATTGATGTATTTCATGGATCAGCATTTCGACGGCCCGCCACTGTCTTTGCCTCTCAACTGCACTAACTGGTGCCATTGGAATCTGTTTGAATTTCATTGATTACTCATTATTATGCAAATATACAGTTATAAACATTTGTTCTTTTTTTTTATAAACAAAACACAACTTAAAATGCAGCTCATCTTTGTCGCAGACAAAAGAGAGATTTGTATCTATCATTTATGAGTGTTTGCAGCAAAATTAAATTGAATCTGAATTGAAATTAGGCGTTTATTCAAAATAAATAAATAAACAAATGTTAGCAGAAGTCAACATATTCATCTGCAATGAAACAAGAAGATTACCTGTGGTATTCACTACAAACAAGCAATGTATCAGGCCCCGTCACAGAATGTCAGGCCCTGTCACAGTGAAATGTGACAGAGCCTGACGTGACAGGGCCTGACAGTCAGACATTTTAACAGCTATAACTCAGCTATTTAGCATGCTAGCATAAAAACTGACAACATTTCAGAGAGTATTTACACAAAATATTTAATTTGTTCCAAATCTAAACCTATTGACATACATTTTCTGGGACATTATTGCGTGACAGGAACTGACGTAGTAGCTCGACCTCAGGTAAAAACATGCAGAAATGCTTAAAATTACAAAATTCAAGGACAGAAATTACCTCTGGTTGGTGTCAGTGTGTGATGAGAGGCAAATGAGGTCACTTCCTGTGATTTGGGACCTTAAAGACATATCACACACTTTTCTTGGAATCTTTTATGCAAGTGTGACAGGGCATGACAGAAACCCGGGGACACTTCTAAAAAATCAATTTATTTATTATTAATTCATTTTACTGAAGATTTTAATCGAATAATACAAATTATAACATCTTAAATGTGCTATGGTATTGTTTTTTCTATGAATTTCAAATGTATAATTATTATTTATATGATGTATAGAATTGAGATTTGACCTGGGACAGTACATTTTAGGGGTTCTTAATTTTAAAAACTGTTTTTTAAACAAAAATAAAAAACAATTTAATCAAATACATAACATATTCTGTTGTAAAACCCTCTAAATTAATTCACTGTATGACAGTTTTGGGAAATATGTGGATTACACCAGTTTTATAAAACAATAGTAGTGCCAGGACAGCAAATGTACGTTTCTGGTAGAATGTCCCAGATACCCTGACATACTCATACTCATAACTCCTAAACCGTTAGGCATACGCTCAAGTGTCTTATATCGATGGAATCATTGGCTCAAGACGGACACAATTTGATGGACGAATTTGCTCGGCGACAATTATTTGTAATTTTGGATTTTGTGAAATAACTATTTTTGCGCACTAGTCCTCGGCTTTTGGCCCGATCAGAACCAAACCACTGCAGCAAGATTCTCTGGAATCTGATTGTCAATAATTGGCAACAAACAGGACACATGTGTATGAGCTCAATTTGAGGTCACATGAAAAAAATTGCGATGATTGGCCACTTGGTGGCGCCAAAAAATATAAAAATGTCTATTACCACCTAACCATTAGCCCAAATGACTTGAAAATTGGCATGCACTGTCTTTGTCCGAAGTGCCACAATAGTCTATGTGGACATTGGCGTATCTCAAAAAACATGACCACCAATGAAATTTGAGTAGCTATCACACAAGGTTCAAGGAGGCTGATCAACGAAACTCAGTGAGCATATTCGACTCATGGCTCTAGAGTTCTGTAAGACTTTTGAAAGAAATCGCCCCGTAGTTGGCGCTAACTAGTTTTATGCCTCTGTAATCACGTTGTTTTTCACACATACACACAATATTCATGTAATTTGCTCCATAGACAAAATAACAGCTGAAAAGTAATGTCAAACTAATAGCTTTTTATTAGTTGTATTCATTATAGAAAAACTGTGATTTTACAACATAAGAGCCAGCAGTTTTGTGGCAAACAGATAAAGTGAAAGATTAAAAATAACATTGCACAAAAAGTTATCATCTATGGCATCACTTAGACTCACACAGACATCAAGAATCAACATATAAATCTTAGCAATGGTGATAAAAGTATTAGTGTTACAATGCATGCTGGGAGACTGGGTGAGTACCCGTATATTTCCTACTATGGAAGTCAATTGGACCAGAAACTGTCTGGTTACTGATATTCTTCTAAATATCAGAAACTTGGCTGAATGGATTCGAAAACGGTAAAACTCAACTCTTTAACTCTGGGGGAGTTGTAAAATGAGCCTATTTCCAAAAAAAGTGGAGTATCCCTTTAACAGCAACAACAGCTGTAAAGATGAAGTTGACGATCGCCATCTCCGTAGTGAACGCGCCTATAGAGAGAAATGCACATCATGGATTACATAATCATAGAGTAGCCTATTTCTTTTCATTTTAAATTGTTAAAAAGACATTTCAAGCTTTCTTAAGATATATTTCATGTCTGTGAGGCATATGCTGAGTTTCGTTAAGTTTGGATGAGATGTGCTCCTGTTCACGAGCAATGCAAGTGACCGCGCGGGTGCCTCCATGATTATATTGTCTTGCTTCTTATTTATTAAATCCAGGCAATTGGTTGATACATTTTTTAAAAAAATAAGATACAATTTATACAAAACGAAATTCACTTAAAAAAGGTTTTCTACAAAACAAAACTTAATTAAGTGGTCAAAATCATGTATTGACCCGCTCCTCTCGATATATTGCGCATCCTATCTTACTCGTGCGGTTCACTTTTCATAATCAATATAGATGAAAAAATAACATTATAATATTTTAACAAATATGAAACTAAATGAGCTTATTTAATGGCTACAACACATATAGTAGGCCTACAGACTCTCTATTTGTACAAATTGCTGCACATTCATTTTATTCAGAATTTTGCACACATAAGTTGAAAGGCATTTGTTTGTGCATGCATAGTAAAACATATCTGCAAAATTTATCAAGTTCACTGATAATTATGCGTGCATTTAATAATTACTATCTTAATGAATAATGGAACAAGGACGAAGCATGTAAACTGCGTTGTTTGTTTAGAATGGAAAGGATTGCAAATAGATCCGAATGAAGAAACATACAAAACCATAGTAGAAAATGGGTAGCGCCGCGGCTGCGTGCTGGTACCCAGCATGCACTGCAACATGAAACTTTTAATGTCACCATCGTTAAGATTAATATGCTGATTCTTGATCTCTGTATGAGTCAGTATAATAAAAATATAGTTTTTAAAATCTGATTGTCACAACAATAGATCTTACAGTATCACATTTATACTATAATTAATAATACAAAACTACTGTTTAAACAGAGATTAGGCTCTAGTAAATTCAGTGAATCAAATGACTAAATTGTGTGTTTTATCATCAAAACACAATCATCAACATCTGATTATATTTTCTTTTGGCTTTTGACACAACAAGTGTGTTTTATAAACACACAGTTACAGCAGCCAGAGAAAAACTTACATTATAATTTCAAGGGTCAATAGCCCAACTAAAGCAAACACTCTCCATCATGGTAACTTTAATGAAACAATAAATCAACAACTAAATCTCTGTTAATTCTCAATAACTTCTGTAGACGTGTGACAGAAATAAAGACAGTCTGGTTAGTAATAAGTGAAGCTGGTAATGCTGTTAGTGGAGTTGTTTAATCCTCCTCTGCTGAGATCTTGAGAGATTTAACATCTTCTTTTCTCTTCAGTTGATTTCATCTAAAGCTGTGGATGAAGTCAGTTGTAGTTTGTGTTTCTCTTGCGTTATTTCTCTTTCCTTTAATGATTCTGCTTGTTAGCAGCAGGTTTTCTTCACTAATGCTCAATCATCACTTAATTAATCACTTTAATCACTTAATTTATTGACTACAATGTATATCTTCTTTTAGTGACCTCAACTGAAATAATTTCAGAGTACTCATAACTATTGGTTTCTAAAAAAATGTCATAAATTAAGGTATAGGGGAGCGCGGGGCACAACCTAACACATTTTGGTTTTGGCTCAATTATAAAAAAATAAAAAAATTAAGTTATATTAATCTTTTTTTACACAAGCAACATTATGCTGTTCCCTGCTGCAGTTTGCAATTCAGCGACCCCTAGAGGCAATGTGTCTATATTTAAGCATGTGCTGTTCAGCCATTTTGTTATCAGACATTTGAGAGAGCACACAAATGAATTACATCTCCATTCATGTTTCACTATTGAAAAGGCATTGTCTGTAAGTGTATTCTAAAATCAATGTTATGAAAGTTCTTTGGTGTTTTGTCATATAACGTAGTGTTGTATTTGAAGATGTTAGATGTGTGTACAAATTTAACTATGAATGTTGTCTATGCTATTGTGTATGCTATGCTATGCTATCTATGTTTGGAAGGGATGTTTTAGAAGATGTTTATGCTCAAAGTGTCTTGTAAAGTTAATGTATTTCTATTGTTGTTTTTTGCAGTTTTACACCGCTTCCATTAAATGCAATTCAAGTCAACTCTGTCTTGGGTAGTGTCTGTCTTTGGATGAGTGTTAAGCTTGCTGCATAGCTACGTATCAGTACTAGGGCTGAGAATCGATTAAAAAAAAATAACTAATTGCACAATTTGCTGTAATTAATTGCATTTCCCCCAAGATTATAATCATCAATATTTAAACTTAGAATCACCCAATTAAATAAACAACACAGGGGGAAAAGGAACAGAAAATAGCCCTATATTAAAATATTAAACATCAATATATCAATATATTATTCTTTTTCAATAATCAATCAACATAATCAATTTAACAGATTTTTTTATAATTTTTTTAATTTGAATAATTATAAAAATAAAATAGTCCTACAAAGCTATTATTACCAGAGCATGTGATCAGAAGCAGGTAATTTTACCATTGTTGCCCAGCATGACTATAGTAATGCTATTATAAGTCTACTATAGAGAAATTTCACCTTATTTGAGCGGACTTTGCTTTTCCAGTGCGTGATCGGTACATGATTGGAGCGTTTGGGCCGTTAATGACAGAGCGGAACATTGAGCAGAGAGCACAGCAGCGCGCCGACACACACACACACACAGCGCGGCGCACACGGAGTGGAAAAGATCCGCTCATGAAACCTGCGCGAGAATGAAGCCTGATCGCCAAACACGGAGGGCGGGACGGCATATTTTCGTCCTTTTCAATAGCAGCCGCAACAGGAAATCATTAAAACGAGGCAATAAAAAAAAGTGCTGCATTAATTGCGTTTTTTTTTTGTTTTTTTTTTTTTTTTACGCGTTAAACATCTCAAATTAATCGCAAAGATTAACACGTTAATTCCCCCAGCCCTAATCAGTACACATAGTAAGGACAGTAAAGTAAAAAGACACCATACTTCAGGATTTAATGTGAACTGGAGATACATCGTGTTCTCTCAACAAAAATGTCGAATGCCAATTCTATGAGTGTCGATCCAGAAGACCTAGAGGTTAGGTCAGAATGTGCTGCATCATCTTCATCATCCTCTTCACGAAGATCAAGCAAGTCTACAAGCAGCATAGCGGCTGCACAAGCCCATGCCAAAGCAGGAGCACGTAAAAGAGCAGCTTCCGCAAAACGAGAGATCGAGATGCAAGTTGAGAAAGCACGCATTGAAGCTACGTTAAATGCTCTGAAGGAAGAGTGTGAGGCTGAGGCTGCCTCAGCAGAAGCTGAAGTGTTTGAGGCATTTGTTAAATCAGAATGGGGTGAATCTGAAAAGGGAGAAGGTCATGCTTCATTAATCCACCAGTCCATCGAACGTACAGGAGAATATGTCCGAAATCACTTTGCTCCTGTACACGAGAATTATCCTCAACCTGCAGGTGTGTATAGCCCCAACCATTACTCACAGCACCATGCAGACTTTGTCAGTCAGCCTCCAAGCACAGCAAAAGTTAATTCCACAGATGTTTCAGAACTGGCTGCTTATTTAACACGTAGAGATTTTATTACTATGGGACTTAAAGTGTTTGATGATCAGCCTGCCAGTTATCTGTCATGGAAATCCAGCTTTAACAATGCAGTACACTCTTAGAAAGAATGTGTTAAAAATGACACGACCTGTGTTAAATTTTGACACATCCGTGGGTGAGCTCCAGGACTACTAGTTTTGTGTTAATTTTAACTCATTCACTGTGTAAATTATTTTAACACAGTAATGTGTCAGGAAAGGTTAACACAAAGATGTGTAAACATGTGTCATTTTAACACAGTATGTGTTGTCCATGGTTACACAGAATGTGCAGGAAAACGCACCTAAAAGCCTATAGAAAAATAGTATTTTTGGCCTAATATCAGTTACTTAAAACAATGACCAATGACAACCATTAATGAGTTCAAAACATTTATTGTCATGAAAATTATCAATTACATTCATAGAACTCGGACGGCAGAATGTAATGATACTGTTTCAAGAAGTAAAAAAATATGTTCAGCAGGACAGTTTCACAAATTCATTAGGCAGAATGGCAGATACAAAATAAATCATGTCAATACTTTGTATCTGGGATTGATGTAGATCTGATCATCTAAAAAACTTGTCTGAATATCAAGGGGTCTGGAATCTGCCAGATCAGTAGGAATTTGTACAAGCCTGTACTCCTCCATCTTTTCCACAACGAATGAGTAAAAGTGATCATCAAAATATTTGACCTTAACAGTCCTTAAAAAAGCTAATAACATGTTTTGGTCCACCTCTGGGAACAAGTGGACAACTTCACCAAATATTGGTTCGTCTTCAGAACTGGCTGACATCAGAATGCTCCCAGTTCTGTACGTGTATCCACAGAAACTAACAGAGTTTGACACATGAACTGTGTCTGTTGACACATCTGACAAGGAGCTCAGTTCTTCTCTTATTTGGTTACCATATTCCAAAGAACAAACAACAACAGGATATGCATTTGGCACACACATTGTATGAACTAACGGGTCCCCAAATTTCCAACAATGCATTTGCTGTACCTGGTTTTTGTAAGCCAGAGTTTTGGAAATATAGAGTTTTGCATAATATTATACAGCATGTGCCTGCCGTTTGAGAGGATTATGCTTTGCTTCAAATCTCATACACCACAGTTTTGACAAAGGTCCAAATTTAATTAACATACTAGGATAATGTATCATAAAGTGGTGTTTTGGGATGAGATTTCGAGCAGGATAAAGTTCTTTGAACAATTTATGATGATCTATGATGAGCTGTTTCAAGAATACCGCAAGACCTCTGGTTACAACAGGAGCAAATATAATGCTGCAAATTTCTCGTAACAAAATGAATAACTGCCAGTGCAGACTCTCAGGATTGACAATGTCCCCCAAAAGAAAAGGTAAGTTTTGAATGAGACACCATTGTGATGCTGTTTGTTTGATTGCTGTCTCAGATTTCAAGTTAAGGATGACACTTGGTTTGTTTTTTGTGTTTGAATACCCATAATCATAGCTGGCAGTTCTTTCATTTAACTGTTCCAGGCACAACAGTTTTTCTTCATAAATGTAGTGCTGAAGTAAAAGTCTCACTTCTAAAGGTGCAACACCTTCGAGCACATCATGCATTATATAAACACCTACATTTTCGGTTACATGAAAGAATTCCAAGGTATTCAAGCACGAGTCTCCTTTGATTCCTGAAATACTAACATCATTCAGCACAACATGCTGCAGGTAATTGTGTCTGTTCCTCTTTTCAATATCATCTTCATTAAACGTAGTTTGTGAAGTTGGTTTATCAACAAGGCAAATATGGCAGAACTTATTTGCAGAAAAACTTTCTGCATATCCACACAGCGCATGACAAGCCAGATTGTCAGCAGTGAAAAGGCAGACTGTTCCATATACTGTGTGCGTTTCTCCTCTTATCAGAATGTCAATACCTTGCATCTCTAGGACTTTTATGTCATCTAAAAGAGGCTCAAAGATTTTTACGAAGCCATATTTCTCTCTATCAATAGAATTGAAAAGAAGACAAAGATGAATGTTGGCCAAGCTTGAGTTATATTCAGTTTCTCAATGAAAAATACACCGCCCCCATTTTATGGATTTTTGTTTTCGACCCAAGAGGATTTACAGTCTCCAGATCATCAAAGTAAATTTGAATTTGTAGACCATTAGGGTGTGTTTTGTACAGTTTGTGGTTTGCAAAATGATCACCATCACAATAGTCATACATCTTACCATCTGTACTTCTGTGAGACTGCAAATAGAGGGTCTGAAATCTCTTATTATCAAAGATAAATTTTAGGGTTTCAAGGATGGAAATATACTGAAATGTATCCGCTGCAAGTGTTTGTTGTGCAATACCATTTTTTTTAATGGTGTCAGCTCTATGACCTAAAAAGATCTCTGTTGGCTTAACAAGAGAATACTCTGTTTCAAAAAATTTTGTCATTTTATATGGGTTATCTATATTGTCAAGGCACTCTTTAGCAGCTTCAAACTCTTTCATTAATGAACAAAACCTCTTTTTGTCATCTGGAACAGCCAAGCTTTTAAACAAAGCACTGGTAGATGCTTGAAGGCTGTCAATAGTCCTATCCAAAAGTTCTTTAGTGCAAGTTACACTTCTTTGTACATCACTCAGTGTTATATTAGAGCAAGAGTACATCTTTGCAGCAAATGTAGCTGCATGACTGGTAACTGACACTGCATCATCAGACTTTGAATAACACATACTGGCATTTTCCTCACCAGCTGATGTCATGTCAGTTGTCAAATGAGTGTTGTTGCTTATATTTTTGTCTAAAATGTTGTCTGACCCATCACTTTTTGAAAGCTGGGTAGCCATGCATAGTAAGCTATCCTCTGATGAATGCTCCCGTGCAAGATGCTTAGAATAAGAGTTGATGTTATGATATGAACGCTGACAGCCATTTTGGCTGCAAAATATGGTGTAGTCCTGTCCATCAGATAGGGAATGTACGTTGCGAAGATGCCAGATTAGTCCCCTGATCTCAGAGCTAACTGGCTTTTTACATATTGGACAACAGTACATGACAAGCTGATTTAGTCCAAAGCCTGAAGCTTGCCAATAAGCTCCAAAACTTTGGATCTTCTTACAGTCTTAGAAATTGGCAAGTTATATACATATTCCAGAAAGGTAAAAACTGAAGTGAGCTGGGGAGGATATGAAAGGTTGTAGACCCAGAAGAACTTAAACAGCTTATCCAAGGCACAGGTTAGACTCTCCTCTTCCAGTGGAATTACAACTTTGTCGTTTTTGGCAACAATGACAAACTGGCGGGCCTCACTGGTCAGGTTTCCAATGCAGACTAGTTGTGGCTGCTGGCTCCTGGTGGCGATGTCACCACTGTCACATATACTGGAGATCCTGGTTCCACACTATATTGAAATATAGATGAAGAGGTAGAGAGATTTTGTGTAGCATTGTGAAAGAGATGGAGGTAGATGAAGACAAGAGGGAAAAAAATATTACTTTTTTTGACAATGCACATGTTAAAGATAATTACCGGTATGTTAATAGATAATATAATTATTATCAGTGATCCAAGATTATAATAAATAACTAAATAAAAATTACCGGTACAAAGTCCAGCAAATATGAAATCGCAGATCTGACACTGCACCGGCTTGACTCTCCACCTCTTCCTGGAGTTGGTGGAAGTAAGTGTGTCAGGACCTGCAGCATGATGTAGCACTTCTGATCTATTTAATGAGAAAGAGAATAAGATGGTTGTAGTGTCAGTTAGTTAAAATTATGTCTGTAACTAACCAATTAATGCATTATAATAACACTGAAAAAGTGATTAATCTTAGATTGAAGGTGAATTGATTATTTTGTCTAAACAACAACTTGAGCTAATTGAACTAATTAACACGGAATGACCGTCACGGACAGTAACACGTTAATGCAGTCTACAAATGCACACTTCAGAATATTTGACAGCTGGATTCGATTTAATCTGCAAGGTTTTTGAAATTAAATGTTTATTAGATATTCCAAGATTTGTTTAAATTATATAAATGCACATTTGAATGTTGACGGTAATGAGAAAGTATTAATAGTGTTTGCCTTGCTGTTACTAATAATATAAAAGCAAACTAATACTTTTTTGCATACTGTTTAACAGTTCTACCCAATAATGTATTAAATTATTTGACTGTTAAACAGAGACTGTGAACTAATGAACATGGAGAATGTGTGCAATGTATGCTCAAATGCTGCCTTTCTCAGGCGTTCTCAGCGACGTCAAAATAAAAGTCCTGCTATTACAAGGACATAAAAGATCGCAATCTCTACGATTTTCTCAAAAAGAAGATCGTGGACGCCTTTAAGATCGATCACGATAGAAAAACCACCAGATCACCCACCCCTAATAGAGACCGTTGGTGACTATTTTAACAATGCTTTTAGGAAACAACTGCCAGCTCAAGTTGAAATGGCTGTAAAAGTTAGTCAAAGCTGATAGATGACATACTTCATATTTATGCATTTACATGTATTTAGTACTTACCATCATTACAGTCTGAAAGCTGATCCAACAGAAAGTTTACACTCTCTTTCTCCAAAGCTGCAATCCGTTTCAGTTTTGGAATAACTGATGATTCCCATTTTCTGATTAGCATCTCACCCTTTCCATCAGACATCTTTTTAAACTCTGCATCTAGCTAATAGAATAGCAGAATCCAAGTTATTTCCAGAAAACCACATAATGGTTAAAAGTAATTAAAATCTCTCCCCTTCCAGTGGACCACCACGGGCCCTAATTTCGGAAAATATTGTATGGTAGTCAATGGCGAGAGACTTGAATTGTGCCCTGAATTACACATGAAGTTTGTCAATTTAAAAGATACATTTTAAAGTCAAGAAAGTCACAGTTTGATGTAAAACTGTTGAGGTATGGTAAGACTGTGAAAATACGTAATTACAAAGACTACAAACCCAAAAGGCGCACATGTGTAGTGTAGTGTGTAATAAGTAGCCTATTAGATCTGCATTCGTTCTTAAAGGGGAAGCAGTTTATTAAACATGTTGACCATATATTATATTGTTTTTGGTTGTTTTGTTCATTTATTGTGGATATTTAAAATGTTTTCCGTGTTAAATATTCTTTAGAAATAAAAGTTTATTGATCTTTGAAAAGGTGTAGTACCTGCATTATTATTATGCCATTATCATTATATTAGATGAAAATGGTCTCAAAACGACAATATTATCGTTTATCGCAATAATTTCTTGGACAATTTATCGTCCAGCAAAATTTGTTATCGTGGCCTAGTTACTCTTCTGTTTTATGACAAACTGCGACTTTCTTGACTTTCATAATTATCTTTTAAATTGACAAACATCATACGTGTAATTCAGGGCACAGTTCAGATGGAATAAAAACATAAGTTGTCTCTCGCCATTGACTACCATACATATTTTTTCTGAAATAAGGTCCCATGAGCCGGAAGCGGAGGGGAGGGACTTAGGCTCTCTATAAAAAGGAATAAAACTGTGTCCATTTTTTTTTACATCCACCGACCGTACTATAATTTGCTCAGCCCACACACATACCCTAAAAAATATCCAATCTATACATCTATATTTCATTTATCTAAAAACAATGCCACAGAGTTGATACAATTCAAATAAAAGTCCTACCAGGGATGGCATGTCAATGAAACGGGGGTACTGTTGGCAAATGTCATCAACTGTTGGTGACTGCATACTGATCCAGTTCCTACGATGATTGTATGTCTTTTCCATTGCGGTTCTGATGGAGGCGATGTTTTCAGATGATGGCTTCATTCTCTTGATGAGTGTCAACCATTCATTTATGTCTTCATCGATAGATGATGTTACTGAGGCTCCCGCTGCCACACTGCAGGGAGCTTTACGTCTTCTCTGGTAGCGTCGCTGTCCCTCTTCAAGATGCCGCCTCATATTTCGAAGCTTCATTTCAATGAATCCTTTATGGGACACAGGGTCATACAGATGCTCCTACAAACACATTTTATTGAAAGTTTGTGAACAACACACTTTGGCCAATAAAATACACATTTCAGCAGAACTAATATGAGCTAAATTATGCTAGATTAAATGTTAATACTTACATATCCTTCATTCTCTTCAGCAATGCTGAGACTTAGAGAGGGGAACACTGCAATTAAAGATTTGGCTAAATTCAACTTGTCAGCTGTACAGGGGTAACTGTTTGAGACAAAAACATGATACACATGCAAGAAAAAATTACTATTAAAAGTTACAATTTAATAACATGCAGTTAAATAATGTGTAGCGTTTAATGTTTTAGAACTAGACAAATCTCTCTGCATCAATAATAGGCTATAAAATGCATTAATAGGCTAATATAAAAATGTCAGTAGTCCAAGTTGGTTCGGGATTTGAACCCGTGTCATCTAAATGATCGTAACGTACGTTCTACCACTCGGCTATGACTTTACTGGTTGAGAAATGCCCAAACGTTCCAATGTGTGTTCACTCACACGAGCGAGGAGCGCTCTTCATTCGTCTCGTTCTTCAATAGAATAGTACAAATAATCAGCTTCATTGCACATAATTTAATTTTGTTTGTTATTTTTGGTATCAAATTTGTTTTTGTGTGTGTTTTTAATCGTGCTGCTGACCGGGGAATAGGCGTGTCGCTCACCGACGTCTAGGCCTACAATATGAAATAGCCTACAGGTTATAATCGTCTCTATTTTTAACTTGTTATTCTATTTTTCTGGCCTTATAAAATGTTCTATTCTGTTTACCATAGTTGTAGTATTTCATCCTTAATGTTAATTGACATTAACCCCACTTACGGCAGTTGAAAAAATGCAGCAATTGCTGCTGTTTTGCACAATATCCCTTTGCGCCACCTGGCAGTCATTTCGCGAATGTCGCGAAATGCGACTGGTTTATTCTTGCCGTGGTAGATTTGCAGCGGTGGCTGGCGTGGCGGTAATAGGCATTCTGGTTGGTTACCATCTGTATGTGACAAACTAAGCTGTTTATTGACGTTTTTCCGCTGCTGAAAAACTGATCGATTGACTACGCAAGTTATGTCTTTCAGTAAGTATACTGTATCTTTTAACATACCTTCAGGTGTCCATTCATGTTTATTCTATAACTGAGGAGGAGAATCGTGTTTACTCACACTTCGCGCTGCCACTTTTTTTTGAGGAGCTACAGTGATCTGTCACGCCACATCAAAGGGGCTGTTTACACCTGGCAACTTCATGCGTTTTCTGTGATAGCTATCATATCCTGAAATGACCAAGTGTAAATGCCCTCCGAAACGCATTCGAGACGGACTTGAATCCGATCGCTCAAACCACATCAAGAGGTGGTCTGGGCCACATTCTAGATGAAACTGGACAAGTGTAAATGCATCTAAGAAAACGCATTAAGTGGTCAGGTGTAAACAGCCCTAAAGAGCAACAAAACAGCATTTACTGTTTGAATTTTGTGATCAAATTTGAAAGATTACACCTTGCTTATTATCGAAAGTAACAAAACACGGATCTTGCTATTATATGGTGTTAATGGTGGTTAGGCAGGGCTGGGCCGGGGTAGCAGGGGGAGGGGCATCCTCACGCCATGAGAGTATCATGATACGTATCGCGTTTTTTTTTGGTTCGGTTTGAATATCGTTACAACCCTAATAAATATCCCCCCACCTTTATGCTACATGTCACTTTACATAGTAATGATTCGAATATGTCCTTAAAACAAACTTACAATCCACTTTTTGCAACAAGATCACAGACGCTGATAGCGATAATCTTTTTTCTTCCCCTTGTAGATAGCATGCCTGTGCGATGATATTCAGCCATTATATCAGATGCCTTCTTGGTCAGTAAGGACTGTAACGGTGGAGAGTCTTCCGTCTAATCAAATAAACAGATCAAAAGTTGTTCAGAGTTTTTGATTTAGTAGAAATCAATTATTTAGTGAGAGTTTTACTGCAGTGCTTACCTGAATGTTTTCAAACTGGGGAGGCTGAATGGGGATGACTTGTAGGGTGACCACAGTGGCAACCTGAACTTGAAATTTGTCATATTCTTGCACATTTGTGGTGATGTCACAATCAATGTAGTCATTGAAGTCTTTGTTAAATTTCAGAAACCGTTCTAACTGAACAGGATGGGGAAATTCTGAGTAACAGTTTTCCAAAAGTTCTGAAGCATCACAGATGTGAAAAATCTTTTTACATGTTTCTGTATTGTCTTTATAGATACAAACAAGTACAGCTTTGGTCCGTTGTCCAGTGCCTAAAGACCCAGGAGTCACTGGCCCAGGGTCATCTTCAGATGGGTCCATTTGCTGTGTAATAAAAAAAATATTAGACATAATACAGCATAAAATATATATATATTGATTTTTACAAAAAATTTACACATAGAATTAGCTGATATCCTTACAAATCTGAACTACCTTTTCTAAGATCTATTTTTTACCTTTCTAACACAATATCTAGGCCACATGAGCTACATTTTGGGCCAGGTGTAGGCTACATGGAACTGTTCTGACAGTTGAGAGGCCGTGAGCCCCAGCACAATTAAGCAATCATTTGAATTTTCGCGCCATTATAATTTTTCAGAATTATTTTGCATTAAATTTGAGTTAACGTTAACATTTAGGCTAAGTTACCAGCCTGCAGCTAAAATGGCGCCAAAATATTTCCACATAGCCGTTAACGTCGATTTTACAACATAACCAATACCACGTAAACCACAATTACACCGTTTTATTTTGTCATTACTGGCACAATTTCACTTTTCATTAGCGACGTCTAAAGCTAATATTGAGAAAATAAGGGAGAAAATTAACAGCCTAATATTTCTTGGTTTAACTTTGTCTGCAAAATCCAGGCATTTTAATAGTTTATTCAGAAAACCACTTATTCTAACATTTTTTATCATGTGTGCTTTGTGTTACGCTATTGACTATGGACAGTTATTGCCAATTAACATTTTTGCCCGCGAAGTTTTGCAAATATCTGACTGTGCCCTCAAAAGTTCGCTTAGAAACCAAACTAAACCTAGTACACATTATCAGCAGCAGAAAATCAAGTTTTCGCTCATAAATAAAAGTAAAAATGACTTCAAGTACAACTTACCTTAAGAATCTTATTAGCAATCACCAAACGACTTGTCTCCTCCGTCTCTCATCGCAGATACGCAGTCGTTTTGTGAATTTTAAAATGGCAGCCGATAAAAAAAAGTTGCTGGGCTTTTTCACTCACAGGCAAGGAGTTTGAATGACAGGTGATCCGACCAATCATAATCCGCCTTCCGCCATTTTGCGCGCAGCTTGGGGCGCTGAGCGAAGCGCCCATAGCTGACTAGATTTGAGCTCGCTGATTGGCTATAGTTTATGTCAAACATTTATATCTAAAATCAGCAATTGGCTAAACTGCTCCAGAGACCCTCCTTTCTGGGGGTGCTTCTTCTTTGGCCAGCCGCCCCTGGTACACGTCTTTACGCGGTTAACAACATTCTACTAGAACATACAACGAACAAATTAACTAGAAGGAAGAGATGATCGGTTAACGAGCAGCTTAAACTGATACTCTACAGCGATCTGCCCGACACATTAAAGAGCCACAGAACTGTATTTATTGTTTACATTAAAAAATGACAAAATCTGAAAGTTTAAATGTTTGAAATGACCAAATGAGACTTTGTTTCATATTAAAAGTAAGCTGGTCTGTCCTGTCTGTCAGCGTGCTCTCTGCTCCGCGATGTATTGTTCACTGCGTGTGTGAGAACATGCATGGTGTAGCTCGGACATAGCAACAGTCTGCGCAGATTTGGCTTGAATTTACCCCGCAAAGAGTATTAAGTAATTTGCCAAATTGGCTGGTGATTCTACAGCGTTATCCGCCTCTGTTGATTTTTACATATTTTTTTTACCCGCATTTGGAGGGTTGGCGCACTTGGCGGGTGTTCATTTTACCAGGGTTGTGTATAATTTAAAAATGGGCAATAGCTGACACACATAAAAAATAAAAAAATTGACACAAGAGTGTGTAAATCTAATCTGTAAAGATCATTCTACACATGTTGTGTTGGATGTTGTGAACAAATACACAGGTTGTGTTAATTTTAAAACTACACATTACTACGTGTAAAACATCTGAATTCTTACAACACATTTTTATCTAATATTAACACAACATGTGTAATCTAGAGTGCTACACATAATTTGTGTCATTTTTCTACACATTTGTTCTAAGAGTGTAGAGGGGTTGAATCTCAAACCTAGTGAAGAGTTAGATCTCATAATCAAGTGGATTGGTGGGGAGTCACTACAGCATCCGAACGTATCCGAGCTGTTCATGTAAATAATCCAGCTGTGGGCCTGGATATGGTCTGGCAGAGGCTTGACAGAAAGTATGGTTGTCAGGTGAACAAAACAAGTCTCCTGTCAGATCAACAGGCACCGATGTGGGCAAATTGATTTTCAGTCAGGCGGACAATGACTATATGCTTGCTGCTTCATTTGAAGATGAACTCTTCTTAGAGATCAAGACAAGAGTGCGTACTAACAGGCTAGGCTGTCTGCTTAAAAAAACAAAAAAAACATCCACTGACTTTCATAACTGCTTCAAAGAAACAACTTTCACCTAGGACCTTGATAGAAATGTACTGAAGTGAAAAGACATTAGTCTTTTAAATGTAGTGACGTTTAAGTCATAAGTTTCCAGAAAACAATAACTGCTCAAATTATTTTGATGAGTTAATGTCAAAATATATGAGGTCCTAAATTATTGATGATATATTTTTTTGCAGTGTACTAGTGTCAGTTTTCTTAAACAAGTATCAAAAACAGCAATATGTCTTGTAGTGCAAACATCTACGCATATCCAAATGACACTGGACACATTACACTTGACACAAGTTATCTTCTCTAAATCCATAATCATTATAGCAAAATAAACCTAAACCTGTTTGATATGCACTCTTACACGCAGCATAGAGGTAAATATAGCAAATATTATTATAGTATCTCATTACACTCTGTTACGACCACTATGGGTCAGCCACAACAGGAAAAGGATGAGAGTCACACTACCAGAGAGATGACGAATAATGAATTTTATTTACCATGAAGGGTTAGCGTCAGGGGCAGAGAAGGCCAAAATAACAAAAAAAACAATCTTCTTTTAGAAACCTAAATGACCTTAGACAAAAGAAAGAAAAATGAAAATACAGTTTAACTTGCCTAACTCCCTTATCCATAAACAAAGTGGAAAAATAAATACAAATAAATTGGCATCAAACCCCCTACATCCCTTAATGTGGTAAATATACAAGAATATTTACACACTTATTTAAAAAGTATCAGGTTAACAAGTTAGAATCAGAATCCAAGGCGTAGTCAATCAGATATAGGAGAAACCCAGAAGTAGGATTACACTCAACAAACACTCACTCACAGTTTCACTAAACACTAATAATCTCTCTGGCACGACACTCTTACTCAATTAAATAGTGGCAAAACGAACAAGGTGAAGAGAAGCACAATCAAATGGTACGAACGCAAAGCACAAAGTCAACGAGGCTCAAAGGCAACCATTGTGTGTCAGGGGCGGCCCTTATATCCAGGTCAGGTGCATAGCAGGTCCAATCACAGTTTTCCACAGGTTAATAAGAGAGAGAGAGAGAGAGAGCGAGACACACCCACACACAAGGACACTTGATACAAACACACAAAATATCTCAGGGTCCTAACACCCCCACCCATAAAATAAAACATAATGTTTTACTGGTTGACACGGGAAAATGAGTCAGCAATAACATTTTCGATACCTTTTTTATGACATATTTTCATATTGTAGCTTTGACAAATCAGAGACCATCGCATTAACCGATGTAACGAATGGACTATAATCATGATTTCTTGTCTCTCTCTCTCTTTGTACACAATGCACATTCCTTCTGCTTTTACACTCTGAACTCAGAAATGTAAATCAGGACTCTCGACAATCTAAATTACCGTCATGGCTCCGACATGGCTGGGATTAGATCGCTTTCTGACACTGTTACAACTCTGCGAGCCTCTCTAGAGAACATTATAGCTTCTTCTCTGCTTACTTCGGCCGCATCAAAGGGATTCCAACCCTCAATTTTCAGGGCCAGAAATCGACTTTCCTTGAATTATAAGAAGTGATAACTTCATTGAGAAATTGATAGGTTAATCTTACGGCCGTTTGCTGGACAAACAACTGTTCGATAATTACATTAATTTCCATTAAAAGTTATTCCGATAATTGATCTGAAGAATGGACAGTTGATATATTAATGAGTAAATTATAATTCATTGTGATGGGTTATTGATATATACAATTGATCTATTTTTCAGCTTCAATATTTTTTTTTATGTAACTGTAATATGATATATATATATATATATATATATATATATATATATATATATATATATATACAGTATATATATATATATATATATATATATATATATATATATATATACAGTATATATATATATATATATATATATATATATATATATATATATATATAATCCCTGATTAATTATTAAAATTCCCTATATATCATTTGAGCTAATGTTCTTACACCGATGATTGTTATTAGACATTTGTTGGAGAAACATAAGAGGATTATGATCAGTGAAAATGGTAACAGGTTGTACACTCAATCCAATATACACTTCAAAGTGTTGCAAGGCAAGAATTAATGCAAGTGCCTCTTTCTCTGTAGTACTGTAGTTCATTTGATGTTTGAGAAACTTTTTCGAAAAAAAAATGATCGGATGATTCAAATCATCTTCACCGGTCTGCAATAAAACCGCACCGACACCAGTACCACTAGCATCAACTTCTATCAGGAACGTTTTTTCAAAATAGGGGGCAACAAGTACAGGAGCACTACAGAGCAGAGTTTTCTGCGCTTCAAAAGCGGATTGACACTCAGAAGTCCACTTAAAATAAACTGCTTTACGCAGTAATTCTGTAAGAGGACTGGCTACAGATGAGAAGTTCTTACAAAAACAGTGATGATAACCTGTAATTTCGAGAAATCGACGGAGATCTTTTCGATTATTTGGGATCGGAAAATCAAGGACAGCTTGAATCTTTGAGTTCAAAGGGCAAATCTGACCACTACCGACCTCCTTACCCAAATATGTGACTGTAGCACAACCGAATTCGCATTTTGCTAGATTCAAGGTAAGATTAGCATGTCTAAGCCATTTGAACACTTCCTGTAAGATTTTAAGATGTTCTTCGCCAAGTGCTAGCATAACACACAACATCATCTAAAAAATTTCACAATGTTGGATAACACAATAGACATTAACCGCTGAAAGGTGGCTCCAGCATTTTGAAGGCCAAAAGGCATGACCCGGTATTGTAGAAATACTTCTAGGGGCTGCCAAGTTGTGTTTAAGTAAATACTGAGTTTCTTGCTTCATCAGTTCTTTCTTAAGTGGATTTACTCGATAAGCACTTTGTTTAACGGGTGCATGTAAACCTACATCAATGTCGTGTTTTAGCACGTGTGTAGTTGTTGGCGAGTCACTGAACAAAGTCGGATACCTCTTTACCAAATTTAGGATGCCAGTCTGGGCAGATATGGACAAGTGCGACAATTTTGTTGCAAAGTTCAACAGAGTTTCTGAATTTGGCAACCATGCGGTTGAGAACGCGGCACTGTTCATCTTCAAACCATCAGTCTCTGGTGAATATTCAGAGGGTGATACATTTACTGGAGCGACAGTGACAACATGGATCTTAGTCTCAGAGTTAGAGCGCGTCACATAAGCCTTCAGCATATTGATATGACAGACGCGTGACTTTTTCTTACGATTTGGGGTGTCAACAACATAATCAGTGACACTCAGTTTCTCTTTAATCTTTTCTCTTTAGAGGCATCAAATGGTACGAACGCAAAGCACAAAGGCATAAAGCACAAAGTCAACAAGGCTCAAAGGCAACCATTAGGCTTGTTCGACTTCATGCAGCTCTGTGCAGACCGATCGCCGGCTGACTTGAAGCAGTGCATGCCGGTTAGAAATTTTGTCCGACTTGATACAGCGCCGACGCCACGTGACTGTGACGTGTGCCATCAAAGTACCGCGAGAGCGATCCGAGAGTAGCCGGAGAACTCATCCAGCACAGCTTCTCAAGAGCGGCTGCACGTGGGCTGATGACGACACAGCTGTTCCACGATTGGCCGGATTCACCGCATAGAACCAAATTGCTTTCCACAGCTATGCAGACGACACACAGCTCTACTTAGCCCTATCGCCTAACGATTACAGCCCCATTGATTCCCTGTGCCAATGCATTGACGAAGTCAACAGTTGGATGTGTCAAAACTTTCTTCAGTTAAACAAAGACAAAACTGAAGTCATTGCGTTTGGAAACAAAGATGAAGTTCTCAAGGTGAACGCATACCTTCACTCTAGGGGTCAAACAACTAAACATCAAGTCAGGAATCTTGGTGTGACACTAGAGTCAGACCTTAGTTTCAGTAGTCATGTCAAAGCAATAACTAAATCAGCATACTATCATCTGAAAAATATTGCAAGAATTAGATGCTTTGTTTCCAGACAAGACTTAGAGAAACTTGTGCATGCTTTCATCACCAGCAGGGTGGATTACTGTAATGGACTCCTCACTGGCCTTCCCAAAAAGACCATAAGACAGTTGCAGCTCATACAGAACGCTGAGCAGAACCAGAAAATATGAACATATCACACCAGTCCTCAGGTCTTTACACTGGCTATATAAATGGTATATAAACTGGTATATAATAAAGTATAAAGTCGGCAACACCTAAGCTCCAAAATTGCAGATATGCTCACTGAATATAAACCCAACAGATCACTCAGATCATTAGGATCATATCAGCTAGAAATACCAAGGGTTCACTCTAAGCATGGCGAGTCCGCTTTTAGCTATTATGCCAGCCGCAGCTGGAACCAGCTTCCAGAGGAGATCAGACGTGCTCCTACAGTAGTTACATTCAAATCCAGACTCAAAACACTTCTGTTTAGCTATGCATTTACTGATTGAGCACTGTGCCGATGTTCGTTCGACTGTTTGTACTGTACTGTATTTTATTTTTCTAAACCGTTTTAATTATTCTTATTTCTTTTTATTATTTTAATTTCTTCTATGTAAAGCACTTTGAATTGCCATTGTGTATGAAATGTGCTATATAAATAAACTTGCCTTGCCTTGCATGACAACGATGACGTGTGTTTCGTGTTTATTTCGAACACCTTAAGTTCCTCTAAAGCTCACAAATTAGTTTTGTATAACAGTAAACATTCTTTCATGTAGTTGTGTTGGTATATTGTGTCATGTTTATCAAATTAAAACTGATTAAAAAACGTAGACTCCACTTCATTGATAGTAGCTTATGTTGAACTTTATTCTACACACAGAGAGAGAGAGAGAGAGAGAGACACACCCACACACAAGCACACTTGATACAAACACACATATACATATATGTAAAATGAGTTGTTAGGACCCTGAGATATTTTTTATCATTCTCTGGGATGCGTTTTCATGATAATCGAATGTAAAGAGTTTTATCTCTAAAAACAGATTAGCTTATGACACTAGTATATGGGGCACAGTGTAAGTAAAAGTAAATCGCTAGTTAATACCACTAACAAGGCTCAAAATAGCCTCACACTAACACAGTAGCATAATGAGGGTCCTTACATGCAAAACGAAGCATGGAGAACTTTGTAAGTGTACAGACAGTTTACACAGTTTCGTTCGTCGTCGTGGACTCAGAGGAATACAGACAGCAGTGCAGAGAGTGTGGAGACTTCTATCAGTGCAAGCGGGCGGAGAGCTATACATATTCTTTGGATGAGTAACGAGGATTATAGAGGACACGCTGTGAGTTTGGCTGAGTTACGACTCCTCTTCCTTCCGACTATTACTGAGACAACCTTGGGCAGTTAAGTACCACCTTTGAATTCTAAAGAGAAGATAAAGATTTGCAGTGTCTAATGTGGTGGCTGAGTCATGTGTCTGGAAGCTAGAAATTAACCCCAACGTCTTTTCTGATTCTTTGATGCCAGTGAATACCAGTGTTAAATATACTCGTATGCAGCCTTGGGTGCACCGTGAGTCTGTTCAGTTTTGCAGTCTGATTGTGGAAGTGAGCACGAGTGAGTTTTTGCAGTGTTCTGGTGAATTCATATGACTGTGGATTTGTGGTTCTGCCTTCCACTCTAAATTACAGCTGAACACTTTCTCCCACCCCGGGGCCGCTGAGCTATGCTGTTTAAACGACTCCACGTACATGGAAGAGGTGTGATACAGAGAAGTTTTCCAGTTCCTTCTGCTTTACTGGGGCGAGGTAACGGTGTCGATAGAAAGATCTGAGGAGGCTGCCACCGTCTAGACCAGTGGTTCCCAAACCTGTCCTGCCGGCACCCCAACACTGCACATTTTCTTTGTCTCCCTAATCAAACACACCTGATTCAACTCATCAGCTCATTAACCCATGTGATAATGAGCTGATGAGTTGAATCAGGTGTGTTTGATTAGGGAGACAAAGAAAACGTGCAGTGTTGGGGTGCCGACCTTTTACCAACCTTTTACCTCTCTCTCTCTCTCTCTGCTCGTTCTTTCAGTTAAACATGCGCCCTGTCACAAGAGAAGCAGTTCATCTACTACATTACTCACCGATCAAATAAGACTTAGGCGGGACAAAAAATCGATTTGGCGGCCGCTAAAAAAAATTAAGAGGATAAGAGGAATCGTTAGCGTCGAGGACATACAATATCGATGGTTCATAAAACTTAGAACCGGTTCTCGAGTGGAACTGGTTTTCAATTCCCATCCCTACACATGACAGAAATAAAGGTTTTTTTATAAATGAAGCTGGTAATGCTGTTTGTGGAGTTGTTTAATCATCCTCTGCTGAGATCTTGTGAGATCTAATGTCTTCTTTTATCTTCAGTTTATTTCATCTAAGGGCGCTTTCACACTAGCACTTTTGATGAGCACCCGGGTTTGAATAATGTCAGAGTTCGGTTCGTTTGGATGATGTGAACGCTGTTTTCCGAACTCGGGTGCGCACCCGCGAACCGTACTTGAGTCCTCTTAAAAAGGTGGTCTCTGGGGTACGGTTCATGTGAAGGGGGGAGCAATCGAACTCGGGTTCGGAACAGGCAATTGAACCAAGTGTGAAAGCACCCTAAGACTTGTGTTTCTCTTACATTCTCTTACATTAACATTAATAGTGCCACCCAGATCTTTTTGCTGGAGAGGGGATGGCGAACAGACGATATATACATATAAAGCTCTAAACTAACACAATATGAGAGTTAAAGTCAAGAAGAAAGAGGGAAGGGGAGAGATGTTATTTCTCACCAGTATTCAGGTCTTTACCAAAACACTTTTTATTAATCATTTCCCTAAGATCATGTCTTTTCTTCCTCACATCACATCTCCTCTGTACTCGACTCCTCTGCGAAGGAGGAGCGTGAGTGGCCATACTCTCCTTCTTGCCCTGCCTCCGTTCCTCGGACTGTGGTGGGCTAGAACCCCCAGAGGCTTTAGGTGGGGATCTGGATCAGTAAGGAATGTATTTTCTAACCACTGCCTCGACAAATGTGCCAAAAAGTTCTGAGGGTGAAACTGGAACATCGAGGAGCAATTTATTTTCTTTCTCCCCGATGTCCACGAAGTTCAATCACAGATGCCTTTCTGTGGCCACCATCGAACTATCGATAGGCGACTGTTTGTTTGGTAGCCCAGCGAGCAAAGTTGGTGGTGCAGCGCAGTTCAGCAATGGCCTCAACCGCACTGATCCATGCTTTTATGTAGATTGGCCTGGTAGGTCTGTAACACACATCATAGTGTGCAAAGCCCCCTGGCCTAACCTGCTACCGCATATGCCCTGCCATTCAACCGCAAAGTGGTCTGAAGCGACCTAAATGGCCGGACACGAGCCTTCAACGAAGATGACTCACCTTGGGAGCTAATCCTTCCACATTTGCATTGTTCAAATGATAAAATGGATGAATTCAGGCTGAATATGGCTTCTTCCACGACTTCACTTCTCTAGTGTGAAGGTCGGGAAGGAATGGAAGATTCATGGGGGAGGGACAAACATAGCCTAAAAGTAAGCGCTGTACAGCTTACCATGAACGACTTCCCATCTTTCACGCCCCCCAAATAGATCCAATCTGGCTGTGGTGAGGGCCATGACTTTTAACCCTCTTAGGTCGACAAACGCGCAGGCGCGTTTTGCTGGATTTTCTCCACATTGTAGCACTATAAACTTAAATTACTCCGTCATTTATGGTCATACAGAAAAAAGAAATATAATAAAAGAATCTGTGATATTTCTACTTTTGTATGTGTCCACTTACAATCAAATCAAAACATTGTGCTTTTGTAAAATAAAGAAAATAAACAGGGTGTGCGTTCTGCCTCTCCGTCGCGGTGAACTTTTTTTTCTTGAGCACGTCTATAAACTGAAACAAAACTCAGCGAATACTTGTCACACATTTATGAGCCAAATACCTTTATAAACATTTAAGTGTGTACTTTTAAATGATCGGATTCAAACTGAAAACAAATATTCTCTGTTTAAGTAATTTGTATAAAACCAACAAGATGTCCAGCTTCTCAAACGCTTCCTAATTATTTTTTTTATTTACCACGCCCACTCGCGCAAAAGAGATTCACATGCAAATCTCCACATGGAACGCAATCGCGCTCATTAGGCCTACCTCAAAAACAAAACACCAAAACACTTTACAAGTCTCTGCTTTTAGACGCGCCTGAGCTTACATTGGATTTACATCAGAAGAAGAAGAACGCGATTTGAAGACAAGAAAGATATAAGGTAAGAAATTCTTACATATTAGTTTGCTATTGTTGCATAAATTTCACATTGCAGTTGAACTGTTGCTAGATATATGGTGAATATTATAATATTTAGACCCGTGTTTACTGTTACTGTGTTTGTGGATATCTGCTCAAACGTAGATATGTATATGGTAACCATAATGTTTTATATTTGAGCGCGATCGCGTTTGAATGCATCATATTTTGCAGCGCGATCGCGTTTGAATGTATCATATTTTGCAGCGCGATCGCGTTTGAATGTATCATATTTTGCAGCACAATCGCGTTTGAATGTATCATATTTTGCAGCGCGATCGTGTTTGAAAAGCAAACGGCTTCATGTTTTTACTATTATCTCATTTCATATCATCATAACGAATGGAAACATTTGAAGTAACATGATAATCAATATATTTTTCTCTAGCTTAGTTGTTACTGAAATCTTTTGGAAGATTTATACTGCTACAGGTTATTGTTATTTTATCCAGCACTGCGCATAGCTTATGCCTACAAGGCACAACAAACCTGGTGTTCATTATATTATATATTGTTGGAAACATTTGTGTGTGTGTGTGTGTGTGTATTCTGTGAATTTTAAAAAGCAATTTTAACCAGAAAAATCTAAAATTTATTCCCAAAATCGTGCAGGCCTTTCTCTTGATATCAGTATGTTCACTTTTTTTTTTCAGGGCCCAGATGCCACTGAGGACTTCAGTGAACATGAACATGGTAAAGTGAAAATCAAACACCTTGGAAATGAAAGGTATGTACAATGTTTTTAGGAATGGCACAAAGGTCTCTGTCTTTGGATCATTGTTTTCAATAAGTGCTTTTTTGGCATTTGTTGTGTGTATCTTTGGACTATGTTGTGTTGTAAATAAATCCAAACAAATCCAAACAATTTAAAAGCCATTCTTTTTTAAATCTCCTCATTTACAGTATTGTGCAAGGTTGCTCAGAATGACAGGGCCTGATAGCTCCTAATAGGGCCGTTAGGGGAGGGTCTTTGTCTTTCTCAGGTGTGAAAACAATACATATTAATGACCTCCGCATAAAGCTTTTTCACACAAAACACGTCGTAACATTTTTAAATCAATATATTGTCTTATCTGAATGAGCAGTCAGGGTGATTTTCACATAGTTTTAGAGCAAATATTCTAGGCTACGTGATATAATTTTCAAAAGTCTTGTGAAGAAATAATCAGTATGGGTTTCATGGCCTTATTTCAGTGAGAATTTGTTTTTGTATTTTCACAAACCCTGCATAAATGTCATTATCTCAAAACTACAAACTTTTACATACATGCTGCTGATATATTATCGTAGCAGAGTTTGTGCTGAATACAGTGTAATTAGACTTTAGCCATGAAAATGTCACAAGTAACAGAAATAACCAGAAATGTCAGAGCATGTCAGAACACTTCCAGGGCCCAGAAAACAGCTCAGACCTCAGAGGGTTAACAGTTCCCCGTGTGCAGGGCTGGCAGGATGAGAAGACTTAATACATACACTATCCTCACTTGCTTGCTTGCTTGCTCCTTTCCTAAGCAAAGAACACACAAATTGTGTGTCTCCTCAGGTGTAAAAACCTGGGGCATGGAGGCACTTGCTTGGGATTTCCATAATCCAACCTTCAACGCGCTAACAAACAAACGGCTCATTGAGACAAAAAAAACTGATGATGTGTACCACGGGCACCCTCTTGTACTTCAGGGCGCTCCGCCTATGACGTCACAGACAATCAATTTGTACATTTAATGTGTGCTTTTTGCATCCTTTCACTAATTATTTGTCACTAACCTGAAGATAAGGAGGTCTGCTGACTTGGACATGAAATAGCTTGGCTGAAATACAAACCCAATGACAAAAAGCAGTTGCAATGTCTTTAAAATATTTTTGTATTTATTTTTGCTTTATTTAACAAGAGTTTTTACAAAGAGACAGGCCGATAATCAATATAAAAAGCAAAAGCGATAACAGGAATTTGATGGACATAAAATATATAATAGCCCCTTTCACACAGCGCTTTGAACCCGGGAAATTGCCGGCAAATTGCCAGAGTGCCTTCTGTGTGAACGCAAACACGACCCGGGATTGATGCCGGGATCGATGCCGGGTTGGGGACCTAGTAACATTGCCGTGTTCAGTCTCGGAACGCGTGCTGTGTGAACAAAAGCCGTAATAATGCCACGATCGTTCGCCAGCTGTGAAATGGTACGTAATGCGCAAGTTTATGATCGAATCAGAGAACAAAATGGACAAGCTTGGTTTCTCGAGAGAGAAATCGCAGCTCATAAGCAAACTTAAGACGCTGCTGAGACATTACAAGTCACATCGATGTCACGTGTCTTTACGGGATTTTTACGGGTCGTGTGTGAACGCACTCTCTCATTCCGGAAAATCACTCGCAGTGTGAATGAACCAAAATCAAACGAACCCGGGTCAAATCCCGGCTCACTTTATCCTTGTATTTTCTGGAATCTCTGTGTGAAAGGGGCTAATGGCTCAGCCAGAATTAACACAATGGTGAACAAATCACTGTTTGTCACCTCAAGCATGCAGTTGGAATTTGACTCCATAATAAAGGATTATGAAAAAGCTCAAAGACAGTTCAAGAGGTTTTCAGTTGTAATAGATCATCTTGATCAAGATCTGAAGGAGATTGAGGACCAAAAGTCAATTATTCTGTCCGATGCTTACAAGAACATCAAGCATCTGTCTCAGATCGCATTAAAGCCAGACTCGGCCTTCACTCTTCAGCATCTGGACTTCTTCATCCACAGAGTGAGGGAGGCTGGGAAAGAAGACTGGGTCCGAGAGCTGGAGGAAATGAGGAGAACCGCTGAAGCTGAAGAAGCCAACAAAGACGCTCTGAGTTATCTGAGAGCTGGTCTAGCTAAACTGTTCCTTGGTGAGCAATGAACAAATGCAGAGAACACAAGAGATGAATCAATGGCAATGAAGAATTTGGAAATACTGTAGCTTATATGTGTAACAGAGTTATGATTTTAATCAGTTTTATTGTGAATTCTTCTGAATTCAGCAGCAGTTGTTAATTCCATGTTGTAGAGGTGCCCTCGTGTGGTTTGTGTGGGGACTGTAGAAATGATTAGTTAGATGGAAGATGACACAACACAACAGTTGCATTGCACTGTGGCTGAGTTATGCCTGCAGTGAAACACAGCCACTAAGAGGACGTTTTATTTCATTTAAGATTAAACAGAATGACATAAACCAGCATTTGTGTTTGTGCATTCATTGGGGGTTTAGGAGTTTGGCCAGAGATTGAGCCCGTCATACAGTCGGTGTTCATCACATCTCGGGAATGTTTGCATGAACATAGTGTAACATAGTGTTATGATCATTTGAGGTAAAATGAGAACTGCGCATGTGCGTAGAGAGTCAGTAATAGATTTGACAGGTGAGGAGAAGAGATAACTGCTCTACCGACTTTTGTACTCTTTTTTTTATTTCCCTTTATATTTGTGACCAGAGTTGAATGTTTATTTGTATACTTTTCCTCACACAATCCCCATGTATGCGGACGAGTGTGACATTTAAGTCATTTTATTAAACCTGGGGAAAATACTGTACACCATCTCTCGTCTCTCATGCATCTTTTCCTCCAACACCACATGTTGTTTTTCTCTCTGGGCAACAACATCTCAACTTTGCGTTACAATAGAGCAAACCACAACACAGAGTGAAGAAGAAAAACCAGATCCATGACATATGCTTATAAAAGACAGTCTTTCTTAAGTAGTAATAGGCCTTTATGTTCAGAATTATGTCTAGGCCTAAATACTATATATATATATATATATATATATATATATAGATCTAAAAGCTCAGCTGGCATGCCCCAATTCTCCACCTAAGCTGGATTGGTACCATTAGTAGTACTTAGTAATGGTTAGATTTTCATAGATCATTTTATAGATTTTGTGGTAAAATGGAATTTAATGTAATCTACTAGAGTTAAAAATGCTCAGAAATTTAGAGTAAAAGATGAATACAGGCTGATATGACAACAGAACCACCCTGAGCCTTTTGCAACATTTATTTAAATACCCAGACTGTGGCGAGCAGGACGAGGCCGAGGGCCGTGAGAGAGCGGCACGAGGCCGGTGGTGTGATTACTCTGATGAGTGACACCTGCGCAACGCACCGGTCTCGTATCTCTCACGGAGGAGCGGACAACAGTGAAGAGCGAGAGAGGACAGGCCTGGACTTATGTTGTGGTTTTTTATATTTTGTTATGTGACAGCAGTCGTCCGTGAGGGGCTGCTGTCTTTTACTTTTGTTTTGTTGTTTATGTCATTAAAGTCTTTAAATGTTCGCCGGTTCCTGCCTCCTTCTTCCCATAACAACGAACTGCGTTACACAGACCAAGACAAAGACAGAAAGTGTGTGTAAAATCAGCAGGGGAGTAAGTTCACCTGTCTTAACTTGCATCAGTGGCTGGGTATAGAATTTGTCGCCCAAAATCTCTGAAACTGAAAAGAGAACATTATTGATGAAGTTTGGAAAATTCAAGTGGTTTTGAAATAATTTCCATTTCCAAGTGTCATTTAGGTGTATGTGCATAGGAACTCTGCATTGTTCTGGTAGGTAAATGTTTTGTTTAGTTAAAAAAAGTAAATTCTTAAACTTTATAACAAAGTGTACTTTAGCATTATCCTGTTCCAAGCAACTATACAACTTTATTTGAGTTTTACAAAATCATTGTTGTGAAGTGTTAAGACCCCTGTGGTTTTTAATGTTGTTTATATGTCTATGTGGTGTTTTTAATATGCTTTAAGACAAACCATGTGTAAATTCATAAGTCGACACCATTGCTGAGTATTTCCTCCTTAAAACTGCAGTGAACCAAAGACAGTCTCAAAAACACGCTTTGAAATCGCTGGTGTTTCTGACGTCACAAACTACCTTGTAACCAATCAGATCAACGTGTGATCGTCAACCAGTGGATCTCTGAGCTGAGTGAGTGAGTGGAGGCGGGGCTCATTTGCATATTCATAGAACCGCATATACTAAATGAGGCAAGGGTGTTGAGTTACATTCAAGCTAAATATGTCATTTTGGTGATCAAAGATGAGTTTTAAGGGATACAATTATTGACTACAGGGGGACTGTTGTTTAAATGACTTGCGTTTATTGTCTGGGAGAAGAGCAAGCTCTCGCAGTTCTCGAGGGAACTGTTTGCAAGCACTGTGAGCGTTTCCCTGTAAGGATGCTCCGCTCTCGTTTGTCCATCTTCTAAAGGGAAGAGGGACAGGCACCTGAGCCCAGTGACTCGGGTCCCTCTCGGAGAGGAGATTCAGGTCATGGAGGTCTCAGATGGAGTAATGGTCGGGTCAGGTCGGGTCGGGTTAAATGATTTCAGGTACGGGCCAGGTTCGGGCTTCAGTTTAAAGCCTGTGCAGACCTCTAATCTGAACCCTATCGGTAGCCCTGCCCCGCATATGAAGAGCTGCTGGGTGTTGTGGAGCGTGCTCCAGACAGACTCAGACTGTCGTGGGGGCGCACTAGGGAAGAGGAGGCCTTCTGCATTAGGCAAATAAAATGAGTTGTAGGCCCTATGGCCTCCTCAAATGGCCTAGGTTGAGCTAACTTCTCTTGATATTAGAGTAGGATATGCTGAGTTACAGTTTCCTAGCGGTGTTTGGCATAGACAAATAGCCAAGCGTTGCAGGCTATTTCCTTGGAAGGCCTCCCCTGTGGTTGTCACCTGGGCATTGTCAGGCTTCCTCTCACTTAGAGAATATTAGAGCTTAGTAAGAACTGATGACAGCGCAGCTTGATCTTTAGTTGACCAATCAACGGAAAGGAGCGTTTTATTCCCGCCAAACTGTTTATCCATTTTGGTTTTATTATTTTTACATTTGACGAATTAGAACAAAGTGTGATGAGAAGAAAAATATGAAAAAACTATGAAAGATTTGTTTATTTATATTAGTGAGACGGGTTGAATATGTGATAAATGAACGGTTTCTTCGTTTTTCCATATAGAAGTCAAAAACGAGAAAAATTATCCGAAGGTACACAGACCCTCCCAACACTGGAAATCCAAATGGAAGTTTTTTAGCTTTTAGTATGAATATGTTAGCCTTATGGTTATCTATAAGCTAGTTTGTTCAAAAACAATGACAAAATTCGCATTTAGAAGATATAAGCATTCAAAACTCACAGTCTCTCACTTCCGCCAATATGGATCATTGATTTTGATGACATCACTCTGCACTTCATCTTCTCATTGGATTTTCTGTCCAATCAAATGTTCTCTAGAATCTGAAGCTCCGCCCCCTACATTGTAAACCGAAGCTGCAGCTGAAATCTGTCACTTGTTCACACATTTACTATTTTCTACATGGTGAATGGCACATAGTGCACTATATAGGGGAAAGGGAGCAATTCAGACAGTGTAAATATGCTTTCCATTGGGGCAAATGAAGTCTGGTTTCACGTTAGTGAAGTTAATAACCACCGTAGCTCCGATCCAGAGACACGATAGCACAGAGCGGATCATATGATCGAGTCGCCACAGACCAGAAAACGTATCGGACCCATTTGAATTCTGCACACAATGCTGTATTTTAAAGCGATGTGGAGGAGATTAGGAGGAGAAACGGTAAGGGATTAGGAGGAAACTGCAGCTTTATCGAGCTCAACACATCTGACCGAGCTGTTATACCAACTAAACACTATTGGCTATTTTGAAAAAGGAGAGGAGCTGTTCAATCAACACATTGAATAATGCTACATGTTTCAGTGGGCTTTTAAAATGTATAAATGCACAGGTCTGATGAGATGTTAGTGTTTGGCTAGTCTGGCGTAGTCAGACCTTCAGACTGATGGCATTAGGTCTGGACTACTTTGCAGCTTTTATTGGCCAAAGTTTGCCCAAGAGGCTAGCATTTGGCAGACAGGGGTGATGGCTGAACAAAAACTTATATTCAGGTGTGGTCTTCACACAAAGCTCTCGTATAGTTCCAGAAGACTTTGAATAATTATAAACAGAAAGAAACACATAACTTCAGCATTTCAGAATGTGTACAGAAGAAAAAAAAGAAAAGAAAAAAAAACACATTCACCAAGTGCAAACTAATAAAAGTTTGACTTAAAATTGAGAATCATACTGACACGAGTGCACCAGATCTCTCTGCACGTCCCCTCCGCTCACAATCACCAGAGGTTTGATTATCATCATCTGCAACTACTTATACCGCTCTCTCAATCACTTCTTTGTCTGGTCTCGTCCAAGACTCTGTATTCATTCATTCATTCATCCATCTGAATCTTCTTCTTCATTTGATTTGTATTGTATCCTGGAAGAAACTGAGACTTTGAGTTGGAGTTAAGTGGCAGTTTCGTTAAGTTGCGTACCCTTCGTTACTGTTGTTTATTTCCTCCTGTGGATTCCCTAATAAAGCTCCACGTGAGAAATGTATCCGTGTTTGTCCTCCAGTGTGACGCATACCCTGGCATACAATGTCATGCTGACAAAATTATACCCGAAAAGACAATTTAATGCTAAAATAATGTGTACACACTTGTTATCTACTAACGCACTACATGTTCAAAAATAAAAAGTTTTATAAAAAAGATAATCCTCACATTTCATCCTTTAAATCATTTTTATGAAAAGGAGTCAAAATGATGCATTACAGGTATTTCATCTGCTCCATTATCAATTCTACATAGGCTCCCTTATTTTCCAAAGTGTTGAGATTTGTCGAATGCACTTCATCTTATTTTACATCTGCTGTTTACAATGTATGTGATTTTCACATTGGTCTGAACAAAAATGGCAGACAGGCTGAATGAAACTGTAAATCCGCTCTCTGACAGTAGATGGTGCTGTCCTTATAAACCCTACTTTATTAGGCATTACACAGAGGGAGGATGAAAAGAAAATGACATTGAAATTTCCCTCGATCAGCACTCGGTTGTAAAGGTTGTAAAAACCTCTCACTTATTTCCGCCATGTTTTCACACCAAACGAAACTTAATCTGCATGCTGTGCCTGTTACACTCTGGTCAATTCCCATCATCTGTATTTGATATTAAAGCATTTTCAAAGATTATGGTAATAACTATGTTTAAATGTGGATATGATTTTTATGACATTATGTGTAATATTAGATTGTAATTTCATAGGGTCAGGGTTATAATGCTGACTTCACTTATATCTGTGACTTTCATTCTCTTAATGCTGTTTAAACGTATTATGTTGCATTCATTTTATCATTTGACACTCAGTGACTGTTAACTTTGGACTCCATATGAAAGTGACAGGGTTCAAAGGGGGTGCAAAGGAATTAATTTTCTTTCAAAATGACCTTTGAACCTGATAAATAGACTATTCAGTTTATGAATATTTACGTGAATGAGTTAAATTTACCTTAGCTGAGTCATTAAGATTATAATAATTACAAAATGCACTCTGAAAATAATTTACTGTGTGTTTTGTCCTCATGCATAATGGATTCTCTGGGTTCACTACTGGTCAGTAATGTGCACATATACAAATTAGCATACAAACTTTTTTGTATGTTTGAATATTTACCTTTTTACCATATAAAATCTGTTGTATTTTTGAAAATCGAAATGTGTCTTTACAGCCAATTTAATGTCTTTCATTTTGAAGGAGATACAGGTTTTAATGGCTTTTGTTTTTGTATGTTTGTCTTTCAACTTGAATGATTTGATGAGCTAGCCTGATGCATTGTGTGACAGTTAGATATTTTGTCCATCTTTCATCAATGGAGGTGCATCATCACAAGGGCATACAACATAAAAGTACCAACAGGAACAATCAGTAAAACTAAATCCAACTATATTTTTCTTTTAAACGCAACAAAATAAAACTGGCACAGTACAATCATGAATTAATCTTATCAGAAATTCACCCACACCCTACTTATGAGTTTAAAGGTTGTTTTAGTCAAATATTAAACTATTTCCTTATTGTGAGTGCAATCACCAAGAATGATCATGATTTTGTTGCGTCTTCTAATGCCATTTTCTAACACTCTTCTGAAAATTCTTTAAAAATATACAAATTTAGTCTTGGTGGACTCATTGATTGCTCACTGGATATCAGACTGAAAATATCTCTGCTTTTCTGCATTATTCGCTTACATCTCTGGAGACACCCTTAAAAGGAGAAGGTAAGGGAGACTGTTCACTCTTAATCCTCCGTATTCAGTGAACTTGATTTGTTAGCAGATTTTTTTTCTTCTAGTCATTTAAACTAATTTTCCAATTCAACATATGACACTCAATTTTTCTATTTAAGGAGATATTATTGAAGGTGTACAGGACTCATTTGTGCCACTGATGATCATTTAATAAATCAAATAAGAAATGTGCAGTTTTGTGAATGAACATAATGCTAGTTTGTAGCATCGACTATTCAAGAGATCTGATGGGCTGTTAGGTATATTTTTTGCTTTGCTTGCATAGCTGTACTATCTTTTTTTTTCTTCCCTTTTTCATTTTGTTTGTAAAGGTTTTTAATACCATTACAAAAACACTAATATTTAAATCTATGTAGAATAAAATACTTGAAAAGATCATCGTCTTTGTGGGGAATCATTCCCACCTTTCCTTATATGCACAAAAAGTGCTTACTGTAACTCCCTCAGAGATCTCTAATTTGATTGTGATCCAACTAGACAAAAAAATAACCACTTTTGCACTTTTAGCTGCACTTTAAGTAGCCTATATATATATATATATATATATATATATATATATATATATATATATATATATATATATATATATATATATAAACTGCTGAATAGAATGTTTTTATTTGTTTATTATTCAACTGCTTTTTAAATCACTCTCCTGTTACTCACACTGTATGAGTAGATCACATGCGATGTACAGCCAAAGCTCACGGTTTATGTGATCACACTATACAGTCCGATCATCGAGCTGTGAATTGACTGCTCACACTATACGTGTGAAACATGCATGCCGTTTGCACTGATAGACCATGATATCGGCAAAAGCATCAGCTATCGATATCAAGAGGATTAAGCATTTCCAATTTATGTGGGCCTATTTTCAATTATTATTGTTATTATTATTATTATTATTATTATTATTAAATTGATAATTGATAAAGTGCTGCGAGGATAATAAAAGAGTAGATAGACTAGCTTACTCCTCATTGTGAATGATTTGAAAACATTTAGGTTGATTATACAATGAATTATACGCCGGTAATTAAAATTATTAACAGTCTATAATATGTCCAAACACTGCAATAAGCAGTCATCAATGAATATTAAGAGCAGCTTTAATTCAAAAATAGCTTTTTTAATGCGAAATTCTTGACTTCTCATTTTCTGAACTACATATGGGCTACAAGAGAAATATTAAAGGAACACTCCACTGTTTTTTGAAATAGGGATTATTCAACACGAACTGATTAAACAGATTAAACTGCTTAACAGGTTGAACTCAACATGAGGTTATACTAGAGGAGGCAATTTGAACAATAGTCTATTCTCAGCATCTTACAACCGAATAAAGACACAGATTAACGTAAGGAAGAGTAATAAAAGACACCTTACATGTGCACTTTGTTCTGCCTGTGCTTTGAAAATGGATGGGATGGCCGTATCCTTCAGACGTAGTACCGTCTTTCTGGGCCCATATTGCATTTTTTCAAAGTAGTCCTCCGGTGCAAAATGCTCTTCGCAAACACGATACTGTTTAATTTTGTAGAGAGGCGTTGAAGTACAGATATCCAGAGCAGCTAGCCATTGATTTCTCAGTTCCACATTCGATGGAATTCTGTGAAACATTACATTCATGTATGTCCTTTGCTTGTTCTCACAACCTTTTTCTATGCAGGCAATTACCATGTTTGCTGTAACTGTAGCTTCTCAAACTTAACACAATCCAAAAGCAAAGATACTTGGTGTAGGTCACGCCGATATGTTGACGGAAGCTGGGGGATTTCAGGTGTTGCGTGATATCTCTGCGCCCAAGTGGCAGTGCTTCTCCTGTGCTTCACCCCAATATAGTCCCAAGTCAATATCTGCCTAGGAAATCGCCTAGTGTTAATCTGCATTGCTATTTTCGTTGTGAATACGCAGGCCACAAGAAGTAATTCGTTTTTTTTTAATCACTTTTACTCAGGACATGCTAGCTGGCAACAAAGGATTCCATTCATTATGCTAAGCTAAGCTAGCGCCGACCCTGCCAAACTAAAGCAATGCAAGTGCTGAGACAAAAATGCGTTTGCCCACCTATCTAAATGTAGGAAAGAAGGTGAATAAGCCCTATTTCAAAAAACAGTGGAGTGTTCCTTTTAGAGAATATAAATTGAGAACGTTATATACCATTATCAGCATATTTTGAAGTAGATTTATCTATCGTTGTCTTAGTAAAAACTGATGAGTTTTCTGCGCATAATTTCTCTTTCACTTTCTGTATAGAGAATAATTTACTTGGGATTGAGGCTTTTTCACCCGCAGAACTCTCGCGTAAAGTTTGCACATTGCTTGTGTGATATCCATTGACTCGCTTTCGTGGTTTAAAATGGAAAAATTTCCAATATTCAGAGGTGACATTTTCCTTTATCCACCAATTGCAAAACAATGGACAATGGTTCAAATTTACTGTGATAATAAAATTAAGTATATGAAGTAAATTAAGAAAATTAAGACAAGTGAAACAAGTAGGCTAAATTAATGATCAAGTAAAGTAAATTAGATAAATAAGTGATTAAGTGATGACTGAGCATTAGTGATGAACACCTGCTGCTAACAAGCAGAATCACATAAAGAAAGAGAAACAAGATAATAAAAAAGAGACGAGCAGAAACACAAACTACAACTGTCTTATACAGACATAAATCATCGCATATTACTCAAAATATAATTTCACAAGTTTGTGTGCCCATATAATCTTAGTGTAAGTGGTAAACAGATTTGGCTTGCTGTCTGCTATAGAGGGGCTCAGAGAGGACATTCTACTCCACTGTTTTTTAAACATGATCCATAGATTCAGATCTGCGAGGCAGGAAGGAATTAGAGATATGGTATTGTCTAGTGCCGGAACAGAAGATGCAAGAGACAGCAGGTGAGATATGAAAGGGCATCCTTGGGGTACCATACGCATGGCATAGTTTAAATGACCTAGGAGGGATAGCAAATCACATGTCCTTGGGAAGGGAAGCTTGGAATTTAGAGTTGAGGTTAATTCCTTGGAGTCCAGGTTAATTCCAAGGAACTCTAGGGATGTGGCAATCTTTTCTCTGGGGACAGTGGAACTCCTAATTCAGAGAAAACTTCCTGAATGTTAGATAGATGCATGGCTGGAGGAAAATGGCTTGGGGTAATGGTAAGAAAGTTAAGCATACTGCAAAGTAGAATTTCCCCTTCCAGCGAATGCCAAAGAGATGACAGGAATCTGGATATATGGGCATGACTTTGGATGCTGAAGTAATGTCTACTTTTCCAATGTCTACTCTAGAGCGAGGATGGGCTCCGGCACAGAAATTACATACATGTAGATAATTGCAGCGTTGTCTAGTGCAGCCAAATTGTTATTACAATACAATAACATGTAAAATTATTACACACTTTTCTGCTTGAAGTGAATCTGAAATTACAGCTTTTGGAACTGCCCCTAGACTGTGGTACGTAAGATGTAGAATTGACAAATCGAGAAGTGCCTGGATTGTTTGGAGTGGCGGGATTGAAAAGGGGACACAAAGAAGGCTCATGTGTGGCGGAATTACACAAAACGCAAGATGCTTCAGGAGCCCAGAAAAACCTTATTGTACAGCTCCAGGTCAAGAGCTCCCCAATAAGGACATTGATTCCACTGGGCGACTCAGGCTGCACATTTGGCTGAAAATAGCCTGTAATAGGTGATAAAATGGGTACAGCCGAAAGACTGAGACAGAGACAAAATTATTCAGTTCTTTGCGTCTTTTAGAGGAAGACAAAACAAACAATTTCTGTGTATCTTCCAAAAGCGATGCAAAATTCAGCCATGGTAATTATACAATTAGATTTGGAATTTTGATTTTTAAGGTTGATAGTGTAAAGACCACCCATTGGCCCAAAAGACGGAGTCCAACGGTCTGGGCGTGTATGTCTTTTCAGCGCTCCAGTGAAGTTCACTTAATTTATTGGAATTTAGTTTCAATATTACTTTAGGTCTACGCTTAATCTGACTCCAATTTCAAATGATAATCAAATTTAGATTGTGTTTCTTATTATAAAATCATAAATATTCATTATGATTTAATTTAGATCTTTGATTATTCTGAGTATCCATATTTTCAATTATTCTTTCATTATGGACCCAATGCCGCACAGAGTCACACACCCTGGGTTTACGTGGATCTGACTTTAGTCAGTGGATGCAGGGTTTGCTAATACCTCTTTAGTCGGTTGCCTACTGCTCACTCGTACAAAAAAAGTGTAGTTTATTTAGCCACTTCCGTACAACTTGCTAAATCAGTGATAGACAGAAATCTAAAGGTCTTCAGATGACGTGCCTACTGCTCCGTCCATATGCGCCTTTAGTTTGACATATCCTGGACACAGAGGGAGAGAGGGATGCAGAGATAAGGAAGGAGAAAAGTTTAAACAAGACAATGTCCTGTGCTCTTTCTTTGCAATCTTCTGTCCAGGGTGTGTTTTATTGCTTTACTGCTTTATTGCAGGGTGAGTTTTATCTCAGCTATTGTCGTAGCAGGAAAATCAGTTCTTACAATAGTTATGACCACAGTTAAGGATGCGATGGGGTTCACTTATTGAAACAGAGGGGAGGAGAGAAGAGAGATCAATGTCCGCACCTGCTAGAATCTGTGAGCGTAAATGAGTAGAGATGGGTGGTGACAACATTAGAAGGAACTGGAAGAACAGATGCAGTTAAGAGTTGATATGTTTGGAGGCAGGGAACTGCTGAGGAAGTGGTTGCAGGATGGGATAGGGCTGAGGAATAGACCATTTGAGGAGGCAACCTTTGTGGGGGTTGAAAAAAAGGGTTGACAAAATGATTACTGCAAATCCACCTTTTGCTGCCTGGAGTCCAGTTGTTTCTATAAATTGCAGCGATCCATTTGCTTCTCTGTTCTGTAGCTTTCGGCAGTCTGTAAAAATATACCTCAGATTTCTTGTCAAATCTAGTTGAACAGCCACTCTCAAACCTCATTCCTGCTTTAGATGTGTTTTTAAAGGTGTTCTAAGTGATGTTGGGTGATGTCACTTCTTGTTGACGTTCGAAGTATTGTCAAACAAAACGGAGGCTAGCTAGACCCTCCCTCCTCCTCATCCGCGCACTAACCCCCCAAATCATTCTTGTCAGTTATTGGCTTGAACAGTTTATGTTTTCGTGGTGCGGGTGAGCCCAGTTTGTTTTTGTTGCTGTTTGTGGAGCCTGTGGTGTCTACAGAGACCGCGTTTTTTTACAGTGTTCAGGGGACAGGCAGCTAGCGGATGGTGAGGAGATGTTTGCTGTATGTGACAAAAAATATTTTGGCCTAAAAAACGCGTGACATCACTTAGAGCACCTTTAACTCGCATAGAAATCTAGACGCACCCTAGCGACAGCAAAATGTATTTTGCAGCCAGGGTAGTCTTGCAACTCTCTGTTGACTTTCGGAGCTGTAAAAACCTAAATTGGGTCAGGCCAATCACGTCGTGTATAGAGTAGGCGGGGCGTGCTTAACATAATGACGACAGAGTTGCGACGGTTCCCTGCTACTTGAAAACAAAGAATGGCTGCTGCTGCTGGCGAACAGTCTTTCGAATCGGCTTTGGCCGCAACTCTGGAGGACTTGGAGTTAAGTTTTTCTTTGAGAAAAGAGCAAAGAACGGCACTTAAGTCATTCTTAAAAAAGGAAGATGTGTTCGTAGTTTTGCCGGCCAGATTCAAAAGTTGAATCTATCAACTAACGTTAGCTCCGCTGGTGGGAAAACGCTCTGGTTGGTGTAAGCGCTGTCCTATTGCATGCAGAGGGAATTTGAAAGACAGCCGTTTATCCCGCCCTCGGATTGAGCCGTGTCTATGGTGAGTTAACATCTTGATGTAGGGCTGGCTTGTCAGGCTAGTTCTCTTACGAGAGGTTCTCTCGTATTGCGTAAGTTGCTTACGCATCGGGAAAGTCTTCTTTCTTCGAGATCTGAAGCCAAAAATTATCCTTAATTTTGTATTCATTGTCAACGCAGTGCGGCAGCCGGCAGACCTAGGCAGGCTGTATAAGCGTGCTCATTGGCTGCTCGGCGGCAACTGCTTAAGCCTATCAGTGAGCGCTCTGATACGCGGCCTCCACACCCTTCTAACCGTCAGAATGGGTGTGGCCAGCGTGTATATAACCAGCGCTCACAGGCTAAATATCTGATTTTCTTGTCTTCAGCGAAGCTCTTCGCATCGCTGGATCTTGAGAGCCGCCGCCGTTGAAACCAGCGACCAGCAAGCTTAGGACAGCGCCTGAAGAAGCCGGCCGTCTTCGCCGCCTTCAGCCATCCGTGCCTGCTACGCTATCCGGCGACATATCCTTTACATTATTACTGTTACTGTGTGTGTTCGCTCCGCGACACACTTTCTCTGTATTCTAAAGAGCACGAGGCGTTTTTGTAAAAACGCCTCGTTTTTCCTGCGGCTCGTGCCGCGCCCCGCTCAGCAATGGAGACCGCCACCTCTTCTGCGCTCTCTGCCTGGGCCGCGGGCACGCCGCCACCGCACTCTCTACGGGCGGCTGCCCCGAGTGCGAAGAGCTTTCAATGTCGACCCTGCGGGCTCGACTTTAAGCTTTCGACCAAGCTGTCGCTCCGCCTGTCCATGCCGAGCCGCACAATAAGAAGCGCCGCTCGCAGAGACCACCGGAGACTGTTGTGACTGAGGAGCTCGCCGGAACCTCTCCCTCGAGCTCTCTCTCGCCCTCTCCCTCCCGGCCGCTCAACCGCCGGCTCTCGCCCGCGCCGCCGCCGCGTCAGGAGATGAGGCGAATGTGATAGATACCCGTACTCTCCCTCTGTTCGAGCCGTGCAACTGCGCCGCTCTCAAGGGATGGCAGAAGCGGACGGTCTCGGAGCGAGTTTCCTCTTCCTCTGTTCGAGCCGCGCATACTGCGCCGCTCACAAGGGATGGCAGGAGCGGTCGGTCTTGGAGCTCTCTTTACGTTACAAGAAAGCTACTCCGTCCTCGCGCGTCACTCACCGGTGAAAGGGGAACAGAGTGTTTTCGTCCCGCCGTGGCCGGACTATAACCTCCATTTCTCACACATTTCTCAGTCCCCTCTTAAGTTCAGGCGACTGGAATTGTTACTATCGCAGTATACGAGTCTGTTATAAATACACGCACGCCTGCAAGCAAACGCCGACGCGACACATGAGGTCGCTTTTTATATGCTCGCGCTAACCGAAAGCTAATGTGTTTTCCCCTGTGGCTCAGTGGCTAAATCATACGCTTTCACGCGGGAGATCCGTGTTCGATCCCGGCTCTCGGGGCAGATAAAAATTTATGCTGCTTGCTTCAAGCTTGCGGCCAGTTTTTCTTACTTACAGAAAGCGAACCCGCCTCGCACCACACCTACTCATGGTGCTCGAGTATTTATGAGCATCTAAACACGAGAGAAGAAAAGACGGTTAAGTCCCGCAGCGCTGCGGCTGGACCACCGTCGAAGCTTCACGCTCTGTCAGTCCCCGTTGCCACGGCTACTGCAGCTGTTTACCTCGCAGTCAACGAGCCGGTATATCTACCCGCCCGCCTGCGCGCAACCACCGTTCTCACGGCAACCCAGAGAAATTTCAAAAGAGCATAATGTCTGGTTGCACGGCTGACGCCGTATGTGTTTCAAGTGCAGTGAATGTGCCCACGTTTCTGTGCTCACCCCTGTACACAAGCACTATACATCCCGTGTCTCTCACAGAGCCCACTCTCATAAAGCAGGCAAAAGCCGCTTTAGTGTTAAAAGTAGGTCACGTGTCCACTTCTCCGTGCCCACACCTACTCTGCCCGCTCTGTCACACAGCCTCGCACGACCGGTCATGTTTTGAATGTCCTGTGCCCGCCCTCGAGCACACACATACTAACGAACATTTTCGCCTCACACTATATGTTCCCCGTCCAAAGCCACCGGGACACTGTGTGTAAAACGGCCAGCTATCGCTGCGTGCGATCCGCCGTATCTAAGCACCAAGAGCATGCGCGCCGCGCCCGCCCCTGAATGTAAGTCCTGTGCCCGCCCTCGAGCACTCACACATACTAACGAACATTTTCGCCCCGACGCGCGCGCCCCTCCGTTTCGAGCTCTCGAGCCCACGATGCGCGGCGATCGGAGCCCGGAGGCCATTCTGCCCCTGGCTGCACACGCAAAAGCGTGGGAAGCTATTCCAGGCGCATCAGAATGGGTGCTAAGCACAGTAAAAATGGGCTATACTCTGCAGTTCGCTCGCCGCCCTCCACGCTTTCAGGCGCGTACCGAGACGAGAGTGAATGGAGAAGTAGCACATCTACTTCGAGCAGAAATAGCACACTTCTGTGCAAAGGGGCTATAGAACCGGTTCACCCTTCTATGAGCGAGTCAGGCTTTTTACAGCCATTATTTCCTCGTTTCCAAGAAGGACGGAGCTCTCAGACCGATTTTGGATCTGAGATATTTGAACAAAGCTCTTATGAGAAGACCGTTCAAAATGCTCACAACCAGGCAGATCCTCGCGCAGATTCGCCCGAGGGACTGGTTCATCTCTCTCGATCTGAAAGACGCGTACATTCAGATCCAGATAATACCCCGTCACAGGCCATTCTTGAGATTCGCCTTCGACGGTCAGGTATATCAATACACCGTCCTGCCGTTTGGCCTGTCTTTAGCACCCCGTACATTCACGAAGTGCATGGACACGGCTCTCGCTCCCCTGAGAGGGCAGGGAGTGCGAATTCTAAACTATCTGGACGATTGGCTGATTTTAGCACAGTCAGAGACCGAACTCATCCGCCACAGAACAGTGCTTCTCAGCCACCTAGAAAGCCTGGGGCTTACGGTCAACTGGACCAAGAGCTCGCTAGTGCCCAGTCAATCAACCTCTTTTCTGGGTTTGGATCTGGACACTGTAGCAATGACGGCCCGCCTGTCGACACAGCGCGCGCGTTGCATTCGACGCCTGGCCGCATCCTTCCGGCCGGGCAGCACCGCACCTCTCAAAACATTTCAGAGGTTGCTGGGTTGTATGGCCTAAGCTGCAGCAGTGCTTCAGCTGGGTCTCTTACGAATGCGCCCGCTACAACGCTGGCTGAATGCCCGAGTGCCTCACAGAGCATGGGCTTCCGGCGGCATCCGAATCAGAGTGACTCAGAGCTGCGTTTCAGCACTGAAGCCCTGGTTAGCGGGCCGACTGGTACCAGCGGGGAGTGACAATGGGAGCTATCTCACACCGCAAAGTTATCTTGACGGACGCTTCCACCTCAGGTTGGGGCGCTCTTTTCGAGGGCAAACCGGTTTTTGGCCTGTGGTCAGTCCAGGAAAAATGCCTCCACATAAACTGTTTGGAGATGATAGCGGTCGAGAACGCGCTCAAGCGCTTCCTCCCATTCATACAGGATCACCACGTGCTAGTCCGCTCGGACAACATGTCCGTGGTATCCTATGTGAACCGACAGGGCGGTGTCAGATCCAGGAATCTGTGCAAGCTGACAGAACGCCTTCTCGTGTGGGCTTACCGCTCGCTGCGCTCGCTGAGAGCCGCGCACGTGCCGGGCCACCTGTATGTCGGTCCAGACAGACTGTCCAGGGACAACATTCCCCCGGGAGAATGGTCCCTGCACCCCCAGACAGTCCAGTTTCTCTGGCGCCTATTCGGCAGAGCGGAGATCGACCTCTTTGCGTCGAAAGACAACGTTCACTGCCCGAAATATTACTCGAAAAGCGAGGACGCGCTGTCCCAGACATGGCCCAGCCTCCCGCTGTATGCTTTTCCTCCAATCTCCCTGTTGCCACAGGTCATTTCGAGGATCAGAGAAACGCACCACTCAGTGCTTCTGATAGCCCCGCGCTGGGAGAACCAAACTTGGTACCCCGAGCTAGTGAGGCTGTCGCACTCATCCCCATGGCCGATCCCGGTGAGAAAGGATCTCCTCTCCCAAGCCGGTGGATCGATCTGGCATCCCCATCCAGAGCGTTCGTCTCTGCATGCATGGGTGATCAACGGATACCCGTTGACCTGTCAGAAGGGGTCGTGAACACGATCACACAGTCTAGAGCCCCCTCTACGAGACGGCTCTACGCGTCTAAATGGTCGGTGTTTTCCAAATGGTGCGCTACTAAAGCTTGGATCCACGTGCATGCGTGGTCCCACGGGTGTTCTCCTTCCTACAAGAGCTGTTGGAAAAGGGTAGGTCCCCTTCCACGCTCAAAGTATATGTGGCGGCAAATTGCAGCGTTCGCTGAGACGACGCGCGGCCGGGCAATAGGAAGGAATGAGCTCATTATCCGCTTCCTCAGAGGAGCTAGACGGATGAACCCCCCGCGGCCCCCTTCGGTTCCTTTTTGGGATCTGTCCTTGGTCCTGGGGGCCCTGAAGGCTTTTCCCTTTGAACCGCTCGAATTCGTGGATTTAAAGTACCTGTCGCTTAAAACCGTTTTTCTGATAGCTCTGTCTTCAGTTAAACGTGTGGGGGATTTGCACGCGCTATCTGTTAGCCCTGCATGTCTTGAGTTCGGACCGAACGACTCGAAAGTCATTCTCAGACCGAGACACGGTTACATCCCCAAAGCGATTGGAACCCCTTTTAGGGCACAAGTCATTTCCCTTTCAGCTCTGCCAGCATCCGACAATGGGGACAGTTATAACCTCCTATGCCCTGTCCGGGCGCTGAGAGTTTACATCACGCGCTCCGCCGCTTTCAGGCGTTCAGAGCAGCTCTTTGTTTCCTTCGGCGGACGCACCAAGGGTCTCGCCGCCTCGAAACAGAGCCTGTCCAGGTGGATAGTGGACGCGATTGCAGCAGCTTATGCCTCCAAACACCTGCAGTGCCCTCTGGGTATCAGAGCCCACTCTACTAGAGGCATGGCCTCTTCGTGGGCCTGGTCCAGCGGAATTTCTATCCACGATATTTGTATGGCGGCGGGCTGGGCCTCCCCATCGACATTCGTGAGGTTTTATAACCTGGAAGTTCCCGCCTTACAGGCAAAATTATTGTCAGTATAAGTGACATGTATGCTCTGCCCAGTCTCTCATGTGCAGACTACGTTCACATGCTAACGATACTTCTGGTATATACTTAGGGTGAAGTGTTTTTATACTCAGACCGGCTGGGCCGCTCTGTTTCTCATTCCCCTCTACGCGCTGTTTTACCGGTGCTGGCCCGCGCTGCTGGCCGCCCGTATTCCACTATGTAGCGCGGGGGTTTATTCTCTTCATGAAAGACCGACTATGTCGCTCTTTTCTTACCCTAATGAGTGCTTATGTACTGTGTGGCCTCGCTCTGCCGGCCCTACTGTTTTGCACTATTATATGCTTATAGACCGGCCGCGCCGCTCTATTTTATAGACTGAGTGAAGTGCTTTGTGCTGTGCTGGCCCGTCTCTCCGACCGGCCACATATTCCAGCAGTATGTTTTCCCCGGTCTCCCTGGGATTCATGGGCTGGATGCTCGGCGCACACGGCGTTGACAAAGGGTTCCCGATGCGTAAGCAACTTGCGCAATACGAGAGAACCTCTCGTAAGAGCTTGCGTAACCTGCCGTGTCGCGCCACGAGCTTTTGCGCTTCAGACTGTGAAAACCAGATATTTAGCCTGTGAGCGCTGGTTATATACACGCTGGCCACACCCATTCTGACGGTTAGAAGGGTGTGGAGGGCGCGTATCAGAGCGCTCACTGATAGGCTTAAGCAGTTGCCGCCGAGCAGCCAATGAGCAGGCTTATACAGCCTGCCTAGGTCTGCCGGCTGCCGCACTGCGTTGACAATGAATACAAAATTAAGGATAATTTTTGGCTTCAGATCTCGAAGAAAGAAGACTTTCCCGATGCGTAAGCAACTTACGCAATACTCGTTCCCTCTTCTAGAGAGAACCGAGGTTACATTAGTAACCGAGTACGTTTTTCACAGCATTCACACTGAAAACAAATGCTGCTGCTCAGTCTTTTTGCAAAGTGGGCATAACCGCAGTCATTGCGGCTGATGGTGACGTCACACACATATCCTTTATAAGCTACACTTGGTTAGCTGCACTCAACTTTTAACTTGTATAGTAATTTCACAATAAGTGACTACTGTATAATTGAGTTGAAATCATTTAATTAGACTATTATAGCATTAACTTTATTATCTTCCTTTACCATAGTACGAACAAATATGTATATATTATGAGCACAGCTGTAATTGTTGGAAGATGCATAATGTAATATAATCCAAAGTCCAATTGTCTAACCAAAGGGAACACTAATAACCAGAATGTTGAGTTCAAACAATTATTATTTTCAACAAAAACAAAATCATGCTAAATCTGTATTAATTTATCAACTTAAAAAAATAAAAAAATAAATCCAAACTCATTTATAAGTACAAGTGTTTAAAGCTGTTTCAAATATGATACTGTGGATTTAATTTGTTACATCCAATGATATTTTATGAAGTATTTAAGTCTTGTATCTTCATTTCATCTAAGGATGTGGCTGAAGTCAGGTGTAGTTCTTGTGCTTCTATTCATCTCTTTGTTTCTGTTTTTTTTTTTTTTTTTTTTTTTCTTTCAGTTGTTAACAACAGGTGTTAATCATTAAAGGTCATTCATTACTTAGTAATAATTTCGTTGTTTCATTAACTCCAACACTGCTTCAGTGTGACTTTTTAACATCCTTTGTTAGACTGCTTGAGTGATCTTAAAATTTGGCTGAATCAGAATTTTCTATGTCTAAATGATAATAAGACTGAAATTGTTGTGTTTGGTCATGCGGGACATTTTAATGAATGTGCAGATGCTCTTGGTACTCTATGTTCCCATATTCAACCCTTTACCAGGAATCTGGGTGTAATGGTGGTTTCCCAACAGTGGTTCAGGCTGCAGGATTGCCAAATGAATACATTTGTGTAAAACTGTACATTTCTTATCTATTACCACCCACTGCTACTTATACCAACAACAGAAATAAGCACAGTCAGAACAGCAAAATATGTGGGAGATTTGGTTATGGTTACACTTGAACTGGTTACAAAATATATGTAAATGATGATAAATCATATAGTTAATTGTACACACATTGTTACCTGAGAGAGAGAGAGAGCAGGAGAGTAAGAGAGTAAAGAGTAAAAGAGATGGAAGGCAGAGCTCAGGTACAGAGGAAGAGCAAAGATACCCCAAAGAAAAAACAGAAAAAAAGGAGGAAAAGAAACAGTGACCCATGAAAGGGACCCAGAGGAAAAGAAAGACAGAGCAACCATTACACTCTTCTTTTATCCATTCCTTGAGCATGTGACTGAAACCCAAAAGTGGGACATTCAAACTGACCAATCAGCAGATTCTGAATTGCCCTTGTGGCCAAAAAAAAGGGACAGGAAAGCACATGTCTTTGTTAATATTTAATTTTTATTTCACACACACACACACACATTATATCGATATATAAAGTGTTTTACAATTAAAAACATCATGAACATTCTGAAAAAAAAACTAATGCATTGTTTTGCTGAAAGCAGGCTGAAGAGTGCAGGTCTTCTGTGAAGTGGACACATTCAGTCCCGTGATCATCATGACTTCCAGGTGAGTTAATCATTTCTGCAGCAGGGATGGGCAACTTTGGTCCTAGAGGGCCAGAACTGAAACCCTATTTTAATTGTAAGGATTTGTATTATTATTTATCTGCTATAAACTGATTGTGCAGACCAAACCGTAAGGCCAGGAGACATGAAACTTGGCCAGATGATAGGTCTCAATTTGGGGTCACGTTAACAAGGTATGTGATGTGTGTTGGTTATGTTTTGACATAATCATTATTTGACCTGAACCACTGAACTCGTTTAGAGCCTAATCTCTGAGTTAGATTGAGCTTATTGATTACAGCAGCATTGTGATTCTACAGCATAAGTTCCAGAATATATTTTTAATATAATTCTAAGGATTTCTTAAAAGTTGTTCTGATTAAAATTTGAAAATAAAAATCTTTAATTTAGACACACATACATCAAGAATCAGCCTGTGAATCTCAACAGTGGTGACCATTAACAAGCATGTTGCAGTGCATTCTGGGTGCCACCAATCAAAATTCATCCATGGCTCCCATCATGCATTGCTGCATGAATAAAGTATGATCTTAATTGTCTTAGTAATTTCCTTTATTCATTCTATTTCTTCTTCTATTTCCTTCTTTTTTTGTTGCTGTTTTTATGTGTTTTATTAGCTTATTTTCTAATGTTCAGAGTTAATCTGTTTATCATATGTCTGTGTGCCTAATGTTTTTTTGTTTTTTTAAATCAGAACAACTTAAGAAATCATTAGAAATATATTGAAAATGCTAGATCCTTTGTTGTAGAATCACAGTGCTGCTATAATCAATAATGTAAATCTAACTCCGAGATCAGACTCTAATTGACCCTTCGCAAAGACCCGCCCCCCTTAGTTACTGTCGCTATAGAGCAGTGGTTCTCAACCTTTTTTGGGCCAGCGCCCCCTATCCAATATCCAAATCCCTCAACGCCCCCCACCCCCCAAATAATGAGTGACCTGGAACGAGTGAGAGTTAACAGATGAAATAAGTGCAAAATTGTCTTTTGTTAATACAATTGAACTGTACTCCACAGTGATCAATCCAAAAAACAAGTTATAAACTGCATTGGCATAGCAATACCAGTGTTTCTCACAGGATTTTTGGTAAATCTGTGGTGGGTGGACCTCGGGCCTTCTAGGGGGGTTCGGGGGCATGCCCCCCCTAAGAAAATGTTGTGCATTTTAATGTTAAATTCATCAATCTGGTGCACTTTGAGAGTTCAAAATTAAAAGTGCCAACCCATATTCAGTGTGCAAATTAAACAAAGAAAAATTCAAACCTCTTTTATTTGTGTCTGTCTACATTACACTACTACTACATAATAGTTATAATATTAATCACATGACAGTAATAGCCATATGTTGTAAAACAAATGCACTGAAAAATAAAGGATGGTCATTAAAGCGGTAATGTTTGCACTTAGGTTTTATTACGCATTTAGGAGAGTATTGCAAGAAGCTGCTTACATTAACCTTACTTTCGAAAAATAAATAAATACAATCATGATTTTTCATGAAAAATTATGTTAGAATTGTAGGCCTAAAATACCAGCTTGTTTTCATCAATGGTATAATTAATACAATTACAATTAATTTGGTTTGTTGTGATTAATTTGTGTTCATAATCGGTAAAAAATCTTCTAACAAGATTAAACACATATGAACAATTACATTATTATTATATTATTAATTATTTTTATATCTTGAAACTACCCAAGCAGCGTTTCGTGCTCGGATGTGACGACGGAATGAATACATTACCAAAATGTGATTGCAGAATATATTTAAATTATCCATCAAATTGTCATTTTCTCCTTACTGTCTTGCGAGTTAACAATAATGCCTGACCAGTAGGGGAGAGTGGGGTGAGTTGTGCCAGTTTTTACTCAAAGTGACTTTAAAGTGAGGCCATGGCAGTAATGCCTTCAACTTAAGGATGTACATATATTTCAGGATGTGGTGCATCCCTGAGAACAATAACTTTGGATCTGAAATAAATTGTTTCAGAAATATAGCTCTTGGAAAAAAAGTGGTCTCATGGCACAACTTGCCCCTGGTGCGGGGGAAGTTGTGCCTTTGGGGGAATACAATGGGGGTAAATTGTGCCAGTGATTTCTGAAGTAAAACAGAACATTTTAATGTTATGAACCATAATGCTATATGAAAGCAAGATAAATTCAATACAAAATTACTCATTTAAGGTTTATTTAGATATTGTCACCCTGGAATACCATAGCATGCGTTTTTCCTACTATGGTCAATTGTATAGGGATTTTGTATTGAACATAACTCTGGATCACAGTGTCATAGAGACAAGGGGGCGGGCTCATTTTACTCAGACGACCAATAAGTCTCTCAGGATCATTGTGAAGCTATCAAGCTACGCCCTAGCAACCATTTAGAGCACCATAGCAACACAATATATGATATTTGTGAATCATTTCAGGCAAAAAGGCTTTGGCAATAGATGCCTGTTGACAGTGCTGTTTGTCAATTATGTAACATATAAGAATAAAGTGACTAGGCTCATTTCTAAACATCCTATTGTGACATAGGCCACTTAAAAACGGAATAAAACTTCTCTTTAATAACATAGTGCAAACTCAAAACTGAAATCAGTGTTAACTAAATTAAACAAATAGCAGGCAGGCCTAAGTCAAACAATGATGAGGCATGACCATCTCCTCACTTCTCAAGATTATCCCCTGTGAGTATGTAGGTCTAGTGGTCTGGATCTGGCACAACTTAACCCAGGCCCTTTGGCACAAATCACCCCGGACCCACAAGTTTGAAAAACTAGCATGATCCAGCAGTTAAGAGCTAACATCATGCTAACTGTATAGACTCATTGTGTAGCCTACTAAAGCACTAAAACATGTGTGAAATGTTTTCAAACTTGTCTATAATTGTTCAGACACTACAATCAAAAAACCTTAATCATAGAAATTTTACTTTGAAAGGGAAAAAACAGTTTTTTGCACTAAAATATGCTTAACTCTCATGCCATGTGTCTCTCTTCTTTGGAGGACGAGTAAAAGTGATTGCTTTTCAAAATGATGTGGTCACATGACCAATTTCTTCTATGGTTTTCCAGAAACAAGGGTGGAACTACTTCCCCCCCTGGCACAAATCACCCCACTCTCCCCTAAATTACTTGGTGAACAAAGAAAACATTTTGGCATTAGGGATTGGAATTAGTTAATGCCTAAAAATGTAAAAGTTTTACCTTATAAATAGAATAAAGTTTAACTGATTTTAAAATTCGTCGCCAGAGTGAATGGGAACATGATTTATTGAAAATATTTGAAAAAAATATAAGTGTTTCTTAAGTCAATACTTTTTAATGGCTTGTCAACTTTCCATTCCTCCGCTGCGTGATTTTAGTCAGCACTGGATTCTCGGCACCACCGGATTGTTGTCAGCGCGAAACACATTTCTGAGCGCGTGAATGCTGATTCTTGTCAGCGCTGGATTCTAGTCAGTGCTTGAGCGCTGGTCTATGACTGGAAAAATAATAGAGTCGTTGCAAAAGTAACGATAGGCTACATGTCGCATTTAACTGGAAGATTTTAGAATGTTAGGCATTCTAAACTTTTGAATAAGAAATAATATCAAGTCGTCAAAAAAATACAACTCGTCAAAACACCGCGAATCACAAGCGCGCGCGGTGAGAACACTCACAGCACATACCCGAACTTGACTGCACATCATATTTTTGACATTATTGATACTGCTTTCAATCGTAATGCAATAGAAATGAATACAAAAAAACCTGCGTAGTGCCTACCAACAACACTGACGGTCGACTTGCGGTCAGGACTAGAGCGGGTGCGGACGGATGTTGTTTTTTTTTTTGCGCTGCTGAGGTATTCTTTCACGCGCACCATAGATGCGCGTGCACACACAATATGATGGATATCACACTCTGCGCATATGTTTTACAACATAATTTAACAAAAACATAGTCCTAACACTTTTTAAATAGCCCACTTAAAAGTGTTTATTACAGCTAAATTACTAAATGCTTAAAATGAATAAAAGTAAATGAACAAAAATTTGCGTTACATATTTAAACTCGTGAACGCCCCCCCATTAACGCCTGAACACGCCCCCCTTTCAAAAATCTTGCTTCCAACGTCCCCCGTTGTTCTCTGAACGCCCCCTGGGGGGCGGTACCACCCCTGTTGAGAACCACTACTATAGAGCATCACAGTCCCGCCCACAGCCGGTTCCGGAAGTAAAAATTCAATACAATTTCTCCATTGACAGTTGGGATATAAGCCATAAAAACGTAACCATACATGGTAGACTTAAAACCAGCTACGGCTGTACTAAGCGATTGTATATGCTCAAAGTTCATGGGGCACCAACCTTGTTTTGGGATAAATGCCTTTTATTCGCGATGTCTTGGAGAAGTACTTCATTACCCACAATCCTGAACAATCCCACAATCCCACAGTGATGCATCTGATTGGTGGAGCTCGTGTAACTGTCTGGTTAAACCCCGCGAAAGTCCGTGAAGACTGAAGATCATTAAAAAAAAAACCTGTGTTTGTTGCGTTTTTTGCACGGTAGATTTATCAGTGCAATCATGATCTACTTGGCTGCCATGATGGCTTTTTTCAAGGAGGAAAACAAAAGTGTTAAAAGGGGTGAAAACCACTTCAAATCTGGTCATGTAGTTGAGTGTAGCGTGTCCAAGGGTCAGCTTGTGGGTTTTGTAAGGGCCAGCATGAGGGACAAGACCTACAAAGTTGTGGTGAGTTTTGCAGGGAGATGGCAACGTTAGTTAGCATTATCGTTCACTTTAGCTAGGCTACTGTAGCCTCCATATGGTATGAGTCATATCAAGCATTTTATGATGCCACTGTCAAAACAATATTTAGCTTAGGCATACCTCTTCATGCATTTACTGAACATTTGTGTAATAATTTATTCATGGCAAGTTAATAAACTGAATATGATGCACTTTCTGGTTTGCTGACCATCACTGTTTAATTTTCACTTGTTGTTATTAAGAAAATACATTAAATGTTATTACAATTAAGGATGAACTATAACTTCATGAATAAAATGAGCATGGACCACAAGTGGGAAATTGTTGAGGCATTTGTCTGCAACCTGCCCGTGGGCCACTGAAACTGATGAGCAGAACGCCGCGGACCGCCAAAACTACTAAACCTCGCAGGCTGTTGGTGACCCGGCTACCGGCAGTTTCATAAACACGTCCACACACAACACAACATGCTAGACATTACAAATAATTGTAAAGTAGGCTAGAATGCATGCTACATGTTTTGGAACCTTTGAACAGAAACATCTTCAACCTGTCCTGTCAGCAGAGTGTCCTGTAATATTGAGAACAGGTGCGCTCAACTCCCAAATCATTTATGGGTGCGAGTAATAAAAAAAGTTATCAAAAATAAAGACGAAAAACCGCACTCTCAAGGTATAATTTCATGAATTTATTGTAACCATGTCAACACAGAACTGTTAGCTGCTAACGTTATCGTTAACCGCTTTTCACACACGCACACAATATAAAATACACGATGATAAATATAAAATTCAATACACAATACCTATAAAACACTATTATTTACACGATTACTACTGAAAGAACTGCTATAAACTGCACAAGAAAAAGTTCGCGTGGCTGTCGTCAGATTTGAAAGTCGCTCTAAAGGCTCTTTCGCGGTTGTGGCTTCAGTCGACTTCAGTGAGGCGCGGTGGTTTATGGGATGAGTAGTTCCTTCGCTCGGAAATGAAAATATGTACACAGTCTTGTACCTTTGACTTTTTTTGGATTTTCTCGTCGTTTTTTCACTCGAAACGATATGTTGTATGCCTATGAGTTCAGCCGTAGCTGGTTATCCTCAGACATGCTCTAAAACTCTTTAAATACGGATTTTCCAAAACGTCAATGGGAGAAATGAATGGGAAATTTACTTCCGGAACCAAAGCGCTCTCAGGCTGTGGGCGGGACTGTGATGCTCTATACCCGACAAGCTACGCCGCTCTCGCACACACCATGTTCTCACGCAGTGGAAAATACATCGCGGAGCAGAGAGGACACTGACAACACGCTGACAGACAGGACAGACCAGGTTACTTTTCGATTACTTTTGATATTAAACATATTAAACAAAGTCTCACCTTTCAAATTTGGTAATTTTTTTAAAAGAAATTGAAACAATAAATACCATTTTGTGGCTCTGTAATGTGTCTGTCAGATCGCTGTAGAGCATCAGTTAGAGGTGATCGGTTCACGAGCAGCTTTAACTGATGCTCTCTTCCTTCTAGTTAATTTATATCATCAAATAAACATGAATGAACATAAGAAGGAATGTTGTTTTAACCGCAGAAAGGCGTCAGTGTACACTCCGTTTTTCAAGTTCAAATCCTCCCGTGTTAATCTACTATCTCTCCTGACTGCTTTGTCGGACAAAATGGCGGATGGCGAAGTATGATTGGTCAGATCACCTGTCAATCAAGCTCTCTGCGAAGGGTCAATTGAGTTCAGTGATTTAGGTCAAATGATTATTGTCAAAACATAACCAATACCACCTGATCATCCTTTAAATTTCCTTGTCTGGCTGTTACAACTCAGTTACAGCAGCCAAAACAAAATCTAATATTAAAATAGTCAAGGGACAAAAGCCCAACTAAAGCAAACACTAACCACCACAATGATGAATTTGTGACAAATTGTGATTTTCTCCTTTGGTGAATCTGCTTGTTAACATCAGCTGTCTTCAATAATGGTCAATCATCACTCAATTAATCACTTAATTATCAAATTAGCTTTAACACTGTTCAGTGTTCCATTAACAGTCTTATTTTAACACTTTAACACTCTTGAGTGTGGTCTCACATATACCAGGAGAGTTAATTTAACACTGGAGTTTTTGCTGTGAATATCAGTATGGGTTTAATGAGGATCATAGTACAGAATCTGCTCTTATAAAGGTTCTTAAGGATGTGTTGTTCACTGTGGACTCTGAAGTTCTGGTGTTACTTGACCTTAGTGCAGTATTTGACACCATAGACCATGAAATTCTTATTGCAAGGCTTGAGTGGAATATGCTGTGCAAAGACTGCTAACCTCAAGAAAAAATATGATAGCCAACACAATCTCATGGCAATTCAATCTGCTTAAGCCTACAGACAATTGGGTTTAGGGGTGGAACATTATGCTTACTACTTTTTCTAAAAATAATATTTTTGTAAGAATCACATCGTACAAATGTATAATCTCCACCTCATAAAATAGTAATGTATTCTTGTGAGATCAGATTGGAATAGCCTTCATTTGTAATTTCAATTGAATGATGATTAAAATATGGTTTATTTACATTATGTTCATGTTGAAAATGTACTTATAGTCTAGAATTCTTGCTACACAAATATTCTGAGAATCCTTTGCCTCCATCTGTATTTTACAGGCTGCCAATGCTTCCATCAAGCAGATCAACTCTGATTGATCAAGGTCCTCCAAAACGATACCGTCTACATACAGAGAGAAAAGTGCTTGATGATCATGGGAAAGTCAGAAAATGGACTTGTGGGAAAAAAGACACCAGTAAACAAAACAAAATTGTTCTGCTGGTGGGAGAAACCGGCGCTGGCAAGACGACTCTCATCAACACCATGTTCAACTACTTACTGGGAGTGAAGTTTGAGGATGAAATGTGGTATGAAATCACAGAAGAAGCAGCAAGCAACCAATCACAATCACAAACCTCTGAAATCACCATGTATGAGGTCTGTCCTGAAGAGAGTCCCATATCTCTCACCATCATTGATACTCCAGGATACGGAGACACTAGAGGACTGGAAAAAGATCTGGACGTTGCTTCCAACTTATCCACACTGTTTCAGAGTAATGATGGAGTCTGTGAAGTCGACGCCGTGTGTTTTGTGATTCAAGCATCTAAGAATCGTCTCTCGGACAGACAGCATTACATCATCAGTTCAGTTCTGTCTTTGTTTGGAAAAGACATTGTGAACAACATTGTGTTTCTAATCACACACTCTGATGGTCTGCCAGCCAAAAACGTCCTCGGCGCCATTAATGAAGCAAGAATCCCCTGCAGACGAGACCACAGCGGCCAACCTGTTTATTTCTTATTCAACAACAGGCAGGCTGAAGCCCGTCACACTAAAGAACGTCATGTTCGTGCTGAAAGAGACGCCTGGGAAGACAGCATGGACGGCATGAAGGACTTCCTTCAGTCACTGGATGAAATGAACAGAAGAAGTTTGGAGTTGACTTCAGATGTCCTGATAGAGCGCATTATATTAGAAGCGTCCATGTGCAACTTACAGCTGCGAATTCAAGAGAAAGAGTCAAAAAAGTTAGAGAAAACTCTGATCCAGGAGGCAATGAGAGAAAACAAGGAAAAGATTGAGGAGTGTAAAAACTTTACCATTAGAGTAAAAAAGCCTGTCAAAATGAAGGTTCCCATTGAAAGCGCTTCATGGAAGCACAGGAAGGCGACGACCTGCACCGTCTGTGAGGAAAACTGCCATGAGTTTGACTGCTGGTGGGTTTCTGATGTCAGCAAATGTGAAGTCATGAATAACGGCTACTGTACCGTGTGCACAGGGAAGTGTCACCACAGCAAACACGTCAAAGAAAAGAAGAAATATGTCATCAGAAATACAAGCATGATTTTGGACTTTAACGATTTTAAAAAAGAATATGAGAATACATCCTTTAAGAGGTTTTCAGATGTAAAGGAACATCTTGAGAAAGATCTGTTGGAGATTGAGGACCAAAAGTCAATTCTTCTAACTGAAGCTTACATGACCATCAAGCATCTGTCTCAGATTGCATTAAAGCCAGACTCAGCCTTCACTCTTCAGCATCTGGACTTCTTCATCCCCAGAGTGAGGGAGGCTGGGAAAGAAAACTGGGTCCGAGAGCTGGAGTTAATGAGGAGAACCGCTGAATCTGAAGAAGCCAATAAAGATGTTCTGAGTTATCTGAGAGCTGGTCTAGCTAAACTGAAATTTGGCAATTAACACATGCAGAACAGATGAAATAGTGAACACACAGGTGATTTTTATTATCTTAAGATAATAAAAAATATATATAATTTAAGCAAAGTATACACTGAAATGTAAATTTAAATTCAGATTTACCCATACAGATTTAAATTCCTGTAGTTATTTGTTTTCATGCAGTCAGCCCACAACGTCACCAAGAGACGCCCCAATCGGCCTGACAGGGTTGCTACATACTCATACTCATAACTCCTAAACCGTTAGGCTCAAGTGTCTTATATCGTTGGAATCATTGGCTCAAGACGGACACAATTTGATGGACGAATTTGCTCACCGACAATTATTTGTAATTTTGGATTTTGTGAAAAAACTATTTTTGCGCACTAGTCCTCGGCTTTTGGCTGATGGCGTGTATCAAAAAACATGACCACCAATGAAATTTGAGTAGCTATCACACAAGGTTCAAGGAGGCTGATCAACGAAACTCAGTGAGCATATTCGACTCATGGCTCTAGAGTTCTGTAAGACTTTTGAAAGAAATCGTCCCGTAGTTGGCGCTAACTAGTTTTATGCCTCTGTAATCACGTTGTTTTTCACACATACACACAATGTTCATGTAATTTGCTCCATAGACAAAATAACAGCTGAAAAGTAATGTCAAACTAATAGCTTTTTATTAGTTGTATTAATTATAGAAAAACTGTGATTTTACAACATAAGAGCCAGCAGTTTTGTGGCAAACATAAAGTGAAAGATTAAAAATAACATTGCACAAAAAGTTATCATCTATGGCATCACTTAGACTCACACAGACATCAAGAATCAACATATAAATCTTAGCAATGGTGATAAAAGTATTAGTGTTACAATGCATGCTGGGAGACTGGGTGAGTACCCGTGCTGGCACTAGCAGCGCCAGGATTTTGATTGTAGGTGGGCCTCCAGAAAACTGGATGGGCCAGTTAAAATAAGCCAAAAAAAAAAAAAGGGTTCCCCTTCATCTCTTTTTCAGCGCTTTTCTGCGGCACTGAGGACAGCGACTCCGTAGCCTACCTGAATTTAATGCGTATTTAGCATTAGCGTATTTTTGTTGTTGCTTTTTTAATACAATTACAATTTCATTTAATTTATTGTTTAATAAAATTATAGGCCTATTATTTTTAGTATATTAAAGGGATACTCCACTTTTTGGGAAATAGGCTCATTTTACAACTCCCCCAGAGTTAAACAGTTGAGTTTTACCGTTTTCGAATCCATTCAGCCGAGTTTCTGATATTTAGAAGAATATCAGTAACCAGACAGTTTCTGGTCCCATTGACTTCCATAGTATATATTTTTTTCCTACTATTTTTTTCCTACTTCTTATTTATTAAATCCAGGCAATTAGTTGATAATTAAAAAAAAAAAATAAGATACAATTTATACAAAACGAAATTCACTTAAAAAAAGGCTTTCTACAAAACAAAACTTAATTAACTGGTCTTGACCCGCTCCTCTCGATATATTACGCATCCTATCTTACTCGTGCGGTTCACTTTTCATAATCAATATAGATGAAAAAATAACATTATGATATTTTAACAAATATGAAACTAAATGAGCTTATTTAAAGTCCCTGTAAAGTCAAAATTAAGTATGTGTTCTGAGTTAGTCACACCACAGAAAAATGTGTTATTAGCCACCCAGCCAAATTTGAATGATAAAAAAAGCCGGCAAGTACATAAAATAAGCTATCAAAATCTTGAAAAAATGAGCAGTAGTCTCTGCTCTCAAACGCTGGGGGCGTGTCCGCAGGCTGCGCTGAAACCACGCCCACTCGCGGGAAAGCTACCGTCGCCACACTCAACTGTCTGTCACCGCTACAGCCGGAATGGATGCTCCTAGCAGCTTAATTTGTTTTACAAAGCCATACATGTTCGAGCCTGGACTACCTACTATAATTATAACATAAGCACACAAGGCAACTTACACTCATTGGTGGGCACGCACTGCCGACGATGGCACCAGTTGTCGGCGCGACGGGAGTATGAACACCGAGGCGGGAGATAGTCAGTTCGGCCCCATTCACCAGTAACAGTGGATTATCAGTGAATCCCAGTTGTCTCCGACGAAAGTTTATAAAACTATCCCGTGTAAAATGATCACTACAGAGGCGGGTTTTGGCGGTGATCCTCGACTCTCCATCAAGGTGGCTCTTCACAAAATTAATCCACCTCTTGTTGATATGATCGTTTTTCGGAAATTTAAATAAGGACACCGATTTGTTTTGTACGTGATCGCATCCAGGTAATACGCATTTCCGTGACGAGGGCATAGCTAGCTAGCAAACTGTAGGATGTAGTAACTAATAGTACTGACAGTAACTCGCGATCGGCAAACTGATGTGAATGTGCTATAGTTAGGGGAGGGGCCAGCGTCAGGGGCTCCAGTGCGTCATCAAGTAGGGGCGTGTCCAGGAGCTCAGGGGCTTCAGTGCGTCATCGAGCCCCCGTTTTAGCCCCGCCCAGAAAATCGGGAACACAGCAATGGTGAAAAACTATTTAACGGTCTAACTCAACAATTCAGTACTTCCCAGTTCACAGTCTTTGTAATATGATTTAGCAATACACAAATTTCTAACATTTATAATGTGTTTAGATTTTTTTTTTAGAATTGCCTTTACAGGGACTTTAATGGCTACAACACATATAGTAGGCCTACAGACTCTCTAATTGTACAAATTGCTGCACATTCATTTTATTCTGAATTTTGCACACATAAGTTGAAAGGCATTTGTTTGTGCATGCATAGTAAAACATATCTGCAACATTTATCAAGTTCACTGATAATTATGCGTGCATTTATTAATTATTATCTTAATGAATAATGGAACAAGGACGAAGCATGTAAACTGCGTTGTTTGTTTAGAATGGAAAGGATTGCAAATAGATCCGAATGAAGAAACATACAAAACCATAGTAGAAAATGGGTAGCGCCGCGGCTGCGTGCTGGTACCCAGCATGCACTGCGACATGAAATTTTTAATGTCACCATCGTTAAGATTAATATGCTGATTCTTGATCTCTGTGTGAGTCAGTATAATAAAAATATAGTTTTTTAAAATCTGATTGTCACAACAATAGATCTTACAGTATCACATTTATACTATAATTAATAATACAAAACTACTGTTTAAACAGAGATTAGGCTCTAGTAAGTTCAGTGAATCAAATTACTAAATTGTGTGTTTTATCATCAAAACACAATCATCAACATCTGATTATATTTTCTTTTGGCTTTTATGACACAACAAGTGTGTTTTATAAACACACAGTTACAGCAGCCAGAGAAAAACCTACATTATAATTTCAAGGGTCAATAGCCCAACTAAAGCAAACACTCTCCATCATGGTAACTTTAATGAAACAATAAATCAACATCTAAATCTCTTTTAATTCTCAATAACAACTTCTGTAGACGTGTGACAGAAATAAAGACAGTCTGGTTAGTAATAAGTGAAGCTGGTAATGCTGTTAGTGGAGTTGTTTAATCCTCCTCTGCTGAGATCTTGAGAGATTTAACGTCTTCTTTTCTCTTCAGTTGATTTCATCTAAAGCTGTGGATGAAGTCAGTTGTAGTTTGTGTTTCTCTTGCGTTATTTCTCGTTCCTTTAATGATTCTGCTTGTTAGCAGCAGGTTTTCTTCACTAATGCTCAATCATCACTTAATTAATCACTTTAATCACTTAATTTCTTGACTACAATGTATATCTTCTTTTAGTGACCTCAACTGAAATAATTTCAGAGTACTCATAACTATTGGTTTCTAAAAAAAATTAATAAATTAAGGTATAGGGGAGCGCGGGGCACAACCTAACACATTTTGGTCTCAATTATAAAAAAAAAAAAATAAGTTAGATTAATCTTTTTTTACACAAGCAACATTATGCTGTTCCCTGCTGCAGTTTGCAATTCAGCGACCTCTAGAGGCAATGTGTCTATATTTAAGCATGTGCTGTTCAGACATTTTGTTATCAGACATTTGAGAGAGCACACAAATGAATTACATCTCCATTCATGTTTCACTATTGAAAAGGCATTGTCTGTAAGTGTATTCTAAAATCAATGTTATGAAAGTTCTTTGGTGTTTTGTCATATAACGTAGTGTTGTATTTGAAGATGTTAGATGTGTGTACAAATTTAACTATGAATGTTGTCAATGCTATTGTGTATGCTATGCTATGCTATCTATGTTTGGAAGGGATGTTTTAGAAGATGTTTATGCTCAAAGTGTCTTGTAAAGTTAATGTATTTCAATTGTTGTTTTTTGCAGTTTTACACCGCTTCCATTAAATGCAATTCAAGTCAACTCTGTCTTTGGTAGTGTCTGTCTTTGGAGGAGTGTTAAGCTTGCTGCATAGCTATGTATCAGTACTAGGGCTGGGAATCGATTTAAAAAAAATAACTAATTGCACAATTTGCTGCAATTAATTGCATTTCCCCCAAGATTGTAATCATCAATATTTAAACTTAGAATCACCCAATTAAATAAACAACACAGGGGAAAAAGGAACAGAAAATAGCCCTATATTAAAATATTAAACATCAATATATCAATATATTATTCTTTTTCAATAATCAATCAACATAATCAATTTAACAGATTTTTTTATTAATTTTTTAATTTGAATAATTATAAAAATAAAATAGTCCTACAAAGCTATTATTACCAGAGCATGTGATCAGAGCAGGTAATTTTACCATTGTTGCCCAGCATGACTATAGTAATGCTATTATAAGTCTACTATAGAGAAATTTCACTTTATTTGAGCAGACTTTGCTTTTCCAGTGCGTGATCGGTACATGATTGGAGTGTTTGGGCCGTTAACGACAGAGCGGAACGCGCAGCGCAAACACGGAGCGGAACATTGAGCAGAGAGCACAGCAGCGCGCCGACACACACACACACACACACGCAGCGCGGCGCACACGGAGCGGAAAAGATCCGCTCATGAAACCTGCGCGAGAATGAAGCCTGATCGCCAAACACGGAGGGCGGGACGGCATATTTTCGTCCTTTTCAATAGCAGCCGCAACAGGAAATCATTAAAACGAGGCAATAAAAAAAAGTGCTGCATTAATTGCGTTTTTTTTTTTATTATTTTTTTTTTATAACGCGTTAAACATCTCAAATTAATCGCAAAGATTAACACGTTAATTCCCCCAGCCCTAATCAGTACACATAGTAAGGACAGTAAAGTAAAAAGACACCATACTTCAGGATTTAATGTGAACTGGAGATACATCGTGTTCTCTCAACAAAAATGTTGAATGCCAATTCCATGAGTGTCGATCCAGAAGACCTAGAGGTTTGGTCAGAATGTGCTGCATCATCTTCATCATCCTCTTCACGAAGATCAAGCAAGTCTACAAGCAGCATAGCGGCTGCACAAGCCCATGCCAAAGCAGGAGCACGTAAAAGAGCAGCTTCCGCAAAACGAGAGATCGAGATGCAAGTTGAGAAAGCACGCATTGAAGCTACGTTAAATGCTCTGAAGGAAGAGTGTGAGGCTGAGGCTGCCTCAGCAGAAGCTTAAGTGTTTGAGGCATTTGTTAAATCAGAATGGGGTGAATCTGAAAAGGGAGAAGGTCATGCTTCATTAATCCACCAGTCCATCGAACGTACAGGAGAATATGTCCGAAATCACTTTGCTCCTGTACACGAGAATTATCCTCAACCTGCAGGTGTGTATAGCCCCAACCATTACTCACAGTACCATGCAGACTTTGTCAGTCAGCCTCCAAGCACAGCAAAAGTTAATTCCACAGATGTTTCAGAACTGGCTGCTTATTTAACACGGAGATTTTATTACTACGGGACTTAAAGTGTTTGATGATCAGCCTGCCAGTTATCTGTCATGGAAATCCAGCTTTAACAACGCAGTAGAGGGGTTGAATCTCAAACCTAGTGAAGAGTTAGACATGGGCGTTGGAACCATTGTATATGGGTGGGACAGGACCCACCCACTTTTTAAGATCAATGATATTGGACCCACTCACTTTTAACATCTCTAATTCAGCGCATTTGTCTGTTCGCTTTTCAGAGCGCCGTCAGTCAAATCCATTCCACTTGAGGAATTAAAATAAATATTTTTATTTATTAAAATTAATAAATTAAACTCCATTTCCGCTGAATCGCTACATTATATTTCTCAACGAGCCGCAACTGACGAAAGTAACCGCCCGTTGTACCTTTCCAGTCAAATATTGCGTTGCAAACATCAATAACAGCTTTAAGTTGTCATTGCTGGCAAATTACCGTATTAGGGGGATAATCCACGGATAGCTGTGCATTTAATGCACGACGTGGAGGCAAAGAACCGCCCGACGTTAAGTGGAGTTTAGTTTACTTAATTAAAAGGCACCAGAATGAAATGGTATTTACTCCAGTAACATTTTTCTGGGGGAGGACCCACCCACTTTTTTTTTTCTTCCGACGCCAATGGAGTTAGATCTCATAATCAAGTGGATTGGTGGGGAGTCACTACAGCATGTCAAACGTATCCGAGCTGTTCATGTAAATAATCCAGCTGTGGGCCTGGATATGGTCTGGCAGAGGCTTGACAGAAAGTATGGTTGTCAGGTGAACAAAACAAGTCTCCTGTCAGATCAACAGGCACCGATGTGGGCAAATTGATTTTCAGTCAGGCGGACAATGATTATATGCTTGCTGCTTCATTTGAAGATGAACTCTTCTTAGAGATCAAGACAAGAGTGCGTACTAACAGGCTAGGCTGTCTGCTTAAAAAAAAAAAAAAACATCCACTGACTTTCATAACTGCTACAAAGAAACAACTTTCACCTAGGACCTTGATAGAAATGTACTGAAGTGAAAAGACATTAGTCTTTTAAATGTAGTGACGTTTAAGTCATAAGTTTCCAGAAAACAATAACTGCTCAAATTATTTTGATGAGTTAATGTCAAAATATATGAGGTCCTAAATTATTGATGATATATTTTTTTGCAGTGTACTAGTGTCAGTTTTCTTAAACAAGTATCAAAAACAGCAATATGTCTTGTAGTGCAAACATCTACGCATATCCAAATGACACTGGACACATTACACTTGACACAAGTTATCTTCTCTAAATCCATAATCATTATAGCAAAATAAACCTAAACCTGTTTGATATGCACTCTTACACGCAGCATAGAGGTAAATATTATTATAGTATCTCATTACACTCTGTTACGACCACTACGGGTCAGCCACAACAGGAAAAGGATGAGAGTCACACTACCAGAGAGATGACGAATAATGAATTTTATTTACCATGAAGGGTTAGCGTCAGGGGCAGAGAAGGCCAAAATAACAAAAAAAACAATCTTCTTTTAGAAACCTAAATGACCTTAGACAAAAGAAAGAAAAATGAAAATACAGTTTAACTTGCCTAACTCCCTTATCCATAAACAAAGTGGAAAAATAAATACAAATAAATTGACATCAAACCCCCTACATCCCTTAATGTGGTAAATATACAAGAATATTTACACACTTATTTAAAAAGTATCAGGTTAACAAGTTAGAATCAGAATCCAAGGCGTAGTCAATCAGATATAGGAGAAACCCAGAAGTAGGATTACACTCAACAAACACTCACTCACAGTTTCACTAAACACTAATAATCTCTCTGGCACGACACTCTTACTCAATTAAATAGTGGCAAAACGAACAAGGTGAAGAGAAGCACAATCAAATGGTACGAACGCAAAGCATAAAGCACAAAGTCAACGAGGCTCCAAGGCGCAGATGGGAGTTTTACTTACTCAAACATGTTCTGAGGGCAGAAAGGAAAATGATTGGTTTACAGCTTCAACCAATGAAATTGAAGCAAGGGCGGGGTTTAGACGTTTGAATTTGAGATGCGCTGCGGAGGGATTTCTTGAGGAATAGTCGGAATAAAAGACATGTTCGTGGGAGAACGCATTTATTGCAAGGTAAGTGAATTTACAACTATATTGTGTTACAATTCAACATCCTCTAACTTTAACTAAGATAATAAGCGAACATTTAAAAATGCACAGAACTAATCATCGTCTAAATATCGTATTGTATGCATTTTGATTTGACTGTTTCATCAGTCTACCAAAACAAAGCTGCTTATGGGGTAACTGGTGTAAAACATGCTTTTCCAATGCTACCTCGCTGTCTGTTAAATTGATATGCGAGAACAGAACTCGTTCAAATTTTCCGCGATATTTCAACGGTCAAAATGATACATCTCCCGCGATCGCGCTGCTCTCAGGGCAGGAGTACTCGATAGATTCAAATTGCTGTTATTTTTAGTGTATTACGAGCTCTCAGGGCAGGAGTATAGATTCAAATTGCTTTTATTTTAGTGCATTACGCGCTGCTCTCAGGGCAGGAATACTCAATAGATTCAAATTGCTGTTATTTTAGTGTATTACCCACTGCTCTCAGGGCAGGACTACTCAATAGATTCAAATCACTTTTATTTTAGTGTATTACGCGCTGCTCTCAGGGCAGGACTACTCAATAGATTCAAATCACTTTTATTTTAGTGTATTACGCGCTGCTCTCAGGGCAGGAGTACTCAATAGATTCAAATCACTTTTATTTTAGTGTATTATGCGCTGCTCTCAGGGCAGGAGTACTCAATAGATTCAAACTGCTGTTATTACGCGCTGCTCTCAGGGCAGGAGTACTCAATAGATTCAAACTGCTGTTATTACGCGCTGCTCTCAGGGCAGGAGTACTCAATAGATTCAAATCACTTTTATTTTAGTGTATTACGCGCTGCTCTCAGGGCAGGACTACTCAATAGATTCAAATCACTTTTATTTTAGTGTATTACGCGCTGCTCTCAGGGCAGGACTACTCAATAGATTCAAATCACTTTTATTTTAGTGTATTACGCGCTGCTCTCAGGGCAGGAGTACTCAATAGATTCAAATCACTTTTATTTTAGTGTATTATGCGCTGCTCTCAGGGCAGGAGTACTCAATAGATTCAAACTGCTGTTATTACGCGCTGCTCTCAGGGCAGGAGTACTCAATAGATTCAAACTGCTGTTATTACGCGCTGCTCTCAGGGCAGGAGTACTCAATAGATTCAAATCACTTTTATTTTAGTGTATTACGCGCTGCTCTCAGGGCAGGACTACTCAATAGATTCAAATCACTTTTATTTTAGTGTATTACACGCTGCTCTCAGGGCAGGAGTACTCAATAGATTCAAATCACTTTTATTTTAGTGTATTACGCGCTGCTCTCAGGGCAGGAGTACTCAATAGATTCAAATCACTTTTATTTTAGTGTATTACGCGCTGCTCTCAGGGCAGGAGTACTCAATAGATTCAAATCACTTTTATTTTAGTGTATTACGCACTGCTCTCAGGGCAGGAGTACTCAATAGATTCAAATCACTTTTATTTTAGTGTATTACGCGCTGCTCTCAGGGCAGGAGTACTCAATAGATTCAAATCACTTTTATTTTAGTGTATTACGCGCTGCTCTCAGGGCAGGACTACTCAATAGATTCAAATCGCTGTTATTTTTAGTGTATTACGCGCTGCTCTCAGGGCAGGAGTACTCAATAGATTCAAATCGCTGTTATTTTTAGTGTATTACGCGCTGCTCTCAGGGCAGGAGAACTCAATAGATTCAAATCGCTGTTATTTTTAGTGTATTACGTGCTGCTCTCAGGGCAGGAGTACTCAATAGATTCAAATCTCTTTTATTTTAGTGTATTACGCGCTGCTCTCAGGGCAGGGGTACTCAATAGATTCAAATCACTTTTATTTTAGTGTATTACGCGCTGCTCTCAGGGCAGGACTACTCAATAGATTCAAATCACTTTTATTTTAGTGTATTACGCGCTGCTCTCAGGGCAGGAGTACTCAATAGATTCAAATCACTTTTATTTTAGTGTATTAGGCTACGCGCTGCTCTCAGGGCAGGAGTACTCAATAGATTCAAATCACTTTTATTTTAGTGCATTACGCGCTGCTCTCAGGGCAGGAGTACTCAATAGATTCAAATCGCTGTTATTTTTAGTGTATTACGCGCTGCTCTCAGGGCAGGAGTACTCAATAGATTCAAATCGCTGTTATTTTTAGTGTATTACGTGCTGCTCTCAGGGCAGGAGAACTCAATAGATTCAAATCGCTGTTATTTTTAGTGTATTACGTGCTGCTCTCAGGGCAGGAGTACTCAATAGATTCAAATCTCTTTTATTTTAGTGTATTACGCGCTGCTCTCAGGGCAGGAATACTCAATAGATTCAAATCGCTGTTATTTTAGTGTATTACGCGCTGCTCTCAGGGCAGGAGTACTCAATAGATTCAAATCACTTTTATTTTAGTGTATTAGGCTACGCGCTGCTCTCAGGGCAGGAGTACTCAATAGATTCAAATCACTTTTATTTTAGTGCATTACGCGCTGCTCTCAGGGCAGGACTACTCAATAGATTCAAATCACTTTTATTTTAGTGTATTACGCGCTGCTCTCAGGGCAGGAGTACTCAATAGATTCAAATCGCTGTTATTTTTAGTGTATTACGCGCTGCTCTCAGGGCAGGAGTACTCAATAGATTCAAATCGCTGTTATTTTTAGTGTATTACGTGCTGCTCTCAGGGCAGGAGAACTCAATAGATTCAAATCGCTGTTATTTTTAGTGTATTACGTGCTGCTCTCAGGGCAGGAGTACTCAATAGATTCAAATCTCTTTTATTTTAGTGTATTACGCGCTGCTCTCAGGGCAGGAATACTCAATAGATTCAAATCGCTGTTATTTTAGTGTATTACGCGCTGCTCTCAGGGCAGGAGTACTCAATAGATTCAAATCGCTGTTATTTTTAGTGTATTACGCGCTGCTCTCAGGGCAGGAGTACTCAATAGATTCAAATCGCTGTTATTTTTAGTGTATTACGCGCTGCTCTCAGGGCAGGAGTACTCAATAGATTCAAATCGCTGTTATTTTTAGTGTATTACGCGCTGCTCTCAGGGCAGGAGAACTCAATAGATTCAAATCGCTGTTATTTTTAGTGTATTACGTGCTGCTCTCAGGGCAGGAGTACTCAATAGATTCAAATCTCTTTTATTTTAGTGTATTACGCGCTGCTCTCAGGGCAGGGGTACTCAATAGATTCAAATCACTTTTATTTTAGTGTATTACGCGCTGCTCTCAGGGCAGGACTACTCAATAGATTCAAATCACTTTTATTTTAGTGTATTACGCGCTGCTCTCAGGGCAGGAGTACTCAATAGATTCAAATCACTTTTATTTTAGTGTATTAGGCTACGCGCTGCTCTCAGGGCAGGAGTACTCAATAGATTCAAATCACTTTTATTTTAGTGCATTACGCGCTGCTCTCAGGGCAGGAGTACTCAATAGATTCAAATCGCTGTTATTTTTAGTGTATTACGCGCTGCTCTCAGGGCAGGAGTACTCAGTAGATTCAAATCGCTGTTATTTTTAGTGTATTACGCGCTGCTCTCAGGGCAGGAGTACTCAGATTCAAATCGCTGTTATTTTTAGTGTATTACGCGCTGCTCTCAGGGCAGGAGTACTCAATAGATTCAAATCCCTTTTATTTTAGTGTATTACGCGCTGCTCTCAGGGCAGGAGTACTCAATAGATTCAAATCACTTTTATTTTAGTGTATTAGGCTACGCGCTGCTCTCAGGGCAGGAGTACTCAATAGATTCAAATCACTTTTATTTTAGTGTATTAGGCTACGCGCTGCTCTCAGGGCAGGAGTACTCAATAGATTCAAATCACTTTTATTTTAGTGTATTACGCGCTGCTCTCAGGGCAGGAGTACTCAATAGATTCAAATCGCTGTTATTTTTAGTGTATTACGCGCTGCTCTCAGGGCAGGAATACTCAATAGATTCAAATCGCTGTTATTTTAGTGTATTACGCGCTGCTCTCAGGGCAGGAGTACTCAATAGATTCAAATCGCTGTTATTTTTAGTGTATTACGCGCTGCTCTCAGGGCAGGAGTACTCAATAGATTCAAATCGCTGTTATTTTTAGTGTATTACGCGCTGCTCTCAGGGCAGGAGAACTCAATAGATTCAAATCGCTGTTATTTTTAGTGTATTACGCGCTGCTCTCAGGGCAGGAGTACTCAATAGATTCAAATCTCTTTTATTTTAGTGTATTACGCGCTGCTCTCAGGGCAGGAGTACTCAATAGATTCAAATCACTTTTATTTTAGCGTATTACACGCTGCTCCCAGGGCAGGACTACTCAATAGATTCAAATCACTTTTATTTTAGTGTATTACGCGCTCCTCTCAGGGCAGGAGTACTCAATAGATTCAAATCACTTTTATTTTAGTGTATTAGGCTACGCGCTGCTCTCAGGGCAGGAGTACTCAATAGATTCAAATCGCTGTTATTTTTAGTGTATTACGCGCTGCTCTCAGGGCAGGAATACTCAATAGATTCAAATCGCTGTTATTTTAGTGTATTACGCGCTGCTCTCAGGGCAGGAGTACTCAATAGATTCAAATCGCTGTTATTTTTAGTGTATTACGCGCTGCTCTCAGGGCAGGAGAACTCAATAGATTCAAATCGCTGTTATTTTTAGTGTATTACGCGCTGCTCTCAGGGCAGGAGAACTCAATAGATTCAAATCGCTGTTATTTTTAGTGTATTACGTGCTGCTCTCAGGGCAGGAGTACTCAATAGATTCAAATCTCTTTTATTTTAGTGTATTACGCGCTGCTCTCAGGGCAGGAGTACTCAATAGATTCAAATCACTTTTATTTTAGTGTATTACGCGCTGCTCTCAGGGCAGGACTACTCAATAGATTCAAATCACTTTTATTTTAGTGTATTACGCGCTGCTCTCAGGGCAGGAGTACTCAATAGATTCAAATCACTTTTATTTTAGTGTATTAGGCTACGCGCTGCTCTCAGGGCAGGAGTACTCAATAGATTCAAATCACTTTTATTTTAGTGTATTAGGCTACGCGCTGCTCTCAGGGCAGGAGTACTCAATAGATTCAAATCACTTTTATTTTAGTGTATTACGCGCTGCTCTCAGGGCAGGAGTACTCAATAGATTCAAATCGCTGTTATTTTTAGTGTATTACGCGCTGCTCTCAGGGCAGGAATACTCAATAGATTCAAATCGCTGTTATTTTAGTGTATTACGCGCTGCTCTCAGGGCAGGAGTACTCAATAGATTCAAATCACTTTTATTTTAGTGTATTAGGCTACGCGCTGCTCTCAGGGCAGGAGTACTCAATAGATTCAAATCACTTTTATTTTAGTGTATTAGGCTACGCGCTGCTCTCAGGGCAGGAGTACTCAATAGATTCAAATCGCTGTTATTTTTAGTGTATTACGCGCTGCTCTCAGGGCAGGAGAACTCAATAGATTCAAATCGCTGTTATTTTTAGTGTATTACGTGCTGCTCTCAGGGCAGGAATACTCAATAGATTCAAATCTCTTTTATTTTAGTGTATTACGCGCTGCTCTCAGGGCAGGAGTACTCAATAGATTCAAATCACTTTTATTTTAGTGTATTACGCGCTGCTCTCAGGGCAGGACTACTCAATAGATTCAAATCACTTTTATTTTAGTGTATTACGCGCTGCTCTCAGGGCAGGAGTACTCAATAGATTCAAATCACTTTTATTTTAGTGTATTAGGCTACGCGCTGCTCTCAGGGCAGGAGTACTCAATAGATTCAAATCACTTTTATTTTAGTGTATTACGCGCTGCTCTCAGGGCAGGAGTACTCAATAGATTCAAATCGCTGTTATTTTTAGTGTATTACACGCTGCTCTCAGGGCAGGACTTCTCAATAGATTAAAATCACTTTTATTTTAGTGTATTACGCGCTGCTCTCAGGGCAGGAGTACTCAATAGATTCAAATCACTTTTATTTTAGTGTATTACGCGCTGCTCTCAGGGCAGGACTTCTCAATAGATTAAAATCACTTTTATTTTAGTGTATTACGCGCTGCTCTCAGGGCAGGAGTACTCAATAGATTCAAATCACTTTTATTTTAGCGTATTACGCGCTGCTCTCAGGGCAGGAGTACTCAATAGATTCAAATAACTTTTATTTTAGTGTATTACGCACTGCTCTTAGGGCAGGATTACTCCGATTCAAATTGACTTCAACATGCACTAACTGTGATAAGCACAATATAACTGTGTCTTTAGTGCTGTTTTGAGGGCATTATAAATGTATTTTAGCTTAAAGATCAGTAAAAGAAAGTAATTTTATTTGTTTACATTGGTACCACGTTACAATAAGGTTTCATTAATGTCCCTTGCACCAAGTTTACTCCACAAAAGAAATAGTCCAGGAAATATTTTAAAATGAGGATGAAACTGAAGCTTTCAGGTGAAATACATTTTACGTTTTGTTTTTTTATGACTATCAGCTTACATTGAAACCAACATCTTTATGTAATTCATTTGCAGGAAGACCTACAGATCTGGAGAATTTAAGGAGGAACTGACAGACATTTGACCAGGCGACCCGTAGCGTTGGGCCTGGTTTAACAGGAAGCCCATTCAAGTTCAATGACACCCGTCTAAAAGAAAAATAATAAAGCAATTAAAAACCTCTAAGAATAATGATATGAGCTAGTTAAAAGTACAACAGTTTAATGATAGGCTACATCTTTGCTCTGCATTTTTTTTGTGATACGTTTCTGTTTTATACATTTAATTCACTGGAAATGTTTTGTAATACTATAAAAAAGGAAAGTCATAATTATGCTTGAATTGGTTATTTTGCACAATTGGACCAAAAGACAGTTCAATAAAAATATAATTAGTAAACTAGTTATTTACAATCATTTTTTGTTCAGTCATTAAATGAAATCAAAATTCCATACTTTTGTAAGGATGGATTTCCTACAGGGGTTCAGGCTGCTAGACTGCCGAATGACTAAAGAAACGTTATCAGTAAGATGGTGGAAAACTGTAGATTTCTTGTCCATTACCACCCACTGCTACTTATATCAACAACGGAAATAAGTTGTTACAAGTAGTAGTTACAAGTTGTAACAACAGCTAAATATGTGGCAGATTGCTGCTAGAGTGACGATATTGTTTTGCAATAGGTAGCACTTCAAAGTCAATAACTAATCAAAACTAGTTAGCACATTATATGTAATTGAAAGGGTCTAATGACACTATATATGGTTACACTTAAAGTTACAAAATGTGATGATAAAAACTTATCCCATCCCAAAATACCATTAATTGTACCCCCCATATATGTAAAGTGTTTCCTGAAAGATATAAAGAGAGGGAGAGAGAGTATAGAAAGAGACAAATAGAGCCAGAGAATAAAAGGGACAGAGAAACTGTTATAATCTTTGATGCCTTCCTTGACCATGTGTCTGTAACCCAAATGTGAGACGTTCAAATCGACTAATCAGATAATTACAATTTCCCCCATTGTAAAAGGTGTGACAATTCGTAGACCCCCGAAGTACACACATTTTGACCTACAGGCCTTGAGCACTATCAGCACCTCTGCCTTTAGGAATTCCAAATGGTACCCTGGGGTAAGAAAGGGGAATTGAAACAGTAAAAGAAAATGTTTTTGTTCATTTTCAAATATCTTTAATTATTTTCAATCTTACACTTTTCCACACAGACTTAAAATTGCAATCCTCTCTCTAGATTTTTCTAACCATATTAAACATTAATGATTCATAAAACATTAAATTTTTGGTATACAGTACAATCAGTACAAAAGTTTTCTGGAAGTGATAAGCACTAACAGGATGAGAAGAAACCTAAAATGCTTTATAACCTGTGTGGTTTGATGTTGCATGAGTTAAATGGTAGTCTGATCCTTTATCTGTTGCTGGTAGAGGGGTAAATGCACATTAATTTAGTGACATTCAAAAGAGACTCGCTTATGATAAAGACAAACAAAATCTCTAAATGATCACTAAACTTTTGCCATGAATTCAATCGGCTTTTGATAAATGTATTTTTAGAAAATCTTAATTTTATATTTTGGAAAACAGAATGGTGGGAAAAGTATGGAAACAAAAATATTTTTCCATACTTGGAAATTACTCAAATCAAATGCCAAACTTTTCCAAATTGCCTAGGAACCCTGAAATTAAGTGTCTTTGTTTCTCTGCAATACTCAGTGGAAAATTAAGTATTTGAACATAGATCCACATTTTGCAATCACATTTATGCATCACAAAGTCAACACTGAGATTGTGTGCTTGTATCAGGTGGAACCAAACGCTCTCCATCTTTGCATCCAGGCCTTAATCATAGACTGGGTAGCATCAGGCATCTTCAGTGTTGGCTCCTTTTATTCATCCAGTTTCTGCCAGCTCTTTCAGGTAACTGAAGAATGAGATACAAGAACAAGTTAAGGTAACACTTTACTTGAAGGGGTGTGCATAAGACTGACATGACACCGTCATAATCATGACATGACACATGTCATGAATATGAAGGAGGTTTTATGCATGTTTATGACAAATGTCATTAAGTGTCATTTGCTCAATTATGACATTTTTAATGCAAATATGACATTGTGTGATACAGGAATATTACAGGACTTCATTTCTAGCAAAATGCAAAGCAATTAGAATCTCTTAAGTACTCCTTCCCTGACAGCTAGGAGTATTGCGCTAAAAGAACAGCAATTTGAATCTATTGAGTACTCCTGCCCTGAGAGCAGCGCGTAATACACTAAAATAAAAGGGATTTGAGAGTACTCCTGCCCTGAGAGCAGCGCGTAATACACTAAAAGAACAGCGATTTTAATCTATTGAGTACTCCTGCCCTGAGAGCAGCGCATAATACACTAAAAATAACAGCGATTTTAATCTATACTCCTGCCCTGAGAGCAGTGCGTAATACACTAAAATAACAGCGATTTAAATCTATTGAGTACTCCTGCCCTGAGAGCAGCGCATAATACACTAAAATAAAAGTGATTTGAATCTATTGAGTACTCCTGCCCTGAGAGCAGCGCGTAATACACTAAAATAACAGCGATTTGAATCTATTGAGTACTCCTGCCCTGAGAGCAGCGCATAATACACTAAAATAAAAGTGATTTGAATCTATTGAGTACTCGTGCCCTGAGAGCAGCGCGTAATACACTAAAAATAACAGCGATTTGAATCTATTGAGTACTCCTGCCCTGAGAGCAGCGCATAATACACTAAAATAAAAGTGATTTGAATCTATTGAGTACTCCTGCCCTGAGAGCAGCGCGTAATACACTAAAATAACAGCGATTTGAATCTATTGAGTACTCCTGCCCTGAGAGCAGCGCGTAATACACTAAAAATAACAGCAATTTGAATCTATTGAGTACTCCTGCCCTGAGAGCAGCGCGTAATACACTAAAATAACAGCGATTTGAATCTATTGAGTACTCCTGCCCTGAGAGCAGCGCGTAATACACTAAAATAACAGCGATTTGAATCTATTGAGTACTCCTGCCCTGAGAGCAGCGCGTAATACACTAAAAATAACAGCGATTTGAATCTATTGAGTACTCCTGCCCTGAGAGCAGCGCGTAATACACTAAAATAACAGCGATTTGAATCTATTGAGTACTCCTGCCCTGAGAGCAGCGCGTAATACACTAAAATAACAGCGATTTGAATCTATTGAGTACTCCTGCCCTGAGAGCAGCGCGTAATACACTAAAATAAAAGTGATTTGAATCTATTGAGTACTCCTGCCCTGAGAGCAGCGCGTAATACACTAAAATAAAAGCGATTTGAATCTATTAAGTAGCCTACTCCTGCCCTGAGAGCAGCGCGTAATACACTAAACATAACAGCGATTTGAATCTATTGAGTACTCCTGCCCTGAGAGCAGCGCATAATACACTAAAATAAAAGTGATTTGAATCTATTGAGTACTCCTGCCCTGAGAGCAGCGCGTAATACACTAAAATAAAAGCGATTTGAATCTATTAAGTAGCCTACTCCTGCCCTGAGAGCAGCGCGTAATACACTAAAAATAACAGCGATTTGAATCTATTGAGTACTCCTGCCCTGAGAGCAGCGCATAATACACTAAAAATAACAGCGATTTGAATCTATTGAGTACTCCTGCCCTGAAAGCAGCGCGTAATACAGTAAAAATAACAGCGATTTGAATCTATTGAGTACTCCTGCCCTGAGAGCAGCGCGTAATATAACAGCGATTTGAATCTATTGAGTACTCCTGCCCTGAGAGCAGCGCGTAATACACTAAAATAAAAGTGATTTGAATCTATTGAGTACTCCTGCCCTGAGAGCAGCGCGTAATACACTAAAATAAAAGCGATTTGAATCTATTAAGTAGCCTACTCCTGCCCTGAGAGCAGCGCGTAATACACTAAAAATAACAGCGATTTGAATCTATTGAGTATTCCTGCCCTGAGAGCAGCGCGTAATACAGTAAAAATAACAGCGATTTGAATCTACTGAGTACTCCTGCCCTGAGAGCAGCGCGTAATACAGTAAAAATAACAGCGATTTGAATCTATTGAGTACTCCTGCCCTGAGAGCAGCGCGTAATACACTAAAAATAACAGCGATTTGAATCTATTGAGTATTCCTGCCCTGAGAGCAGCGCGTAATACACTAAAATAAAAGTGATTTGAATCTACTGAGTACTCCTGCCCTGAGAGCAGCGCGTAATACAGTAAAAATAACAGCGATTTGAATCTATTGAGTACTCCTGCCCTGAGAGCAGCGCGTAATACAGTAAAAATAACAGCGATTTGAATCTATTGAGTACTCCTGCCCTGAGAGCAGCGCGTAATACACTAAAATAACTGTGATTTGAATCTATTGAGTACTCCTGCCCTGAGAGCAGCGAGTAATACACTAAAATAAAAGTGATTTGAATCTATTGAGTACTCCTGCCCTGAGAGCAGCGTGTAATACACTAAAATAAAAGTGATTTGAATCTATACTCCTGCCCTGAGAGCAGCGCGTAATACACTAAAATAACAGCAATTTGAATCTATACTCCTGCCCTGAGAGCTCGCAATACACTAAAAATAAAAGCAATTTGAATCTATACTCCTGCCCTGAGAGCAGCGCGTAATACACTAAAATAAAAGCAATTTGAATCTATACTCCTGCCCTGAGAGCTCGTAATACACTAAAATAAAAGTGATTTGAATCTATTGAGTACTCCTGCCCTGAGAGCAGCGCGTAATAACAGCAGTTTGAATCTATTGAGTACTCCTGCCCTGAGAGCAGCGCATAATACACTAAAATAAAAGTGATTTGAATCTATTGAGTAGTCCTGCCCTGAGAGCAGCACGTAATACACTAAAATAAAAGTGATTTGAATCTATTGAGTACTCCTGCCCTGAGAGCAGTGCGTAATACACTAAAATAAAAGTGATTTGAATCTATTGAGTACTCCTGCCCTGAGAGCAGCGCATAATACACTAAAATAAAAGTGATTTGAATCTATTGAGTAGTCCTGCTCTGAGAGCAGCACGTAATACACTAAAATAAAAGTGATTTGAATCTATTGAGTAATCCTGCCCTGAGAGCAGCGCGTAATACACTAAAATAACAGCAATTTGAATCTATACTCCTGCCCTGAGAGCTCGTAATACACTAAAAATAACAGCAATTTGAATCTATACTCCTGCCCTGAGAGCAGCGCGTAATACACTAAAATAAAAGCAATTTGAATCTATACTCCTGCCCTGAGAGCTCGTAATACACTAAAAATAACAGCAATTTGAATCTATCGAGTACTCCTGCCCTGAGAGCAGCGCGATCGCGGGAGATGTATCATTTTGACCGTTGAAATATCGCGGAAAATTTGAACGAGTTCTGTTCTCGCATATCAATTTAACAGACAGCGAGGTAGCATTGGAAAAGCATGTTTTACACCAGTTACCCCATAAGCTGCTTTGTTTTGGTCGACTGATGAAACAGTCAAATCAAAATGCATACAATACGATATTTAGACGATGATTAGTTCTGTGCATTTTTAAATGTTCGCTTATTATCTTAGTAAACGTTAGAGGATGTTGAATTGTAACACAATATAGTTGTAAATTCACTTACCTTGCAATAAATGCGTTCTCCCACGAACATGTCTTTTATTCCGACTATTCCTCAAGAAATTAGTGATGGGTCGTTCGCGAATGAGCCGGATCTAAGAGCCGGCTCTTGTAGGTGAACGACGGGAGCCGGCTCGCAAATCTGAAGAGCCGACTCTACTTTTAAAAATATAGCCTATAGAAATTAAATCATTATGTAGGCTAATAATGAAATAATGAATGATTTTAATTGTATTTAAAATAATTGACTAATTCAAAAACCAACAAAAACATAATTATATAGGCCTAAAGGCGCACACACATTTGTTTCGACTATCTTATCAGCCTCACATTCTGTTCCTGTCAATCATACACGCAATGTTGTCAACCAATTAAACTGCATGAGGGAGGCCCGAGCTAACTCTCACACACACACTAGATGCGGATAAACCGCGGATCGGGCGGATGACGTGACGAAAAATAATATTTTAATTAAATTCGGGCGGGTAGCGGTTGAACCAGTCAAATGAAAAAAGTTTGCCACTAAGCAAACCTGCAAGCTATGACCCTAGCTGTCAGTAGCCTACTATTGGAGGAGGCCTAAACGTCTCGTAGATGAGACTGCCTGGGTTGTTTTGTTATTTTGTTTCGATATTAGTTATATTTTAAAACAGCCAGTCGTAGCTACCACTCGTGGAATAGGCATTTAAAAGAGAGATAGATTATGGTCTGATATGACTCAGAAATGATATCGGGCAATGGCAGCGCAAGATGTTCAGAAGAACGCAAGAGCTAAACTTCTACAAGCTCAATAACATCCACATAAAAAATAAAAAAAGAAGGTAAGAAAAATAGTCAGTCATAACTTTGCCCATTAATTAGATGTGCAAGGCAAGCAGACAAGTTTTCGGGTTGTTATGGACAATTAAAAATGTGAATATTCACGTTGCACAGTTGTGCGGTGGACTTTCAGCGAGTTAAAACATATATTTTTTAAAGAGCCGTTTGTGAGTCAAAAAGAGCCGGCTCTTTTCAGTGAGATGAGTCAAACGAGCCGGCTCACGAAAAAGAGCCGGATTGCCCATCACTACAAGAAATCCCTCCGCAGCGCATCTCAAATTCAAACGTCTAAACCCCGCCCTTGCTTCAGTTTCATTGGTTGAAGCTGTAAACCAATCATTTTCCTTTCTGCCCTCAGAACATGTTTGAGTAAGTAAAACTCCCATCTGCCTCAAGCGCAACCATTGTGTGTCAGGGGCGGCCCTTATATCCAGGTCAGGTGCATAGCAGGTCCAATCACAGTCTTCCACAGGTTAATAAGAGAGAGAGAGAGAGAGAGAGAGACACACCCACACACAAGGACACTTGATACAAACACACAAAATATCTCAGGGTCCTAACACCCCCACCCATAAAATAAAACATAATGTTTTACTGGTTGACACGGGAAAATGAGTCAGCAATAACATTTTCGATACCTTTTTTATGACATATTTTCATATTGTAGCTTTGACAAATCAGAGACCATCGCATTAACCGATGTAACGAATGGACTATAATCATGATTTCTTGTCTCTCTCTCTCTTTGCACACAATGCACATTCCTTCTGCTTTTACACTCTGAACTCAGAAATGTAAATCAGGACTCTCGACAATCTAAATTACCGTCATGGCTCCGACATGGCTGGGATTAGATCGCTTTCTGACACTGTTACAACTCTGCGAGCCTCTCTAGAGCAGTGGTTCTCAATTCCAGTCCTCGGGACCCGCTGCTCTACACATTTTGTATGTCTCCCTTATTTAACACACCTGAACCAGATCATCAGCTCATTAGGAGAGACTCCATGAACTGAACTGAGTGTGTCAGATAAGAGAGACATACAAAATGTGTGGGTCATACAGTGGGTCACGAGGACTGGAATTGAGAACCACTGCTCTAGAGAACATTATAGCTTCTTCTCTGCTTACTTCGGCCGCATCAAAGGGATTCCAACCCTCAATTTTCAGGGCCAGAAATCGACTTTCCTTGAATTATAAGAAGTGATAACTTCATTGAGAAATTGATAGGTTAATCTTACGGCCGTTTGCTGGACAAACAACTGTTCGATAATTACATTAATTTCCATTAAAAGTTATTCCGATAATTGATCTGAAGAATGGACAGTTGATATATTAATGAGTAAATTATAATTCATTGTGATGGGTTATTGATATATACAATTGATCTATTTTTCAGCTTCAATATTTTTTTTTTATGTAACTGTAATATGATATATATATATATATATATATATATATATATATATATATATATATACAGTATATATATATATATATATATATATATATATATATATACATATATATATATATATATATATATATCATCCCTGATTAATTATTAAAATTCCCTATATATCATTTGAGCTAATGTTCTTACACCGATGATTGTTATTAGACATTTGTTGGAGAAACATAAGAGGATTATGATCAGTGAAAATGGTAACAGGTTGTACACTCAATCCAATATACACTTCAAAGTGTTGCAAGGCAAGAATTAATGCAAGTGCCTCTTTCTCTATAGTACTGTAGTTCATTTGATGTTTGAGAAACTTTTTCGAAAAAAAACTGATCGGATGATTCAGATCATCTTCACCGGTCTGCAATAAAACCGCACCGACACCAGTACCACTAGCATCAACTTCTATCAGGAACGGTTTTTCAAAATAGGGGGCAACAAGTACAGGAGCACTACAGAGCAGAGTTTTCAACGCTTCAAAAGCGGATTGACACTCAGAAGTCCACTTAAAATAAACTGCTTTACGCAGTAATTCTGTAAGAGGACTGGCTACAGATGAGAAGTTCTTACAAAAACAGTGATGATAACCTGTAATTTCGAGAAATCGACGGAGATCTTTTCGATTATTTGGGATCGGAAAATCAAGGACAGCTTGAATCTTTGAGTTCAAAGGGCAAATCTGACCACTACCGACCTCCTTACCCAAATATGTGACTGTAGCACAACCAAATTCGCATTTTGCTAGATTCAAGGTAAGATTAGCATGTCTAAGCCATTTGAACACTTCCTGTAAGATTTTAAGATGTTCTTCGCCAAGTGCTAGCATAACACACAACATCATCTAAAAATTTTCACAATTAGATATGTTGGATAACACAATAGACATTAACTGCTGAAAGGTGGCTCCAGCATTTTGAAGGCCAAAAGGCATGACCCGGTATTGTAGAAATACTTCTAGGGGCTGCCAAGTTGTGTTTAAGTAAATACTGAGTTTCTTGCTTCATCAGTTCTTTCTTAAGTGGATTTACTCGATAAGCACTTTGTTTAACGGGTGCATGTAAACCTACATCAATGTCGTGTTTTAGCACGTGTGTAGTTGTTGGCGAGTCACTGAACAAAGTCGGATACCTCTTTACCAAATTTAGGATGCCAGTCTGGGCAGATATGGACAAGTGCGACAATTTTGTTGCAAAGTTCAACAGAGTTTCTGAATTTGGCAACCATGCGGTTGAGAACGCGGCACTGTTCATCTTCAAACCATCAGTTTCTGGTGAATATTCAGAGGGTGATACATTTACTGGAGCGACAGTGACAACATGGATCTTAGTCTCAGAGTTAGAGCACGTCACATAAGCCTTCAGCATATTGATATGACAGACGCGTGACTTTTTCTTACGATTTGGGGTGTCAACAACATAATCAGTGACACTCAGTTTCTCTTTAATCTTTTCTCTTTAGAGGCATCAAATGGTACGAACGCAAAGCACAAAGGCATAAAGCACAAAGTCAACAATCGGCGGCTGATCGCCGATCGGCGGCTGACTTGAAGCAGTGCATGCCGGTTAGAAATTTTGTCCGACTTGATACAGCGCCGACGCCACGTGACTGTGACGTGTGCCATCACAGCACCGCGAGAGCGATTCGAGAGTAGCCGGAGAACTCAGCCAGCGCAGCTTCTCAAGAGCGGCTGCACGTGGGCTGATGACGACACAGCTGTTCCACGATTGGCCGGATTCACCGCATAGAACCAAATTGCTTACCACAGCTATGCAGACGACACACAGCTCTACTTAGCCCTATCGCCTAATGACTACAGCCCCATTGATTCCCTGTAAGACAAAACTGAAGTCATTGCGTTTGGAAACAAAGATGAAGTTCTCAAGGTGAACGCATACCTTCACTCTAGGGGTCAAACAACTAAACATCAAGTCAGGAATCTTGGTGTGACACTAGAGTCAGACCTTAGTTTCAGTAGTCATGTCAAAGCAATAACTAAATCAGCATACTATCATCTGAAAAATATTGCAAGAATTAGATGCTTTGTTTCCAGACAAGACTTAGAGAAACTTGTTCATGCTTTCATCACCAGCAGGGTGGATTATTGTAATGGACTCCTCACTGGCCTTCCCAAAAACACCATAAGACAGTTGCAGCTCATACAGAACGCTGCCGCCAGGATTCTGAGCAGAACCAGAAAATATGAACATATCACACCAGTCCTCAGGTCTTTACACTGGCTATATAAATGGTATATAAACTGGTATATAAATCATTCAATGGCCTAGGACCTCAATACATTGCAGATATGCTCACTGAATATAAACCCAACAGATCACTCAGATCACTAGGATCATATCAGCTAGAAATACCAAGGGTTCACTCAAAGCATGGCGAGTCCGCTTTTAGCTATTATGCCAGCCGCAGCTGGAACCAGCTTCCAGAGGAGATCAGACGTGCTCCTACAGTAGTTACATTCAAATCCAGACTCAAAACACTTCTGTTTAGCTATGCATTTACTGAATGAGCACTGTGCCGATGTTCGTTCGACTGTTTGTACTGTACTGTATTTTATTTTTCTAAACCGTTTTAATTATTCTTATTTCTTTTTATTATTTTAATTTCTTCTATGTAAAGCACTTTGAATTGCCATTGTGTATGAAATGTGCTATATAAATAAACTTGCCTTGCCTTGCATGACAACGATGACGTGTGTTTCGAACACCTTAAGTTCCTCTAAAGCTCACAAATCAGTTTTGTATAACAGTAAACATTCTTTCATGTAGTTGTGTTGGTATATTGTGTCATGTTTATCAAATTAAAACTGATTAAAAAACGTAGACTCCGCTTCATTGATATTAGGTTATGTTGAACTTTATTCTACACACAGAGAGAGAGAGAGAGAGAGAGAGAGAGAGAGAGAGACACACCCACACACAAGCACACTTGATACAAACACACATATACATATATGTAAAATGAGTTGTTAGGACCCTGAGATATTTTTTATCATTCTCTGGGATGCGTTTTCATGATAATCGAATGTAAAGAGTTTTATCTCTAAAAACAGATTAGCTTATGACACTAGTATATGGGGCACAGTGTAAGTAAAAGTAAATCGCTAGTTAATACCACTAACAAGGCTCAAAATAGCCTCACACTAACACAGTAGCATAATGAGGGTCCTTACATGCAAAACGAAGCATGGAGAACTTTGTAAGTGTACAGACAGTTTACACAGTTTCGTTCGTCGTCGTGGACTCAGAGGAATACAGACAGCAGTGCAGAGAGTGTGGAGACTTCTATCAGTGCAAGCGGGCGGAGAGCTATACATATTCTTTGGATGAGTAACGAGGATTATAGAAGACACGCTGTGAGTTTGGCTGAGTTACGACTCCTCTTCCTTCCGACTATTACTGAGACAACCTTGGGCAGTTAAGTACCACCTTTGAATTCTAAAGAGAAGATAAAGATTTGCAGTCTAATGTGGTGGCTGAGTCATGTGTCTGGAAGCTGGAAATTAACCCCAACGTCTTTTCTGATTCTTTGATGCCAGTGAATACCAGTGTTAAATATACTCGTATGCAGCCCTGCCTATTCGATCCCTTGGGAAGGAAATGTCGGCTGGATTGTGAGGGGAAAGCCTTGGGTGCACTGTGAGTCTGTTCAGTTTTGCAGTCTGATTGTGGAAGTGAGCACGAGTGAGTTTTTGCAGTGTTCTGGTGAATTCATATGAGTGTGGATTTGTGGTTCTGCCTTCCACTCTAAATTACAGCTGAGCACTTTCTCCCACCCCGGGGCCGCTGAGCTATGCTGTTTAAACGACTCCACGTACATGGAAGAGGTGTGATACAGAGAAGTTTTCCAGTTCCTTCTGCTTTACTGGGGCGAGGTAACGGAGTCGATAGAAAGATCTGAGGAGGCTGCCACCGTCTAGACCAGTGGTTCCCAAACCTGTCCTGCCGGCACCCCAACACTGCACATTTTCTTTGTCTCCCTAATCAAACACACCTGATTCAACTCATCAGCTCATTAACCCATGTGATAATGAGCTGATGAGTTGAATCAGGTGTGTTTGATTAGGGAGACAAAGAAAACGTGCAGTGTTGGGGTGCCGGCAGGACAGGTTTGGGAACCACTGGTCTAGACCACACTGGTGAGATCAACCAATTCGGCTGTGCTGGCTGCTGCATTCCGCCTCTGCTGCCCCGTAGAAAAGGTACATTCCGTTGTCTGATGCTGTCTGGTAAATACAGGAACCCATTGACCGCTGCATTCCACCATTGCTGTCCTGTGATAAGAGAAGACTCAGTTATTAACTGCTGGATGCTGTACTCACCATTGCTGTTCTGTGAACGGAGATATCCTGTTATCTGCCGCTGCATTTCATCTTTGCTGTCCTGTGATAAGAGAAGACCCAGTTATTAACTGCTGGATTCTGTACTCACCATTGTTGTTCTGTGAACAGAGAGATCCTGTTATCTGCCGCTGCAGCCCGCCTGCTGCCGCCCTGTGAAAGAAAGGTGACACTCAGTTATCTGATGCTGTCCTGTGAAAAGAGAAAGCCCGCTGGCCGTTGCTTTAAATACCTCTCCCGCTGACCGCTGCACTCCGCCACCTACCTGGTTCACGTTGTTCTGTTGTGGAGCTCTGTTGGCTGAGCATCTACCTATTGGGAGTGCCCACCTGCTTGGCTTCTGGCATTTGCTGAAGACAGGGTGGCCGCGGGTCCTTAAAAAGTCTTAAAAAGTCTTAAATAAAGTTTTCCTAATAAAAGGCCTTAACAAGTATTAAAATGTCTTAAATTCAGATTCGATAGGTCTTAAATATTTCTGGTCACATTACCGCTAAAATTTATCCAGTCTGACGGACCTAATGTCTGTCAAATAACCAGTGAAGCATCGAATCGCGAGAATGATTCAGATTTTATTAAACATCAGGGCTCGAGTAACGCTTGTCAGGGACCATAGACTGTGTCCGGGACACGTGTTTTGTTTTTTTCTTCTTTTTTTGAAGGGAAAAGTGAGAGATAATTGTAGCCTAGACCTGCTACTTGCTCAACCGGACAAATGCCCTGATTAAAACCATTTTTAATATAAAAATAAAAAATAACTACGGAATCACCGAAAACGTGAGGATGATTCTGTTTTATTTCATTTAATGTAAGTGGCGATTGATAGCCTATAGTTGAAAATAATATAGGCCAACCTAATACTGACGGTAACAATGTTGCTCTGTTGAGGCTCGCGCAGTTATTTATAACATATTATTGTTAAGAAACTATACATAGCCTAGGATACACACGACCAGAGAGCTGTTTTCCTGAATGCCATCAAGATTGAAACCGAGACTGATTTCATAACTGTTCAGCAAACAAATAGTTGAAATTAAGTCACTTACATTTTAGACGCAATGACTGTTTTTTGTTCTGTTTCAGCAGCGAAAATAGTTCCAAACAAAGATCACCGCAGAACCATAGCGAATCTCACAGGAACACTTAGCCGTGTTTCATTAATGAATGATTCAGCGTTTTGAACGAATCGGTTGAGTCAAAGATTCAATTACCCATTCATAAACTGCCTTATTCTGAATAAATCAGCCGTTTGAATGAATGACTCAATGACTCCCTCATTAAGACGGTCGCCTGCCGCCTCCTACTGGCGGTTTAGTTTCAAAGTATCATTCTTTTCAACATTCCTTATTTGTATATTCAAAAATATTTAAAATAATCTAATTTAATACAGTTATAATTTTTCAATGTAAATTATTTAATTTGATTGGTAACAGATTGGTAGCAGCCTAGTGTCTTATTATTTTAATTTAATATATTGATCAAATTTAAGAATTTGAAATGAAAGATGGAGCAAACATTTAATAACAGTAGGGGAAAAGTGCCCTTTATAAAGGTACAAAAAATTATTCTGAGTGTTTTCAAACATTGACAATTTAAGTTGAAGTGTGATATGTTACCATATTATCATGCTTAACACTAAGAATTTGAATAATTGTAATGTGATGATCAGATGCAGATATCTAAGGGTGGTTTGTGGGTGGATTATTTATTTTTAACAGTGGATTCGGGTGACTCAAAGTGCACCAGATTAATTAATTTATCTTTAAAATGTAAAAAAATTTATTCCGGGGGGGGGCATGCCCCAGGACCCCCCTAGAGGTACCAAGCTCCACCCACAAAAATGATGTGGGAAATACATTAGGCTATATGATGATCTACAATTAATTAATTTAATTTAATTTAATTAGCTTAATTTAATTAGCTTATTATTAAAATACATTATTAGGATTTTACCACTCCGCCTCATTTTGAGCCAGGAAAAACCCTGTTATTACATAAACAGCTATTGATAATGATAATGTAGGCTTTTTCTGGTAACGCTATTGAGGGTCGCGCTGCTTGTCTCTGTGATAGATTTTATAGTAAGAAATCAAAACAAATGAGCATAACGGCACACATAAAAAAACTCACAGAAGAAACATACTGAGGTAAAAATTCGAAATGTTGATTTTTTTTATTTATAACGTGATCTAGTTTAGTAACATAACATGACGGGAGCTATTTTGCTGAATATTCTCACGATTGCAAATGTTACATTGATTTTAGTTCAATAAACAAGTAGTTAATATTCAATTATTTCAATTACTTAGGTTAAATATTACATATACGTATGCAATATAATGTGTATTTCCATCACAGGTTTTGGTCTTAAATTTCATTCAAAGTGGCATTAAAAAGGTCTTAAAAAGTCTTAAATTTAACTTGTTTATATCTGTAGACACCCTGTGAAGAGGCACCGTTGTACGTTACCTGCCCTCCTCTCACTTGAAGCCTAGAGAAGATACAACAATTGACTTTCAAGATTCTTGTTCTTAACGCAATAAAGCAAATACTTTTATTCTTTTAACTCTGTTGTCCTGCCTTTTTACTGGTTTGCTCCTCGAGGTGACACGCCCGTTAGGGGTGGTGGTGGGTCGGCCACTCCGGCCTGTGACAACAGTACATTACGCGTATACAGGCAGGAGCCATCTTGGAAAACAGTCTCGACTAGTCGAGCCACGAACGCCGTGCTACGTGAGCTGGTCAATAGGAATTACATTTGTGAAATCTAACGTAGCACGGCGTTCGTGGCTCGACTAGTCGAGACTGTTTTCCAAGATAGCTCCTGCCTGTATACACGTAATGTACTATTCATTAAAATTAATCGGTTCAAAGGAGTCATTAGTTCACAAATTGGACGTGGCATACACGTTGTGTGATTATTCCAGCAGTTAGGACATGGACATCCCACTAGGTTTGTGTCAACACAGAAAACATTACATCACTGGATAGGTTTTTTCGTTTATTTAGAGTGTGATTTTATATGTCAGCTGAATGTGCGAAACGCATTTCAGAGAAGATAAGGCAACGTTTTTTAGCACAATTCACACCCAGCGGTAATTCAGGGAAAAAAAAATCTCTGAATGCTCCACATGAAACTTTGGTCTTCCGACCTTTTACCATCATGTTGTTTTATTTTGATTAATATGCGCGAGGGAGAGAGGGCAAGACAGCGCTTAGTTTGGAGACAGTGAAGTCTTGTTTACACTTTCGCCTGGCTCCGAAGAGAGAGAGAGTGCGCGCGCGCGACCGGGGCTCTCTCTCTCTCTCTCTGCTCGTTCTTTCAGTTAAACATGCGCCCTGTCACAAGAGCAGCAGTTCATCTACTACATTACTCACCGATCAAATAAGACTTAGGCGGGACAAAAAATCGCTTTGGCGGCCGCTAAAAAAAATTAAGAGGATAAGAGGAATCGTTAGCATCGAGGGCATACAATATCGATGGTTCATAAAACTTAGAACCGGTTCTTGAGTGGAACTGGTTTTCAATTCCCATCCCTACACATGAAAGAAATAAAGCTGGTAATGCTGTTTGTGGAGTTGTTTAATCATCCTCTGCTGAGATCTTGTGAGATCTAATGTCTTCTTTTATCTTCAGTTTATTTCATCTAAGGGCGCTTTCACACTAGCACTTTTGGTGAGCACCCGGGTTTGAATAATGTCAGAGTTCGGTTCGTTTGGATGATGTGAACGCTGTTTTCCGAACTCGGGTGCGCACCCGCGAACCGTACTTGAGTCCTCTTAAAAAGGTGGTCTCTGGGGTACGGTTCATGTGAAGGGGGGAGCAATCGAACTCGGGTTCGGAACAGGCAATTGAACCAAGTGTGAAAGCACCCTAAGACTTGTGTTTCTCTTACATTCTCTTACATTAACATTAATAGTGCCACCCAGATCTTTTTGCTGGAGAGGGGATGGCGAACAGACGATATATACATATAAAGCTCTAAACTAACACAATATGAGAGTTAAAGGCAAGAAGAAAGAGGGAAGGGGAGAGATGTTATTTCTCACCAGTATTCAGGTCTTTACCAAAACACTTTTTATTAATCATTTCCCTAAGATCATGTCTTTTCTTCCTCACATCACATCTCCTCTGTACTCGACTCCTCTGCGAAGGAGGAGCGTGAGTGGCCATACTTCTTGCCCTGCCTCCGTTCCTCGGACTGTGGTGGGCTAGAACCCCCAGAGGCTTTAGGTGGGGATCTGGATCAGTAAGGAATGTATTTCCTAACCACTGCCTCGACAAATGTGCCAAAAAGTTCTGAGGGTGAAACTGGAACATCGAGGAGCAATTTATTTTCTTTCTCCCCGATGTCCACCAAGTTCAATCACAGATGCCTTTCTGTGGCCACCATCGAACTATCGATAGGCGACTGTTTGTTTGGTAGCCCAGCGAGCAAAGTCGGTGGTGCAGCGCAGTTCAGCAATGGCCTCAACCGCACTGATCCATGTGTCACAGGTCGGGGTGGAGCGCCAGCGGGCCACCCACCCCTCGCTTGCGTACCGCCCCTGAGGAGCTGACCGAGGACACGAAGGAGGCAGACACAGTATTAAAAATAAATGTTCTTTATTAAATAAATAAAAACAGTTTAACGTCTCTTAGCATTCATTTTTTTTCGGGGAGCAGGTTCTTCACTGGACTCAGACAGAGAATGGAAGGGACATGTGCTTCACAGCTTTAGTAGGTTCTTCACTAGCCTCAGGCAGAGAGTGGAGGATACGTATAACTCACAGCTTTAGCAGGTTCTTCACTAGCCTCAGGCAGAGAATGGAAGGGACATGTGCTTCACAGCTTTAGCAGGCTCTTCACTAGCCTCAGACAGAGAGTGGAGGATACGCATAACTCACAGCTTTAGCAGGTTCTTCACTAGCCTCAGGCAGAGAGTGGAGGATATGTATAACTCACAGCTTTAGCAGGCTCTTCACTAGCCTCAGACAGAGAATGGAAGGGACATGTGCTTCACAGCTTTAGCAGGCTCTTCACTAGCCTCAGACAGAGAGTGGAGGATACGCATAACTCACAGCTTTAGCAGGTTCTTCACTAGCCTCAGGCAGAGAGTGGAGGATATGTATAACTCACAGCTTTAGCAGGCTCTTCACTAGCCTCAGACAGAGAGTGGAGGATACGCATAACTCACAGCTTTAGCAGGTTCTTCACTAGCCTCAGGCAGAGAGTGGAGGATACGCATAACTCACAGCTTTAGCAGGTTCTTCACTAGCCTCAGGCAGAGAGTGGAGGATACGCATAACTCACAGCTTTAGCAGGCTCTTCACTGGACTCAGACAGAGAGTGGAGGATACGCATAACTCACAGCTTTAGCAGGTTCTTCACTAGCCTCAGGCAGAGAGTGGAGGATATGTATAACTCACAGCTTTAGCAGGCTCTTCACTAGCCTCAGACAGAGAGTGGAGGATACGCATAACTCACAGCTTTAGCAGGTTCTTCACTAGCCTCAGGCAGAGAGTGGAGGATATGTATAACTCACAGCTTTAGCAGGCTCTTCACTAGCCTCAGACAGAGAGTGGAGGATACGCATAACTCACAGCTTTAGCAGGTTCTTCACTAGCCTCAGGCAGAGAGTGGAGGATACGCATAACTCACAGCTTTAGCAGGTTCTTCACTGGACTCAGACAGAGAGGGGAGGACACGCACAACTCACAGCATTAGCAGGTTCTTTACTGGACTCAGGCGGGGAGAAGAATGAACAGCTGTGACTGCGAGTGAACAGCAGAAACACAATTCCCACACTCGTATATTCCCCACACACTGTAAGGTTTCACTCGTGCTCATTTCCACAATAAAACTGCAATTCAACAGACTCACGGTGCAACCAAGGCTTACACCCGCAATCCAGCTGAAGTCTTCTGTCTCTCTCTCTTCTCTCTCTCTCTCCCGCGGCCTCCCTTCGCGGCTTCCGCCGCGGCCGCGGCCTCAGCCTCTATCTCTCTGTCACGTGCTGCGTGCCTCACATGTCCTCTGTGCCTGGAAGAAACCGAGACTTTGAGTTGGAGTTAAGTGGCAGTTTCGTTAAGTTGCGTACCCTTCGTTACTGTTGTTTGTGGATTCCCTAATAAAGCTCCATGTGAGAAATATATCAATGTTTGTCCTCCAGTGTGACGCATACCCTGGCATACAATGTCATGCTGAAAAAATTATACCCGAAAAGACAATATAATGCTAAAATTATGTACACTTATTATCTACTAACGTACTACATGTTCAAAAATAACAAAGTTTTATAAAAAAAGATAATCCTCACATTTCATCCTTTAAATATTTTTTTATGAAAAGGAGTCAAAATGATGCATTACAGGTATTTTATCTGCTCCATAATCAATTCTACATAGGCTACCTTATTTTCTGAAGTGTTGAGATTTTTCGAATGCACTTTAGCTTATTTTCCATCTATGTTTACAATTTATGTGATTTTCACATTGGTCTGAACAAAACTGGCAGACAGGTTGAATGAAACTGTAAATCCGCTCTCTGACAGTATCAATCAATCAAAAATGTATTTCTACAGCACATTTAAAAACAACACGAGTTGACCAAAGTGCTTTACAGATTCCACATTTCAGTAGCATTAAAACAAACATCAATAGACACAAATCATTCAGTACCACATATAGCTAAGAACAGTTAAAAGCAACAGAAAATAAATATGTCTTCAACATAGACTTAAAACCTTCAATGGAATCGCAGGACTTAATGTAAACAGGGAGGCCATTCCAAAGCCTCGGTGCCGCCACCGAGAAGGCTCAATCTCCCTTTGTTTTCAGGTGAGATTTCGGAACCTTTAACAATAAGCTTTGCGATGATCTTACAGTTTTTTACAATCGCTATGACAATTTTGTCAATACTTTTAACAAATTTCCTAAACTCTTAACGCACCAACACACCTAAAACACACAATTGGCAAAACGGTTAATTTCATGCTCAAAATCACACATTGTAAACTAAACTCCAAAACTAATTTTCAAAATACAATAATACACTAACACAATACACAATGTCTAACAAAACACTGCAAACATGTTTCAAAATCAAATAATTATTCAAAACACTAACATATGTTCTCTTCCAACAGGAACATTTAGTCAATCATAACACAATGACAAAAAAACACTATCATCAGCTGAAATTACAGAAACTGCATTATTTTATGTGTCAGGTCTGCCCTTATACAACAGACAGTATATTGCATTGATCATAGATTGTGTTTTGCACTGCAGATTTTTTTTTTTTTTTTTGGAAGTCTCTATATTTTTGTTTTGTTTGTAATGTAAATGCATGCATTTTGTTGTTGTTTTTTTGCAGCAGAAATTCAATACAACAAAATAAATGACCCTTCTTAGAGTAGCTTTATAGAATGTATGGTTTATGAAAAAGGAAGACAGAGACAGAATTGCTGCAGTAACGGCTTTATTTGCAACAGGACATTTCTGCAAGATAACAAAAATATGCAATATAGCTGCCATTTACAGTATTACTGTATGTGAAAATACAAAATATACAAACAGAAAAGGCCATCTTCTAATCTGCCCGGTCTTCTGCATTTGTCCACATGTTCTCATCCACATCACACCTGATATCTTCCCTGGCAAGGCATCTTGGGAAGAATCTTTTACAGTAACATGCCTTATCCACCCCTGGCAGTGTTCAGCTGTGATGTCTCGGTATACAGCATCTTTTGCATACAGGAGGGACATTTGGTCCTGTGGACTATGGTCAAAAACCTTTCATCTCCAGGCTGAGAAAACTCCTCAATGGGGTTGAGGAAAGGGAAGTAAGGGGCAAGGAAAATAGACATCATCCTCTGATGGGCGTCAAACCAGGCTGTGACTAGATGGGAATGGTGGAATGCCACATTGTCCCATATTTGCATAACTTCAGTCAGCTGTTTCTCACTAGCAATGGAATAATGTGAAAATACAAAATATACGAACAGAAAAAGCACCAGAAGAATAATTTTTTTTTTTTTTTAAAGAGTCATCTTCTAATTATTTGCATAATTCAATCAGCTGTTTCTCAGTAAGAATAGAATAAAATACAGGGGATATATTTGTGTTTCAATTCACAATATAAGCAGCTGTTTACCTTGACTTTAGCCTGTACGGTTAGGTTTAGAACATGGTGTTATCTGTTCTGACATACAGTGTTAAAGCATTGGTAAATTTGGAAGTAAAAATCCATTGTTTTGTTCTTGTTTGAGCTTGTGTGTAAAAGAAGTTCAAGCATTTTAAATTTGTGTTAATTGTATGCATTTTGTGTTAAAGCAACAAGAAATGTGTTAATAGTATAGCTTACACAGACGGATGTAGTGCTAACTGTGTTAAGAGTTTTGGAAAATTGTTAAAAGTATTGAAAAATCTGTCATAGCAATCGTAAAAAACTGTAATGGTCTAGTGGAGCAGTGATGCTGTAATAGCTCAGAGATATATACAGGGGCTTGTCCGTGTAAACCTTTAAAAACCATTAAAAGGACCTTATATTGCACCTTAAACTCCACAGGGAGCCAGTGCAAAGAGACCAGGACTGGAGAGCTACTGGAATATTTTCTGGTTCCAGTCAGCAATCTGGCCACTGCATTCTGCACTAGCTGCAGACGTGCCATGGACTTTTTGGACACACCCACATACAAGGAGTTGCAATAATCTAAATGGACGAGATAAAAGCATGGATAACAGTTTCCATATCTTTAGTAGACAGAAAGCCTTTCAATCTGGCAATACCTCTTAGCTGAAAAAAGCTGCCCTTCACCACCGCATTAATCTGTTTATCAAATTTTAATTCGACGTCGAAGATCACTCCAAGGTTTCTAACTTGAGTCTTAACATTGGAGGCAAGGGTGCCCAGCTCTTCGGAGAGCTGTTTAGCTAACTTCGGTGGGCCGAACACCACCACTTCATATTTTGACTGAAGGAAACTGTCTGCCATCCACTGCTTTATCTCATCCAGGCATTTGAACAACGCTGACCCATTAGACTTGTCAACAGAGTTCAATGGAAAATACAACTGGGTATCATCAGCATAACAATGGTATGCCACTCCATGTTTCTGACAAATTAAACCCAGGGGGAGCATATATAATGAAAACAGGACAGGGCCGAGGCATGAGCCTTGAGGGACAACAACGGGGCGAACAGAAGAGATAGAAGTCCCTATTTCCACCGCAACGGTTCTCCCCTGTAGATAGGACACGAACCAGGATAACACAGATCCCCCAATACCCACCCACTTACTCAATCGTTCAAGAAGAATCCCGTGGTCCACTGTATCAAAGGCAGCACTAAGATCCAATAACACTAGCGCTGTGCAATTCCCTGAATGTGTATGTATATTTTTTTTTTTATTTATTTATTTTTGGTACATTTCTTAAGCAAACTTTGTTTTTTCGGTCTCAAGAAGGTGGATTGGTTTTTAGCTCCATGGCAACTTACACTACACGGCTAATCTGCTCTGGAGCAGGTTTTATTCTTGGTTAGATATCGCAAACCAAAACTGTACAGATCAGCTTTGAGCAAAGTGCCATGTGTCTGATGCAGTAAAGCCACTAACGTGTCTCTGAAGGGAACTGTCTTCAGAAAAGTTTAGATGGCATTTTCGTTTCCTCTTACTTCCATCTAAAGTAGTGCTTATAAGTGCAGTGCTGCTTTGTGTTCAGTTTTATCCAGTTCCATAAGCGCCACCTACTGTCAGAAAGTGAATTTGCATTTTCATTCAGTCCATCTGCTTTTTTTTTTTTTTTTTTTTTTTGTTCAGGTGTGTCTTACGTAGCATGATTTCACAAACCTAAAAACATCTGCTCATGCTACATGTTTGTAGCATCTTTGTTTGGGTCAAGAATAAAATGCAGTGGTTGCCTCTAATTTCAAATGCTATATATTTGACATATATATGTGATATTATATATTACAACTTGGATCAGTGGCTGGGTATAGAATTTGTCGCCCAAAATCTCTGAAACTGAAAAGAGAACATTATTGAGGAAGTTTGGAACTTATAAGTGGTTTTCAAATAATTTGCAAGTGTCATTTAGGTGTATGTGCACAGACCCAAATACCACTTCTGTATGAACTCTGCATTGTTCTGGTAAGTAAATGCTTTGTTTAGTTAAAAAAAATGAAATTCTTAAACTTTATAAGAAAGAACACTTTAGCATTATCCTGTTCCAATCAACTATACAACTTTATTTGAGTTTTCCAAAATCATTGTTGTGAAGTGTTAAGATTGAACCTCAGTTCTCTTAAGTATCAATGAGATCAAAAGATCGGATTATTCTGTAATTCAGACATGTTCCTGTCCCAGCATTTCTGCTCAGTTTAATCAAGTAAATTAAGACTGCATAAAAAGAAGGAAAGTTTAATAATTGCGACGTATTGTTTCATGTATTACAGAGCACAACATCACAAAAGGACAACAATAATGGGAGGTAAGAAATGATGGCATAAAATAACGGCTAAATCGGTACTTAAAGGAGAACGCCGGTCAATTTTAACATTGAGCTCATTTTTTTGTAAATTTGGAGTGCTGTCAATACAGAGAACAACGACATAAATCGGTGTTGCCTACACCATGTTATCCTCTTTTTAAAATTTGCACCCTGTTGACTTCAATGGGGCAAGTCTTAAACCTGCTTTTAGTCTCTTAACATCCTTGATGTGTCATTTCAAGTGCACAGGTCAATGTGAGTGATTCCTTCGGAGTGAACGCGGGTCAATCTGACTGCAGTAGATGTGAAAGATATTAATAAAAATTATGTTTATTCAGCCAGCGCTCATACCTGTATTTACATCCTGTTTTCGGTCGAAGTCCATAGTAATCGATTGTCGAGTTCACGCGCATAGGTTTAGTACCTATGATCACGCGCGTGAACTCGACAATCGACTACTATGGACTTCGACCGAAAACAGGATGTAAATACAGGTTTAAGACTTGCCCTATTGAAGTCAACAGGGTGCAAATTTTAAAAAGAGGATAACACGGTGTAGGCAACATCGATTTATGTCGTTGTTCTCTGTATTGACAGCACTCCAAATTTACAAAAAAATTAGCTCAATGTTAAAATTGACTGGAGTTCTCCTTTAAAATTGCAATGGTTTTATGTCAATGAAGCACATCACAAGTGCTTCATGGGCAGCTACAATAGGTTATGATAAACAGTAATGCAGACATTTAACTGTAAATTACAATGCATTGAGAGCATGAGTATATTTTTCAATCTATAAAAAATATATTTCTTTACAAAACTCTTAATAAAAACTCCATTAACAAAAGTGTCTTCTTGAAATAGCTAATGAATCTAAACCTGAGAGAAAGATTGTCCTTTTTGGGAAAACCGGAGATGGAAAAAGCAGCACTGGGAATACAATCCTTAGAACACAAGTATTCCAGTCTAAAGCTTCACCTGCATCTGTGACTGGAGATTGTTCAAGCGCAAATGGGATTGTTAATGGAAGAAAGATCACGGTTATTGATACACCCGGAATCTGTGACACAGTTGTTAATGAGGAGGTCATCAGAGCTGAAATCATTAAATCCATCACTGAAATGGGTCCAAGTCCTGACATGTTTATAATGATTCTAAAGGTTGGAAGGTACACAGATCAAGAAATGAAGATAGTAGATACTATGATTTCATATATTAAACAGTGTGGAGAGGAAATCCGCAAACATATATCAGTTTTATTCACTCGCGGTGAAGATCTAGAGGGTCAAACCATTGAGGAATTTGTGAAGAAGAGTCCAAAACTACAGCAGCTTGTAGAATATTGTGACGGCCGATGTCACGTCATTGACAATACACACTGGAAAAAACGTTGGTGGGGATACAAGAGCAACAGAGTTCAGGTGAAAAATCTGCTGGATACTGCAGACAAGATGGAGCAAGAGAACGGCCACTACACCAATGAGCTGCTTCAGATAGTGGAGAAAGAAATTGAAGAGGAGATTGAGAACATAGAAGATGAGAATCTGTCTCCAGAAGAGAAACGAGAAAGAGCAAAGAATGCAGTTTATAAGAAGCTTCTCAAAAGGCTTGCAGGAGTGGCGATAGGGACATTGATTGGTGCTTTTCTGGGCATCGGTGTCGCTATGGCATTTGTTGTAACTTTACTGAAGGAAGAAAAGCTTATAAAAGCGGTAGAACACACAGATACTGGTTCATGTATCGCTGCGGGCGTCATGTTGGGAACGGCAGCTATTGCAGGAGGTGTTGTAGGAGGAGTCACTGGATGGGATCAGGCAGAAGAAGCCGATTCAGTCTGTGACGCAATAACGAAGACAGCGATAGCAAACTATGAGTTTGCAAAATCATTTGTCCAATTGGCAAAAGACCTGTAGTGTTAGATGATGGTTTTAAATGAAATGCTACAAAAATCTTGTTTCGAAGAATAACATTTTGTGTTCTTTAAAAAATCTTACAGAAGCATCTTTATAATTGTTTTACCAATGTGCAATTACTATAGAGAATATTCACAGGACAATATTCAATATTCAAATAATTAATATAAACAAGTAATGTTAATCACTGGATTTACTGGACTGTTTAGGTCTCTGTCATGTAACAGCACACTCTATATATTATGAAAAAATTCTCTTTCAGTGAGGAGAGTGAATATCAAGGCAAATAGAGAAAAAAATATTAAGTGATACCAAAACTTCATGACTGTAGAGTGCTAATCAATGCAAGTAACCTTTACAATCAGTAAGCCATGTTTTTGTTTTTGTTGTTGTTGTTTGTTTTTTGCTAAGTGTATCTGTTCTGTTGGCTTTAAAAATGGTTTCTACATTTTTTTTTTTTTTTACATTAACATTTGTCAATTTGATCAAAAATGAATAATAAAAAAAACAAGTAAATTCTCTCTTAATACCTGGGATTCATTATGAGAAAATAAACAAGCATGTTAGCAGCAGACTGACCTAAATCTAAAGCTAGGATTTGATGAAAGACAAGAAATCTTAAAATGCCAAATTATCACAAAACTTTAGACTAATTATTTGTATTTGTATTTTCTGGATGTGTAATGTTCAATGAGGGTTGCAGAAGCTATCTGTAGAGATATAACATGGGAATTTATAAAATAACGTTGCCAAACCAACTAATACACAACATGCCATTAAAAAGCTTTAGAAATCTCCATTTTTTCCATCCTGTTCTCATTTTGAAACTCATTCTGCGCTCTCATTTCACCCTCTAGTGGACATTGAGCCATACTACAAAATACAGGGAACATAAGTTGAAGCATCAAGTAAAGTCACCTTTATTTATATACTGTATAGCGCTTTTTACAGATTGTTTCAAAGCAGCTTTACAGCGTTAATAGGAAATTAATAGAACAGAGATTGTTTTGTTTGTACATCAACTCTAAAATTGTCCAGCTAAAGTATGTTTGTGATTGATTCATTTCCGTTAGGAGCCGCTTACATGACGCCATCCTCGAACGAAAAAAAAAAAAAGTTTCTGGCCGTTCATTTACTCGACAATGGTGTTTGGTGGCTTGAGAACACAAACTTTGAAATAGGTTCCAAAGTGCAAGTTTTTGAAAATTAGCTTTGAAGGAATCTATAAAGAGACAGAATGTGCTTTTCATGTTAAAATTGGTTTACATTTACATTTATGCATTTGGCAGACACTTTTATCCAAAGCGACTTACATTGCATTTCAAGGTACACATTTTTACATTCTTATCAGTTCTTGCTTTCTCTAGGAATCAAACCCCACCGACACTACTGTTTGAGCTACAGGAAAGCTTTAAGCTTTAATTTCTGCTTTAAAGCTAGAATCAGAAAGTCACACAGAGAAACCCATCCATAAAAAAAGGTAAAGCTATTCATTTAATATGATTATAAATACACAGTGCAAGTTTAATTTTTTTTTCTGAAGCTTTATAAAAAATAATCTATCATCTGATTTTTCCGGATCATATGGCACAGTGAAACTAAACACAGCAGAAATAAAGCCTGTTTAAACTGAACACACCCTCCATGATCATGATCACAGATGAATGTTTGATTTTGTGACACAAGTTTACTCAGTTAATCGGTATAACCAGTTTAGGGGAGAGTGGGGACAGTTGCAACGTGTGGCAGTTGCAACATTGCTGATTTATCCAATCAGGAATGAGCTGGAGTCATGACACTCCTACTGCACATGCTCAGTATGCCCCTCCTTCTTTCTGGAAGTTAACAGCCACATGTGAAACTACCTTATGGGAGAACTGAAATTCAAGGTAAAAAAGTAACTTTTTTTACAACTAGATTTTTTGTCATACTGTCTAAACTGTTTTAGTATTGATCTTTATAGTTTTATAGTTTGAATGTGCAGTTTCATAGCTCTTAACAGACCTAGGTACAATGTGTTCAAGCTAAAGTGTTAGGCTAGCATCACTAGTTTTAAGATGGCTGCCAGGGGGTGGGACAGTTGCAACACATTGTTGCAACTGTCCCCACATGGTGTTGCAACTGTCCCTCATGACAATAATAATGACAATTAGATAATTAAAAAAAAAAAAGGCAAATCAGTGGTTTCATAAAGAACATATTTCAATAGCCAGGTGTCTCCTCTTTGTATTTCAGCAAATTGCTTTTTTAAAAGTCAAATTAGGCTGCAGTGTATCCTACATTTTCTGTTCTGTTTTTTCAGTATGCCACGAGACAGGAAAAGGACAACAGATAGGGGTGTCCCTCTACCTATTCTGTCCTTAGCTGCTGCTGTAGTGAGCAATGACGGCAGGACAGTGAGGTCTGTGGCAAAAGAGTATTCAATTTGCCACACAACCCTCTACCGCTTTATTAAAAAGAGAGAGAGGTTAAGTCCAGGAGAGGAGATGAGGACAGGTTATTGGACCCCAAGGAGGGTCTTCTCAGTCCAACAGGAAGATAGCCTGGCAGAATACCTAAAAAGAGCAGCTGATCTTTTCTATGGTCTCAGCACTAAAGAGGTAAGGATGAGGAAGGTATTAAAGCAGAGTGTAGGCTTAAAGGGAGGGCTGGTAGGGAGAATTATATAAGAATATTGAGACTGTGAAATAATAAGATAAGAGAAATTACCATTCCACCTCCATTTTCATTTACCATCCAATTCGCAGGTTCGTCGATTAGCCTTCCAACTGGCTGTCTATTACAAGTGCTCCTACCCTGAAACCTGGAATGAGTGCTCCCTGGCTGGCCGGGATTGGTTTATGGGGTTCATGAAAAGACAGCCCAGTCAATAGACTGCCATTTTAAATGTAGGCTACTTTAACCGGATTTGCTTTTCACTTTATTATACAGCAGTCTTTTACATTGTTCTTCTAAAAACTTCAAAGCTGTTTTTGGTTTCTTAGGTTTAAATTCCAGGTCAGTATATATTTTATATACAGTGATGACAGCGCAGACATAGACTTTACAAAATTGCAAAACCCCCATTAAAGAAATAATACTCAAAAAAAAGTATGTTGTATGATGAAAGTAATTATAAATCAAACTTGGTTTGCCTTAAAAGTGGGGTATGTAATTCTCTTTTTTGGCCATTTTTTCAAAATCACTTGAAATCCTATTCCTAACCCACTTACAGCCACTGAGTTAGAAGCACTGAAATGAAAATTAAGCAATTTAATCATCTGTGGAACGGGCAGGACTCGAAAAACTCCAGCCAATCATTTCCAAGACCACCTAGAATCATTGGACAGTAAGTGCGTCAATCAAACGGTCATACCATCCCCCCCTCCCCCCATCCATGTCCATGTTCTTCGAATGGGTGGAGTCAAAGGAAAGAAGGTAGGACCATTTGAGTTGTGTATTTTCAAAATCTGCCGGCCGTTTTGCAAATCACATACCCCACCTTTAAGTTGCTAATAAACAATGTTTGTGAGTAAGATGTGCAGTACATAACAGTGTCCACCAGTCAGTCACTAGTAGGCCTATTCCTGTATGTGAACAGTAGATTAACATAACTCCTCTACTGTTTTATAAAAACTGCAGATTAAAATTCTGAAAAACATGGGAAAAATAAATCAGCATAGCAGTCATGCCAGACATTGTGTAACAAGGTTAAAATGGTTTTATTTATTTCACAAGATTTTTCTGTTATTATACATGTAAGGCTGTTCTACTATTATTTAAACAAGTGTTTATATTTATTCAATTCATTAAAAAGGGTCTGTAAAGAGGTGATGGTTTGACTGTTTCCCCCCTCCTCTTTACAACAAAGTGGTTCGGTCCAGGCAGCTATATCCGCTGTATTGATCATTGAGCGGTCTTTTCGGTGGCTGTGCCGGACTGGAGTAGACACGTCTCTGTTTGTGTTTTGCTGTGTCGTTGGTCTTGTTGACTAGTTATTCACAGTTTAATTTGTTTGTTCAGTGAGGTTTGTTTGTGAGTAGCCTAAGTGGAGAGAGTATTTAGCGGGAGTATCGGCCGACGGCCTGTATAGGTCCGGTATACGATACGCTTGCTTATATTCTCTATCATGGCAAACAGTCAGGAAGATAGTTGCTGTAGTATGGATGATTTGGAACAAGATGAAGGGAATTGGCAGACAAGGAGGAGAAATAAAGCAAAGCGGAGTAGAGGAGTGAAAGACGGTGATGAGAATTGGAATGTTGTTGTGAGGTTTGAAGAGCCAGGAGTGAAGAATTTGGATCCATTAAAATTGACGAAAATAATTAAGAATCAGGTTGGCGAGGTTAAATATGCTAGAGTCCTAAATGATGGTAATTTACTAATTGGATGTATCTCTGAAGAGCAGGTGGGAAGAGCTTTAAAACTGCAAACGGTTGGGAAAGTAGTGGTAGTAAAAGTGGTGAAAGTAGGTGAACAACAAGGAAGTAAAGGAGTGATTTATGGGATTCCTTTAGCAGTTGAGATGAAGGAACTGGTCAAAAACTTAAAAGAAAAATATGATTTTGTTCAGAGTGCAAAGCGTTTAACCAAGGGGGTTGAGAAAAAAGAATCTGAGTCAGTGTTGATACAATTCAGCTCAAAAGAATTGCCTACAGAATTACACTTTGGGTATATGAGATATAGAGTAAGAGAGTTCACTCATAAACCAACAAGATGTTACAAGTGTCAGAAGTTTGGGCATGTTGCTAATCTGTGTAAAGGGATTAAAAGGTGTGCTAGATGTGGTGGGGAGCATGATTATGGGGAATGTGGAGAGGGGGTTAGACCTAAATGTTGTAACTGTGGAGGAGGACACAGTGCGGCCTACTGGGGATGTGAAGTAATGAGAAGGGAGACTGAGATTCAGAATGTGAAAAGGAAGGAAAGAGTTCCTTACGCAGAAGCAATTAAAAGAGTGGAGCAAACAAAGGGGATTAATGAAGGAAATGATAGAAGAGAAATAACAACAGGGAATGTATGGATTCAGAGGCAAGAACTTAGAGAACAGGAGAAAAAAAAGTGGAGGGAAAAGAGGGACTTTGTTATCTTTATTGCAGGAGTAATTAATGCAACAGCTGAGGTCAAATCTAAAACAGAAAGGATTCAGATTGTTACAAAGGCAGCAATTCAGCATTTGGGTATGATAGAATTAAAATGGGAAGAAATTAGGGACTGTCTTACTGTACATTGAAGCCAAGAAGCAGGTAAAGGATGATCTTATTTATTATGCTCATTCTACAATGGAATGCAAGAAGTTTGTTGGCAAATGGACAAGATTTTAAACAGTTTATAGAGAGTAGAAGTGTAAAACCAGATGTAATGTGTATTCAAGAAACGTGGTTAAAACCTAGATTTGATTTTGTGTTAGCTAATTATATTGTTATCAGACGAGACAGAGAGCAAGGAAATGGTGGGGGTTGTGCTACTTTTGTAAAGAAGGGTGTACCTTGTAGGGTGTTGGGTACAGGAAAGGAACAAGAATATGTGGTAATGGAAGTATGGGCAGACAAAAAGAAAATAGTAGTAATAAATTATTATGACCCTTGTAAACAGCTAGAATTAAGTGAACTAGAGGAAATAGAAGGCCATGATAGAGATAATGTGGTATGGTGTGGCGATTTTAATGCTCATAATACACTGTGGGGAGGGGGGAAAACAGATAATAATGGGAAGGTGATTGAAGAACTAATGAATGAGAGAAACTTAGTTTGTGTAAATGATGGTAGAGGGACTAGGATTGATGTTAGAACTGGTAAAGAGTCAGTATTAGACCTCACATTTTTATCTAGCAGAATGGCATCAAAGTGTGAGTGGGAAGTGCGTGGAGAAGGCACTATTGGAAGTGATCACTACCCAATTATATGTAAATTGGATGTTGATGTAAGGGTACAGAAGATCGTCATGGAAAGTGGATTTTTAAAAAAGCAGACTGGGAGAGATTTACGGAGGCAAGTGATTTGTATATTAGTTTAATCCAAGAAACAAATAATGTTGAAAAGAATGAAATTGAGTTGAGACAAAGTATTTATATGGCTGCAGTGGCTACAATACCAAAAAGTTCAGGAAAACTAGTTAGAAAAGTGGTTCCATGGTGGAATGTTAAATGTGATGAGGTAGTTAGGGAAAGGAACAGAGCTTTTAGAAGGTTAAAAAGAACTCATAACTTTCAACATTTGATTGAATATAAGCAGGCACAAGCAATGGTGAGAAAGACCATAAGGCAAAGAAAAAGATCATACTGGAGAGAATATTGTAGCTCAATTGGAAGTAATATTAATATAAATAATGTGTGGCAAATGATCAAGAAAATGGATGGTAATAGAAGAGAGTGGAATTATCCAATCCTTTTAGATGGTGAACAGGTGGCTATAACACACTTAGAGAAAGCAGAAATGATGGTGAATACACTGAGAAAGGTACATAGTTCCAGTAATTTATCAGAAGAAGAAAGAAGGGGTAGGGAAGAAACAAGGAGTTTATATGCTGGGGTTATTCAAAAGAAGGGAAAAATAGAGGATAAATATAATGTTCCATTCACAATGAGAGAGTTAAGAAATGCGTTGGATAAGTGTAGGAATTCAGCTCCTGGTAAAGATGAAATTTGTTATAGCATGTTAAGAAAGTTGAGTGAAAAGGGAATTCAGAAGGTTTTAAGTGTATTTAATAAAGTTTGGGAGGAAGGAAAGATTCCAGCAGGATGGAAGGAGGCAGTTATTATTCCAATAAGAAAACCGGGAAAAGATCCTAGTAATCCAGTAAGCTATAGACCAATAGCGTTGACTTCTCACTTAGGTAAGTTAATGGAAAGAATGGTGAATGAAAGGTTAATGCACTTCATGGAAGAAAGGGGGCTGATGGTTAGTTGTCAGAGTGGTTTTAGAAAGGGGAGAAGCACTATTGATTCTATTATATGTCTTGAGGATGAAATAAGAAAAGCACAGTTAAAAAAAGAGACTGTTGTGGCAGTATTTTTAGATGTGGAAAAAGCATACAACATGTTATGGGTAGAGGGTCTTTTAATCAAAATGCATATGCTAGGAGTTAGGGGAAATATGTTTAACTGGGTAATGGACTTTTTAAATAATAGAAGTATCCAGGTGAAAATAGGGATGGAAACATCTAGAAGATGTTTGGTAGAAAATGGGACACCTCAAGGTAGTGTCATTAGTCCATTATTGTTCAACATAATGATTAATGATGTTTTTTCTAATGTTCAGCCAGAAATTGGAAAGTCACTATTTGCAGATGATGGTAGCATATGGAAAAAGGGGAGAAATGTGAAGTATACTGTGAAGAAGGTACAGGAAGCTCTAACCATAGTGGAGGAGTGGGGAAGGAAATGGGGTTTTAGATTTTCTATTGAGAAGACTAAGGTTATGTTTTTTACTAGGAAGAAAGTTGATGAAAGTATACAATTGGAGTTGTATGGTAGGAATTTGGAAAGGGTTAAAAGTTTTAAATTTCTTGGGGTGGTCTTTGACACTAGACTTACATGGAGGGAGCATGTCTCAAAAGTAATAGAGAAATGTAAAAAGGTAATGAATTTAATGAGATGTCTGGCTGGAACAGAATGGGGAGCAGATGTAGGTTCTTTGAAGCAAATTTATATATATTTAATCAGAGCAAGAATTGAATATGGGTGTTTGGTTTATGGATCTGCAGCCAAGTCAGTTTTAGCTGAGTTAGATATAGTCCAAGCTAAAGCATTAAGAATATGTACAGGAGCTGTGCGATCTTCTCCAGTATGTTCATTACAGGTAGAGATAGGAGAAATGCCACTCTTTTTAAGAAGAAAGCAGCTGCAGGCTAATTATTGGATCAACTTGATGGGTCAAAGGATTGATCATCCAGTTAAAATAGCATTTCAGTCAAGCTGGGAGAGAGAGGTGGCAAGACTTCCTAGTTTTGGATGGACAGGTGAGGCATTGGCACAGGAAATGTCTATACATGATAAGAATTTTTGTCCAGGAGTACTGTGGCCTTCAGTTCCTTTATGGCAGATGGAGGTTCCAAAGACTGACCTAGAGATACTTGGGATTAAGTTAGAAAATCCAGAGTCAAATTTGGTACATGAGTTCCAGCATCATATAAGAGAAAGATATCAGGAATACATATTAATTTTCACTGATGGGTCTAAGGATCAAGAAACGGGTGCTACAGGAGCAGCTTTTGTTGTTCAGAGGTGGAATGTCCAAGCTTTTAAGAGAACATCAAATTTTCTAAGTGTATTTACAGTTGAATTATATGCAATCTTAATGGCAGTACAATGGACTGAACAGATTCAAAATCAAAAAGTGTTAATATGTAGTGACTCTGTGTCAGCTATTAATAGTATTGAGAAAGGATCATCAAAGAGTCGGCAAGATCTTGTGTATGATATTCTTTTGGCAATTAGAGATGTGAAAATTAGAGGGGTAGAAATATCATTCATATGGGTCCCAGCTCATGTAGGTATTGTAACAAATGAAAAGGTTGACAAGTTGGCCAAAGAAGCTGCTCAAAAGGAAAATATAGATGTCAATATAAACCTATCCAAGGGGGAGGGTAAAAGTATTGTGTGGCAGGAAACAATTTTAAAATGGCAACAGATCTGGGAACAAGAAAACAAAGGGAGGCACTTATTTTCATTGTCTAGTAGGGTAAGTGACTCAGTTAATGTTTTAAAAGAGAAGGAATGAAACGTAAAGAGCAGGTGATATTTTCCAGAATGAGGATAGGTCACACGTTGCTAAACAGCACTTTATTTATTTTAGGAAAACACCAGAGTGGCTTATGTTCATGTCAGGAATCTGAGACGGTACAACATGTTTTGATGTATTGTAGAAATTATGATCTCCAAAGACAAGTTCTTATCAGAGAATTGTGTGAATTTGGTTTAAAAGAAGTGTCTTTGAAAAGTATTTTAGAAATAGGGTCAAGTGGGAGGGGAAAACATTGTTTTTTAAAATTTTTATTAGACACTGGGCTTTATAGCCGAATATAGTACGCTGAGATATTAGTCACATAGATGGCAGCAATGCAACTTTTTTGGATGCCGGCTGCCGTAAAATCCCAAAGAAGAAGAAGAAGAAGAAGAGCGGTCTTTTCTGCCTTTCTCCCAAACTGAGGTATGCTGTATTCCATGCTACCGATTAGTTGTTAGCATTGGTTGAAAATAAGTCACACACACAATGTTTAAGTTGTTTTTATTTATTTTATTCACAGATGTAAGATATGTATACAATATTTGGGAATGTTATTTTTTTCGGCAGTGTCACTGTGATTGATCTGAAGCTGGCGTGACGGCCTGTTAATCAAAATATATTCTCTTATGCAGGTATGCATTGACAAACCCTATTTTTGTGTTTAAGTTTATATTATCGGGTTTCATGTTTAAGTGTATGGGGTTATTGCGTTTTCTATGTCTCTGTGCTTTTTTTTTTGTTGTTGCTATTTCTTTCATTGTGTCCTTTTCTTTTCTGCCTTTCTCCCGAACTGAGTGTCACTGTGTGATTGAGCTGAAGCTGGCGTGACGGCCTGTTAATCAAAATATATTCTCTTATGCAGACCCAATCTGGCACTCTCCTGTCGTTTTTGCACTGAATTCACAACACAACGCAGACAGAAGCATACGGTTACACTGGTGCCGTGACCCATTCGATTGTTCAGCGGCTGCCGAACTCCCGAGGTTGCTGCACGGAGATTAGAAGACGTCGGATTTCACCGCTTTCCTGCTTCATCGTGGGGACGCGCAGAATGCTGCACGGAGATTAGATGACGTCGGATCGCTCCGTTTTTCCGTTTCATTGAGGGGACGCACAGACTGCTGGTACAGAGGTTAAGAAGACGTCGGACTTTGCCGTTTTACAGTTCACCGAGGAGACGCATGAACTAAGCTTGCAGTATTTTGAACCAGCAAGATTAAGAGGTATCAAACAGATATAGATTTGATTTGATAGCAGGTTAAATGTTTTAAGTGATTAATCAGTTTATTAGAGATGTAAAATCAAAAGTGCTGATTAATTTAATCAGCTGTGAAAAAAAATATTTTTTATTTTTATTTTTATTTTATTTTTAAGTATGGTAATTCATGATGAACTATAACAAAGATACCAGTAATTTTGGTGGCTATCATTTGGGGAGAGGCAGAGGGGTTTTGCCATTTAGTGTTCTCCTAGGAAGTTGTAATGGCAAAGGTGTAAATTCACTCTATAAAGCACAAACAGGGCTACCATAATATGTGAGCCACGTGTATGTACATGTTTTCATTTTTGAGAGAATAATGTTTATGCATGGTTATTGAAAAAACTAAAAACTAAAATTTCTGAAATAAGGCCACAAAACACATAGTAAATATGTGTCAATAAGACTTTTGACTAATGGATGTCCTCGCCTAGAGTTTTTTCTTCAAAATTATGTGAAAATAGTCTTGCTTTATCGTTCACATAAAACCATACATTGATTTAAATTGATGTAAAACAGGTTTTGCTTGGAAAGCCAATATGCGAGGGGGGCGTGAACGAGGAGTGGTTTACACCTTAGAATACAATGTCCCACCCACTCTGCATAATGATGAGCCATTCACTCAGGTGTGAAACTGACTGAGCCACAATGCAAGGACAAAAGATATATTTAGAAGAAGACTTTTATTGACCATTTAAGATTTTGCTTACATCTATCTTGTAAATATGTTTTGCTATTTTTTTAAAAAGGTTACAATTACAACAATAATTACAATTTCAACAATATTTCAAGTGTACTCTTTCTTTGTAAAAAAAAAAAGATTATAGGCCTACATTTTATCTATGTATTCATTAGTTATTCATTCATATTTCGCCTGACTGTAACGTTGTTTTCATGAAATATTAGGGCATATTGTTAATTTGCAGTTTAATACGTTGCTTATACAAATAGCCTACATTTTATTTCAACATATTTCAGTCGATTTTTACTCATCTCAGTATAGCAATACAGTTTGCTAAAACATCATCATTCATTCACACACGCGACTTAAATTTAACTTCTGGCAAAGATGAAGTTGGCGATAGGCTATTGACTCGCGATCTTCGCAGTAGGCTAGTGAACGCACCGGAGAAATGCACATTTATTAGGCTACATAGTTTTTTGTTTTGGATGGTTTTGTTTAGAACCAGCTTTCTGTAAATATATTTAACATTTTTTAGACGTGAGGCGAGTATGCTATGGTCTGGTTAATGATGATCTCCAGTTCAAGCACCTTATGTTGTGATTGCTAGCCTATATTTACTTTAAATCCAGGAAATTTGTTAATGAAAAAATTATTAAAATTAAGATACAATTGATACAAAACGAAATTCGTTTTAAAGAAAGGATTTGTACTTTCTGTTTTGAGGTCTCTGTGAAAGTTTGAAAGTCTTTTAGTGCTTTTTTTAGAGCGCTCGCGTCCATAATGGAGAACTGTCACGTAATATTGTTTTTTCCTCATAAATGCGAACACGAAAAATAAAAGACAAAAGACTTTTAAGTAAAACTTACTCTGAAATTGTGTCCTCGGCGGAATTCGCTCTTCAAAATGCTCCCGTTCGTCTTCTGAGTTACAATCTTTCTCTGAGGAAAAGGTGCATTCTTCCTCGCTGTCCAGAATCATCTGAAGGGCGTCTTTGGAGAAGCGTGCCATACTCAAAACGCGATGAACTATCAGTAAGTCTGATGAAGAAACTGTGTTTTTATGGCATTGATCGGGGGGCGGGTGCGATGCATACTAGATCACCTAAACTATTTACATGTGAATCGCGCCGGGGGCGGGGCGGCCGCAGCTCATTTAGAGATAATGAAGGGAGAAGGAAAAACGGTACCTCTCCTTGCTTTCAAACGGATTACATGAGTTGAAAACATTTGTTTTTTATATAAATTACTTCATTTAAAAGAAGAGATTTCAAGCTTCATAAAGACATAACTCACGTGCCTGTGTGAGAAGTATTCACGGAGTTATGATTCATTTTCGGACGCGTTTCAGAATGGACTACACTGGCAGAGAGAAGGCAGAACTCGCCTCGTGTTTATTTTTCTTTATTTGGCAAAAAGCACAACACTTTGTTTTTATTGTGAGTATACACAAACATAATACACATTTAACAGAATCGATTGATGTATGAAACTTGTTTTTAAAATCAAAGTCAAAAGAGTATTTTCGGGTCTCAATTCAACTCATAAGGAAAAAAGCGAGCAGATCACGCCGGCGTGATTGCCGACCTCTAAGGGTTAAAACAAGCAGGCGTGATGACAGATGACATGCTGGTTCCAGCGGATATTATTTTAGTGGGTTGTGACTAAAACCAGTCCTTTAGGGCTATGTGATTTGAAACTTGAAGTTTATGGGTACAAGTTTTTAGTCCCAGTCCTGTTTGTTGAAGGACAGATTGATCCCATTGTTTTGGGTACTAATGTGCTTAAATCACTTATACGACATTTCAAGTCAAATGATGGATTTTGGCGTGTTATGAGTAAACCTGATGCACCGGGCCAGAGTGACAGTAGCCAGTTTCTTTGTCTTCTGTCTAACCTAGAGAGATGGCGAGGGGAGTCCATCCCAGACAAGGTCGGAACTTTGAAATTGAAAGGTGCTGTAACTCTTCAGCCTATGACTGAACATTTGGTGTGGGGTCGTTTACCCACGGGTACCGTGTTATCAGCTGGCAGTACGGTTATCGTTGAGCCTTGTGCATCACCATGTGTGAACAAACAGATAATGGTTGGGCGAATAGTTTCTCCATTGTGGGGAGATGGGTGGCTACCCATGAAGATTGTCAACCCCACCAATGCAGAAATAACTCTACGCAGAAATTCGAAAATTGCAGACGTTTTTCCCTGTGTTGCTTTAGAGGATTTTGATCAGTTGTCTGACACTTTGACTGTTCATCAAAATGTGGGGGAAGTGCGAAGTAATAGTTCCTGTGGTAGCCTCACTGCGAGAAGCGTGTGTAGTGACATCTGTGATGTGAATAATAAGCTGGAAAAGCTAGGGCTTAGCTCCATTCCAATTGGTGGCTGTGAAGTTTCTGTGCAGTGTAAAGAGAGACTTGTTGATTTGATTGGGGCCTATGAGTCTGTCTTCTCGAGAAATCATCTAGATTCTGGTGAGGCGCAGGATTTCTGCCATCGTATTAGACTAACAGACGACCGACCATTCAGGTTACCATATCGTAAAATATCGCCTGCTCATTATCACAAATTGAAAGAGACCTTGGATGAGATGGAGGAAAAAGACATAATTCATAAATCTTGTAGTGAATTTCCCTCTCCCTTGGTTCTCGTGTGGAAAAAGAACGGCGATCTACGAATCTGCACGGACTTCAGATGGCTTAATGCCAGAACTGTTAAAGATGCCCATCCGCTTCCACATCAGAGCGACGTCCTGGCTGCGTTGGGGGGGAACATGTTCTTTAGTACCATGGACTTGACAGCTGGCTATTACAACATACCCCTACATGAGTTTGACAAGAAGTATACTGCGTTTTCGTCACTGTTAGGATTGCACGAATACAATCGTCTCCCACAGGGTCTGTGTAATAGCCCAGCCACGTTTATGTGAATGATGCTTACCATATTCGGTGACCAGAACTTTTTAAGTCTTCTGTGTTACCTTGATGATTTGTTGGTATTTGCGAAGTCTGAAGAAGAGAGCTTAGCCCGTTTGGAAATGGTATTTCAACGTCTGAAGGAACATAACTTGAAACTTTCACCTTCAAAATGTCAGTTTTTGAGGCGCTCAGTTAAATTTCTAGGTCATGTAATTTCCCAACATGGAATTTCGAGGGATCCGGATAAAGTAGTAGCGATAGTCAAGGTTGAAGAGGCTGATTTGATGGAGTTAGATGGTGTCACTCCATCTCCTTCCAAAATACGTTCCTTTTTAGGAATGGTTATCTACTACCAGCATTTTATTGAAAACTGTTCTGTACTGGCCAAACCCTTGTTTGCTCTGACTGGTGGTCAGAAAAGGCCTCGGCATTCAAAAAGTAGGAAAAGGCCTTCACTGTCCCGCAAACTTGTCCCAAATGATTGGACCCAGGAGTGTAAACAGGCATTTCAGAATCTTAAGGCAGCACTCGTTGAGGAAGTACTTTTGGCTCACCCTGACTTGGTGCAGTATTGTCGCAAGTTCATCACAACAGTGAGAGAGCACAACCAATAGCTTTTGCCAGCAAGTCTCTAAATCATGCTCAGGCAAAATATCCAGCACATCGCCTTGAATTTTTCGCAATGAAATGGGCAATTTGTCATAAATTTAGCCATTGGTTGCGTGGTCACAGGTTCACTGTGTGGACCGACAACACTCCCTTGAAGTACATACTGACCAAGCCCAGGTTGGATGCCTGCGAGCAGCGCTGGGTGGCGCAGTTGGCACCGTTTGACTTCGACATCCAGTATATTCCAGGCCCTAGAAATGTGGTGGCTGATGCCCTCAGCAGAGAGCCTTTTGTGCAGTCAAAAAATGTTGTGTCCAGGCACCCAGTGACCAAACAGAAAGCTTACCAATATGTTGTGCCTGAATCGCTCCGAATGGCAGTATTGAAAGGCATTCATGATAATGCGGGCCATCAGGGTCAGCAGCGCTCATTGGGGTTGGCCAGACAGAGGTTTTATTGGGATACAATGGAGAAAGATGTCAAGGATTACGTACACAACTGTAAGAGATGCATTGTGAGTAAAGCTCCAGAGCCTGAGGCTAGGGCCCCATTAGTTTCCATTACCACTTCGTCGCCACTCGAATTAGTCTGTATAGACTTTTGGTCAGCTGAAGACCACAAGTCTGTTGACGTTTTAGTAGTCACTGACCATTTCACGAAGTTGGCGTGTGCATATCCTTGTGCTAATCAATCTGCGAAGACAGTGGCATGGGTTCTTTGGAATAACTTGTTTTGCGTGTATGGTTTTCCTGTTAGCATTCACTCTGACCAGGGTGCCAATTTTGAGAGTCTATTGATTGCGGAGCTGTGTCAGTTGGCTGGTATTGACAAAACGCACACCACACCGTACCATCCAATGGGCAATGGCCAGGTGGAACGAATGAACCGTACTCTTGGTAATATGATCCGTGCACTGCCCCCCAGATCTAAAGTCAGATGGCCGCAAATGAAACTACGGGTTTTTCACCTTTCTTTCTCATGTACGGCCGTACTCCGAGACTACCCGTTGACCTGATGTTTGAACCTGTACTTTTGAGTGGAGAAACAGTTGACATTGATACGTATGTGCAGTCACTCAAGCGAGACCTTTGTGTAGCTATGAAACTTGCACAGTCACATTCAGAAAAACAACAACACAAACAAGCAGAAATGTATAACAAAAGGAGTAAAGGACAGTCAGTTGACATTGGGCAAAGAGTTTTATTAGCCAACAAAGGCGAAAGAGGTAAAAAGAAACTGGCAGATCGTTGGGAGAGGACAGTTTATGTAGTGATTGACAAAAATTCCTCGATGAACACGTACAAACTCAGAAGCCCTTTGGGTGTTGTTAAAACTGTTCATAGGAATCTGATTATGCCGGTTGACTTTCTGCCTTTGCTTGATGCAGACGCTGTCGAGGAAGAGTTATCCAGTATGAGTGGTGATGAACCTGAGGACTCTAGTTTTGAGCAGCTTGCAGAAGAAAGGATGTGGGTTGCCCAGTGGGTTGCTGACCTCTCTAGCAGCTCTGGTGGTTCTGTAGCATATAGAGATGAATTGGATGAGCAGAATGTGATGTGTGAGGAAACTGTTCACGAAAGTGAAGTTGTAGAAGTTGCTACCAGTGAGTGTGATGTTACGGTTACTGGTGTTGACTTCCATGTGGGCGATGATAAACGCGGTTGTGACCTCTCTGAATTAAGGAATGGGAATCAGAATGATTCGGCAACAGGTGTCAATTTGAGTGAGGAGAATGTCACTGAGATTAAGGCAGTTCACAAAGAAAGCCTGGTTAATGAGCCTTCCCCTTCTGTACAACCATCTACCTTTGGAAAGGAGCTGTCAGTGGAAAGGCCTGATCAGAGTGAGGGTTATCGTACTAGACATGGCAGACTTGTAAAGCCGTTTAATAGGCTCATTCAGACTAGTATAGCCGTTAAATAGGCTCATTCAGACTATGTCTAATCTTTTATGTTTTCTATTTTGTTTAAGAGGGTTAATATGTAATAGTGTACAGTCTAAGACTAGTAAAGCCGTTAAATAGGCTCATTCAGACTAGTATAGCCGTTAAATAGGCTCATTCAGACTATGTCTAATCTTTTATGTTTTCTATTTTGTTTAAGAGGGTTAATAGTGTACAGTCTGTTAAGACTAGTAAAGCCGTTAAATAGGCTCATTCAGACTGGTATAGCCGTTAAATAGGCTCATTCAGACTATATCTAAACTATTTGTTGTCGATCTCATCTGGAGAAAACAAAATGGGTTGATACAGAGTTCATGTGTTATTATTATTGTTTTTTTTTCTTTCATTTCACGCTTTAAATGTCCTTGAAAAAAAAAAAAACATTTATGTGTAGTCTATGAAAATAGACAATTATGCAATCTTGGATGTAATCTGTTGATAAGATGTGTATATGGAATGTCTTCCTATGGTTAGGTAAAGGAGTAGCTAACCTTTGTCTTTCCTAGTCCTTCTGTGGACAGCAATAATGTTGGTCGACTTTCTTCAGTCTTCATGTTTGGGGTTTACACTTGATTGCTGAGTCATCTAACTGTAGAGTTGAGTATTTTGGGCATGATTTTTTTTGTTATTTTTTTGTTATTTCTTTTTAATGTATTACTCTTTTCATGATGTTACGTAAAATCTAGTGAAATCAATGGGGGTGAGTGTAACGAGGTTAAAATGGTTTTATTTATTTCACAAGATTTTTCTGTTATTATACATGTAAGGCTGTTCTACTATTATTTAAACAAGTGTTTATATTCATTAAATTCATCAAAAATGGTCTGTAAAGGGGTGATGGTTCGACCGTTTCCCCCCTCCTCTTTACAACAAAGTGGTTCGGTCCAGGCAGCTATATCCGCTGTATTGATCTTTGAGCGGTCTTTTCTGCCTTTCTCCCAAACTGAGGTATGCTGTATTCCATGCTACCGATTAGTTGTTAGCATTGGTTGAAAATAAGTCACACACACAATGTTTAAGTTGTTTTTATTTATTTTATTCACAGATGTAAGATATGTATACAATATTTGGGAATGTTATGTTTTTTGGCAGTGTCACTGTGTGATTGAGCTGAAGCTGGCGTGACGGCCTGTTAATCAAAATATATTCTCTTATGCAGGTATGCATTGACAAACCCTATTTTTGTGTTTAAGTTTATATTATCGGGTTTCATGTTTAAGTGTATGGAGTTATTGCGTTTTCTCCGTCTCTGTGCTTTTTTTTTTCTTTTTTCTTTTTCTTTCCTTGTGTCCTTTTCTTTTCTGCCTTTCTCCCGAACTGAGTGTCACTGTGTGATTGAGCTGAAGCTGGCGTGACGGCCTGTCAATCAAAATATATTCTCTTATGCAGACCCAATCTGGCACTCTCCTGTCGTTTTTGCACTGAATTCACAACACAACGCAGACAGAAGCATACGGTTACAACTGCACACCATAAATAACCTGTCAGTGAAGAAACGCACCATCACACCACACCTGAACTGCAAAGAAACCTGTATACACAACTAACCAACTGTATCACAGCATTTTCGGTACTTACCAACACAACTGAAAGTGAAAGAATAACAACAAATGCAGAGAGCAAACTAAGAAGGTGAAATTATAAATAAGTAGTTTGCTGATGACAGATTTCCCTGCAATTACACCACATGCAAAATTGTCTTAATGTTGAACTAGGGCATTATTGATTTTTTTTTCCCTCCATATTTAAAAAAAAAAAAAAAAAAAATCCATTGTACACAGTTTCAGTTCTCTATATGTAAATAAATAATAGCACACTTTGTATTCTTTCAAATCACTGACAAATTGAATACAATTGATACTATGCCAACTGGAAATTCCCGAGCATGTCGTCGTCTTCTCACACTATAATGAAACTCCCATGATACTTTTTCACAGATGACTCTACAAGAGGTTTGCTGTCACAACTCCTCAACAATATGGTCTCAGAAGGTGTAAGTATTATAAATAAATGCTTTCTCAGAGAAAAAGTCTGAATAATAACTTTTAAAACAAGAAAACTGGAGATGATATCAGGGGTTTTTCCCATCATGACCTGATGTGCTGCAAACATTGCCACGATGCACGACTTCCCTTCTCCTGTTCCAACCTGAACCAGTCGACTTGATTCAGAAAGAACGAGAATGCACCAGCTCACCATCTGAGTCACTTGAGGTTTATATTTCATTGAACTTTCTACGGCTTTACTGAGCCTAAACAAACAATGTTTTTTTTCTTTCTAGATGAGAAGTGGTAGAAGTTAATAGACAATCAGACACGGAGGACACAATATCTTTCACGTGTGCCATAGTTTGTTCATCAATATCTGCTTGTTCACAGATTTCCTTCACAATCTCATCCAGTGTTTTCTCATCAGTGTTTTTGGCTATTTTATTAATTTTGTCCTCAACGTGATCCACAATTTTATTGTCATTTAATGTCAGATCTGACACACTTATTTTGTGAATCTCCACTTGATGAAGGATTGTCATCATCCATGTGTGAAAATCTTCATTTCTGCCATTAAAATCTTTCACAAGGGCTTTAAACAACTCAACGACATTGTCTTCTTCCCATTTTCCGTTCTTAAGCAATGAAAGCAGTCGTGATGACAGCAGTTTTCCAGATGCTTCCATTTTCAAAATTCACTCTTGATATTTTTCACAGTGCAACTCTCTGTGGTTTAAAAAGAAGACTTGGAATTAAACTTTAGCTTAACTAACAAAAAAACATAAGCAGACACAATCATTAAGATAATTAACACTACAACCATAGACTTTATTTTACATGCATAAAGATGGTTCTCCTGTACTTGCTGAAAGAGATGCTAAAGAATGGTCTGCCTTTTATAACGAACTGAATATTACTGTTGATGCCAACACCAATAAATCAAATGTCAATGATCAGAAGAAGTGCTATGAATGTCAGGTGGTCTACGGTATGACTGACAGCTTTGCAGGTGATTTTCTGAGACAACATTTCCACAGAAGAGATGTGAGACCTGAGAGAGAGTTTCAGTGAGTTATAGTGGATGAGGTGGACTCGCTGATGTTGGACAAAGGTCCTGAAGTGGTCTACTTGAATAGTAGGATGCCTCTTATGGAACAGTTAAATGGGACACTGGCTGAAATTTGGTTCGTCATCAACCAGATGAAGTGTTTAGATACTGGAGAGATTTTAGGGCACAGTCAGCTCTTCTCTCAGGTTCTGTATGAAATCATGCATGGAAATAAAAACATTGATCAACTCAGTATCGTGCAGACAGCGGTGGATGCAGGAATAATGCCTTTAAAACCAATGCAAGTGGAAGAAAACATGACAAACGTTCTAAAAAGACTAGATACTGCAAGTGTTGTGCAAATGGTGGCATTTTTAACCATGTTTGTGGGAAACTTCCCTGAGTATTTCATCAAACTCTACCAGTAAGCACCTGATGGGACTTTAAGGAAACTCAATGAAATTAATCCTACCGGTACAAATGACAGACAAGGAATATCAATTCTTCTTCTGGGAAATGGAAAATGTTGTGTTGTGCACTCTGATGAAGACTCACTAGTTACGTCACTAGGGAAAAGTATAAAAATGGTTTATCAGTCTGAATCGACAGGGGAACAAACTGAATCTCGTATCCCAGACCTTCAAGACCTCGTCAATGGCAAGGTACAAACCTCGATTGAAAGCACTCTGCAAGCCACCAAAATGACTCTGGGCCACGAATACATCCTTCATGGAGATGGAGTCGCTCTTGTCGATTACAGGTCCACTGGCATTGTGCAGAACAACATGAAATGGGGGGAAGGACTTCAGCAGTTCCTGGAGATGAAACACCAAACTAAACTGTCCAACATGAGTCTTATAACAAACTTCATTTCTAATGTGGGTTTATTCAAGAAATACAAAAAACAGATCTATGGGATAACGGGAACTTTGGGGGACCAATCAGAGCTTGAGATGGTGAAGCAGCTCTACAATGGCATTGACACATGTAAGATTCCCTCATTTAAACGAAGGAAACTTTATGAGTTGGAAGGTGTAATAGTATCTGAAGAGGACAAATGGATCAAGACCGTCTGTAATGTCGTTCAGGATCAAGTGACCTCCACAGTCTATCGAGGTCCACGAGCAGCTCTCGTCATCTGTGAAACAATCAATCGTGCGATAGAATTTAAGAAGACCCTTGCAAACACCATCTCATCAGAAAAACTAAATTGCTATGTGAACAACAACATGGATAACTCTGCAATTACAGATTCAACAGTCCAAGCTGGGAACGTCATCATTGCAACTAATCTAGCAGGTCGAGGGACGGACCTAAAGGTCTGTGAAAGTGTAAATGAAGCAGGAGGACTGTTTGTGGTGCAAACCTTCTTACCTCTGAACATCCGCGTTGAACAGCAAGCGTTTGGACGAACGGCTCGCCAAGGGAGTCCAGGATCTGCTCAACTCATCATGTGCGCCAGTCATTTCTCTGACTCTGTTAAACTAGTGATGGACTTAAACACATCTCTAAACAGCCTACTCAGCCATCTGAACCACCTTAAAACTATATTGATGTCACATGGTTGCACAGAAAGTCTTTTTGAGGAAACTGTTAATCGCTACCCTGAAAATCACAGCTCTCAAAATCATGAGGCAATGGTCTCTGCTCTCAAAGGCCTCTTAACCCTCTGGGGACCACAAACGCGCCCGCGCGTTTTGCTCGTTTTTTTTTTTTAGCAATGAAAATAAACACTAAATGCTCTGTTAATTTTGATCTTTCATTTTCGTGTAATACATCAATCGATCCTGTTCAGTTTCTATTTTTTTTCTGTATACTCACAATAAAAATAAAGTGTTTTGCTTTTTGGCAAATAAAGAAAAATTAACATGATGCGATTTCTGCCTTCTCTCTGTCAGTAAACTCCCATTTGAAACGCGTTCGAAAATGATCTATAACTCCGCGAAAATTCAGTCAAACAGGCAAACAGACCCACAGGCATAAAGCTTGAGATCGCATCTTCTAAATGAAGTCATTTATATAAAAAACAAATATTCTCAGCTTCTGTAATCTGTATAAAAAGAGAGCGACTCCTGTCGAGCTCATTACGAGCTCATTCACAGTAATGTGACCACTCCCCGGAGAGCGCGTGCTATTCAAACGCAAATTCTGAGAACTATTTCAGAGCTGTGAAACGCCCACATCAGCTGTAAACAAAGCGCGTCGCGACTCCTCGCGAGTGAGACATTATAGCCTACCTTATGGAGAAAAGATTCCTCAGAACAGTGCTGATGAGGAGCAATATCTCCTGAAATGAGGAGCAGATTCCGCTGAGGAGTGAGGTAGGCTGTTTTCTTTTCTCACGTGTGGAATAACGTTATGGAATAACGTTATGGAATAACGTTAGTGTAGGCCTATGTAAACCGCAAAAAGATGAATCGCATTTCTATAATATGACTCGCCTTTCTGTGAGATGAATGAAGGGGACATATTTGTAAAGACTGTTTAGCCTAAATATGAATCGCGCGGCTGTGTGTGAAAGAATAAACTGCTTTGCTATAGCCTACTGAGATGAGTAAAAATCGACTGGAATATGTTAAAATAAAATGTATTTGTATAAGCAACGTATTAAACTGCAAAAAAAATACTATTTTTGTCAAAAATAAATTCATAGACTAAGATGTTAGATGTTCCAATGTTGGCTATATTCAAACTAATGAATACATATGATAAAATGTACGCCTATAATCTTTTTTTTTTTTTTTTACAAAGAAAGAGTACACTTGAAATATTGTTGAAATTGTAATTATTGTTGTAATTGTAACATTTTTAATAAAATAGCAAAACATATTTACAAGAGAGATGTAAGCAAAATCTTAAATGGTCAATATAAGTCTTCTTCTAAATACATCTTTTGTCCTTGCATTGTGGCTCAGTCAGTTTCACACCTGAGTGAATGGCTCATTATACAGAGTGGGTGGGACATTCATAATCTAAGGTGTAAACTACTCCTCCCCCTCGCATATTGGCTTTCCAAGCAAAACCTGTTTTACACCATTTAAATCAATGTATTTTTTTAAAGCAAAAAGCAAGACTATTTTTACATCATTTTGAAGCTAGAACTCAAAGGGACAACATCCATTAGTCAAAAGTCTTGTGGACACATATTTAATATGTGTTTTGTGGTCTTAATTCAGCAACTTTCATTTTAATTTTTTCCAATAACCACGCATAAACATTATTCTCTTAAAAATACAAACATCTACATACACGTTGCTCGCATATTATGGTAGCCCTGTTTGTGCTATATAGATTGAATTTACACCTTTGCCATTAACATGTTTATAAATAACTGAAAAAAGCACAAATGTCAAGGCATGTCAGAACATCTCAAGGACCCCAAAAACAGCTTGGTCCCCAGAGGGTTAACAATGAAATCAAAAACTTTTATGGAAAGCAATCTGGAAGAGGCAAAAGATGCTAGAAACATTATGGTGAACATCAGACTCTCAATGTTCCTTGAAAAATCTTAAAAGAAGAGCTTTTTTCTGTTTACCTTGACATTTTAGACGATGTTTATGAAGACAATGTTTTCTCCGACCAGCGTGATGTAATTGTGTCCTGTCTTCACGAGTGCTGGGGTTTGTGGCTCTTGATGCACTTCAGTGAGGAAAAACCCATTGACATGTTAAAGAAACAGCTGAAGATGGACTTGCTGATTGCAAAGCAGAAACTCTTGAGCAAACAGTCCCCATCTTCCATGGTCTACTATTACATAAGGACTGGAAACAATCTTCGTGAGAAGGGACGCCTTGCGGAGAGCATTGAGATGTACACCAAAGCATTGGAGGATGGTGCATCTGGGAAGATTATTCCTCTTTATAATCGTGCACTGGCTACTCTTACTAAGAAAAACACTGGCTATATTGCTCAAGCATTGACTGACCTGGAAAATGCTGACAAGACAATAGATTCATTCAAGTCATATCTGGCTAATATTATTGCTTGTGTGAAATTATCGAGACAAGAACAGACAACAGAAGGTGATGCTATGCTCCTTACACAGTTTCGAGTGAAGTCTATGATTGTAGACGTACTCAAGATGAACATTCAAGACGCTGTAATTAAGTTGAAGAGGGCTGAAAACATGGGAGGAGATGTGAGCCTGACTGTTTTCCAAGACTTCTAGATGATCTGGCGATGGAGACTATGCACATAATATCATTGGGTCTTGAAGACATTTTCTCTTTAGACACCATTTTTTCCGCCAGTGGCCTGTTAAATATTTAAACTTATGAAATATGACAAGGTTTTTAAAAATATCTAAACAAACAAGGTATGCCGTCAGTTTTACATTAGCATCAAATATATCTCGTATTTTCTTTCATTCTAAAGAATTTTTACTCTAGTCTAATCACATGACACCTAATCCTGATGACAGTGTCAATAAAATTCAAAGTATTTCACACTTTAAATTATAATTTTCAGAAGGATATTTCAGGTTAGCATTGCAAATTATGAGAAACTTAAAATGTAGGCCTGTACATTGGCAAGAAAGGGTTAACCCCCTGGGGTCGGCTATCGCGCCGGCGCGATAGGCTTGTTTTTTTCCATATGAGTGCAAAAAAATAAAATAAAAAATAAATAAAAAATTTATCTTATATGCTTGTGTTATACATCAATCAATCCTGTTTAGTGTGTATTTTTTTGTGTATGCTCATAATAAAAACAAAGTGTTGTGCTTTTCACCAAATAAAGAAAAATAAACATGATGCGAGTTCTGCCTACTCTCCGTCAGTGAAGTCAATTCTGAAACGCGTCCGAAAATGAACTGTAACTCAGCGAATACTCAGTCAAATAGGCATACAGACACACAGGCATGAAGCTTGAATTCTCTTCTTTTAAATGAAGTAATTTTTATAAAAAACAAATATTCACAGTTTATATAATATGTATGTAAAGAGAGAGATGTCAGTCGTTCTCATCTCAGCTAATTAAGTTTTAATGTGACTCCGCCTAGGCGGAGTCACATTAAAACTTAATTAGCTGAGATGAGAACGACTGACATCTCTCTTGTCAGTCTCAATAGTTATTCCGCGCTATTCAAACGCAAATGTGAGGCGATCCATACAAACCTGTGAAACGCCCACATCCGCTGGATAAGGCCGGTGAAACACTGGATGCGTGGCGTAAGCGTCTCAGCTGCTTGGCGTGTCCGTTTTTATTTCGGCTCCCATGTTAACAGCCTGTGTGAGACGCGCGGCACGAGCCGCGTGGAAAACGCGTGCATGCTAGAAATAGAACCGACGCCTATTTTTCACGCGACACGCAAGCGTCTTGGAAGCGTTTCCATGCAAAATTGAATAGGAAAATCTGTTTATATGTCATTTTGACACAAATACATATTAATAAATGTCCTTTTGATGTTTAAAAGTGTCTAGGTTTTGACATAAATGCAAATATAAATGTAATTTTACAAAATATGATCGATTTTCAAATACTGCTGTATTGAATGAACAGCTTTTAGCAAACTCTATTGCTATACTGAGATGAGGAATATATATTGTATGTTTTGTCAAAAATAAAGTCATCAACTAACTAATGAATCCTTTACTTTGAAATACGTATGATAAAATGTATACTTTAGTTTTGAAAGACGTTGACTAGTTTTGAAAAGATTATAAAGTATGTATGTGCATGCATATATATATATATATGTGTGTGTATATATGAAGAGTTCAGATGCAAAAGCCTCTAAATGCCATCTGAAATTTTCTTCTAGAATGATCATTTTTATGAAGCTTGTATATTTAAGTTAGCTATAGGTGACACACCTGAATGAATGGCTCATTAAGTATGCAGGGACATTGTCTCACCAGGTGTGAACTACTAAATATGCATGATGCTGTTGGAGCGTTTACGCCCCATCCGCATATTGGCTTTCCAAACTAAAAGTGTTTCACAAAACTAAAATCAATGTATCGTTTTATGTGAATGATTAGGCAGGATGATTTTCACATCATTTTGAAGAAAAAACTCTAGGCGATGACATATTTAGTATGTGTTTTGTGGCCTTATTTCAGAAACTTTAATTTTTAGTTTTTTCAATAACCATGCATAAACATTATTCTCTCAAAAATGAAAACATGTACATACATGTGGCTCACATATTATGGTAGTCCTGTTTGTGCTATATAGAGTGAATTTACACCTTTGCCATTAATATGTTTATAAGCAACTGAAAAAAGCACAAATGTCAGGGCATGTCAGAACATCTCAAGGACCCCAAAAACACCCCAGACCCCAGAGGGTTAAAATAAGATTGCAACTGTTGCTCGCTCTTTCTTTGTTTCTTTTTTTATTTGAGCACTCTTTTCTTTGTCTCTTTTTCTGGGGGACTTTGCTGTTCCTCTCTACCTGAGCTCTGCCTTTCATTTTCATCCCATCTCTCTCTCTCTCTCTCTCTTAAAAGTAGAAAAAGTATACAACTCTATTACTGGAGTATAGTGTTGCTTTCGTCAACGAAAATTATGACGAAATATTGTCGTCAACGAAGCGTTATCACCTGACGAAAACGAGACGAGACTAGACGTAAATGCATGGTCATGTGACGATGACTAAAATACATGTATAATGCAATATCGTTGACGAATAAAAACGAGACTAAATGTGGTTTAAAAAATAAAAACTATGCTAAAATGTCTCTTCATTTTCGTTGACCAAAACGAGACGAGACGAAATGTAACGTCACGACGAATGAGAGAGTTGTGCGTGAACCCATAGCTTTGTCGGCTTTAATTTCTGGATTGCGATCTGGTCACCCGATTATCAGCGAATTTAACCATATATTACTCCATTAGTTATTCTATTAAAATGTCTCATTGATATATTTGACACATTCCTAATCATTACTTTTGCTGGTTCTTTGTGACAGCTGTTATTGGCAGCGTCTCTTGTTACATGAACACGTCACCGCATCAGCGCCAGAACATGGAGATTTTATTTTAGAGTATAATCGCACAACCTATTCGATATTTTATAATTAAATAAACTAATCGAATATCCAAAAATCGTGACTCATCCCTGCATGGAATCTCTTGTTTCTTTTCCCAAATCTCACCCATTTTCTAAAGGTATTATAAACGTTTCTTAGTTCGCTTCTAATTAGGCCTATTATATTCGTATTCTTTACTGTGGTAAAGTAGAAAAACGCTGTAGGACAGATAGCCTACATTTGTACTTGCATGTCAAATTCTTTTTAACACAGTTTGTGCTTGTTATATTAGACATTGGGCGCGAGTTTAGTTGTAAAGCGCGTTTGACACGTGTGGGTGATTTTTAGTTTCACTTTCTCTGGCAGCGCAATCTCAAACACAGCCTAAATATCTCGCCCTTGTGGAGGATAAAATTCGCTCTTCAAACCAATTTACATCAAGTAGAAAACACGAAGATATCATAAAGAGATCGATATCTTCGTGTTTTCCTGCTCGTGTCCCACATCCAAAGCGCAGAGTGTATTTTTTTTAATAACCCCCCAACCACCGCCGGTAGTTGGTCCATTACCGCGGTGGTAAAAAAACCTGCCACCGTCACAGCTCTAAATATAGGCCTACTAAATAGCCTATAATAAGCCTTGTTTGAAATTCTATATTGACTGGGTTAAATAAAATCGCATTACTAAAAAGAGACTAAAATACAATTTTCATTGACTAAAACTAGACTAAAATGTCATCAGTTTTCGTCGACTAAAACTAGACTAAAATGTCATCAGTTTTCGTTGACTAAAACTAGACTAAAATGTCATCAGTTTTCGTCGACTAAAACTTGACTAGACTAAAAAGAGTATGAATGTGACTAAAACTAATAAAAACTAAAATGACAGCCTGACACAAAGACTAGACTAAAACTAAAATTAAAACAGGCCGCCAAAAACAACACTACTGGAGTAAAAGTACCACTGGTAAACTATTACTCCATTACAAGTGAAAGTTGTAAAGACAGATTTTTACTAGTACGAAGGTACTTGCTTTTAAAAGTAAGTAAATTTAATTTTTTATGTCAACGCATTATTTCATTATTATTGTTGAATTGTGAATGAATGCACGCTGTGCCATCATGGTGGTTTAAGCCAGTCAGTGATGCTAGCATACGACTAACTTGAACTTATTTCAATGCTTGTTTAAAAGTTAAAAAAGCTCTTTTCAATTCGAAAACATACTAGAAGAGAAATGTTTCTACATTGTGTTTATTTGACAAGATTATGTTAAAACACATTTCTGAATATAGACAGATTTAACTGTTGTGACCTAACTTATCTTAATTTATCTTAAAGACCACCTATCATGGAATTTCGAAATTTACCTTTCATGTAGTGTGTAACATAGATCTAAGTGAACAAAAACATCCTGCAAAGTTTTAAATATGAAAGTGCACCGTATATAAAGTTATTGTCTTTCAAAAGTAAGAGTCGACTCCGAGTCATTTTTATGAATCGTTAGAAGACTGAAGCTTTTTCTCTGACTAGATGACGTCAACTTGTCAAGTTATTTGAATACGATACGCCCACTTATTGCGCTCCAAGACGCCAGTGAAAACGTCATGGCAACGACTGAAGTGCGACTCAAAAACAAACTTTTTTTCAGGAGCATTTGAAGACTAAGTGGCTACAATTCATATATACAACTATACCACAGAAGTATAGTCCGAGCCTTGTGCTTTGTTCGCGCCATTTTGAAGATGATTGCTTTACCAACTTAAATGCAATCAAACTTGGATTCGCGAGCTGGCTGATATTGAAGGAAGGTTCAGTTCCAAGTGTATTTGCATCAGCTTCCTCCTCCGTATCACAACCTGTAAGTTAAGTGTTATTAATAATTGTTGCTTTTATGTTTTATGTAGCATGCTTAATAATTATTTTGTTTGTTGTGTAAGCACCGTTTAGCTTCTAGGACTTCAATGACAATTGTATTGAGATATGTGAAGTGTTTGTCGTTGTTTTCGTCTTAAAGAATAGAGTAATACCTCGTAGTACTGCATTTTTTTTTTTTTTTTTTTTTTTTAAACGTTATGTTTATGCATCGGGCTAACGCAAACAAAGACTGATTGTGCTTTTACAATATCTCTGGGCTATGCTCGCTAACATAACATTAAATTCCTTATCTTATTTTTAATTTTTTACTACAAACTACAAAGCAGTGCACTATAATCATTATTATAACACAATTTAATTGATAAAAGCATCATTGTACTCCGTGTTAAACATAAGTATTATCTCTGTAAACACTGCTAACATTTGACTGGGTCATCGGACCAATCACCGCAGATTAGCGTCACGTAAAGGCGGGGTTTTGAAATGTGATTCACTAAACGAATCATTTGAGAATCGCGGTCAAAACAGGTAAAATAAATGCATATTATAAGAAAACTAAAGTGTTTTTTGTCATTGCATGCATGCAAAACTGTTGTTGGGGACTTCTAAAACAATATTAGGAACATTTAAAATGCCATAATAGGTGCTCTTTAAAAATGAAATAAAACCACTTACCAAAAAGAAACAAGAACATGGTCTTTTTTTAAATTAATGATGCATTCTTTATAACAAATTGCATACAACATTCTTCATTCTTTCAAGCAGACATATTTGTATTATATAGATTAACCCTTATGAAAGCTATTAAAGTTATTCAGTCAAGAACATTGAGCAATTTTCTCTTTTTCTTTTGTTGTTTGATCACATTAATGACAGACATCAGCAGTTATTAGGCTGCTGTCACTTTAAGGCTGAATGCATGGATCCAACACACTGATACACATCTGATATTCTCCCAACTGTTTACATTCACTTAAGATATCATAGATTGTTTACATGTGAATACTCTCCAAAACTGACATTTGGACATCATTTTGTGTGTATTTGTCTGTTCAAGTGTGAAAAGATGTGAAAGAGAACTCAATTCAGTACTTGTGCGCTGGCGTCTGAGGGGCAGCTTTCTGTGCACGCTCTGAAAACCAGACTGAATTGAGCTCTCTTTTGTGTCATCTCGCTTTTTCAGATTTATCCATATGTCTGTTACTCTCTTTCTCCCAGACTTTTATTTCCTAACCACTGCCTCGACAGATGTGCCAAAAAGTTCTGAGGGTGAAACTGGGGCATCGAGGTGCAATTTCTTTTCTTTCTCCCCGATGTCCACCAAGTTCAATCACAGATGCCTTTCTGTGGCCACCATCAAACTATCGATAAGCAGCTGTTTGTTTGGTAGCCCAGAGAGCAAAGTTGGTGGTGCAGCGCAGTTCAGCAATGACCTCACGCACTGATCCAGGCTTTTATGTAGATTGGCCTGGTAGGCCTGTAACACACATCATAGTGTGCAAAGCCCCCTGGCCTAACCTGCTACCGCATATGCCCTGCCATTCAAGCGCAAAGTGGTCTGAAGCGACCTTAACGGCAGGACAGGAGCCTTCAAAGAAGATGACTCACCTTGGGAGCTAATCCTTCCACATTTGCATAGTTCAAATGGTAAAAACGGCTTCTTCCACGACTTCACTTCTGAAGTTTGGGAAGGAATGGAAGATTCATGGGGGAGGGACAAACATTGCCTGAAAGTAAGCGCTGTACAGCTTACCATGAACGACTTCCCATCTTTCATGCCCCCCAAATAGATCTGGATGTGGCGAGGGCCATGACTTTTAACAGTTCCCCGTGTGCAGGGCTGGCAGGATGAGAAGACTTAATACATACACTACCCTCACCCCTCATCAACCACATCCACTTCCTTTTGGCTGGAGGGGGCCAGCAGTACACTATCTGCTGGATCGGATGACTCAAGAGACAGTTCATCCTGATCTAGCAAATCGCACGAGCCTAAAACACAGTGAAAGAAACAGTCATCCCTCTCTCAAACTCCTCGGGGAGCTCGGCCTGCAATCCCCATGCAGCTTTGCCTTGGCTACAGCGGGACTCAGACATTTGTCCAACATCCCCTCAAACACTGAACACGCTTGCTCCTTTCCTAAGCAAAGAACACACAGATTGTGTGTGTTCTCAGGTGTAAAAACCTGGTACATAGAGGCACTTGCTTGGAATTTCCATAATCCATCCTTCAACGGGCTAACAAACAAACAGCTCATGGAGACAAACAAACTGATGATGTGTACTACGGGCACCCTTGTCATCACAGACAATCAATGTGTGCTTTTGCAACTGTTTGTCACTAACCTGAAGATAAGGAGGTCTGCTGACTTGGACATAGCTTGTCTGAAATACAAACCCAGTGACAAAAAATAAAAATATGTTTGCTTTATTTAACAAGAGTTTTTACAAAGAGACAGACTGATAATCAACATAAAAGCAAAAGAGATAACAGGAATTTGATGAACATAATATATATAATGGCTCAACCAGAATTAACACAATGGTGACCAAATCACTGTTTGTAATTTTTCTGTTAAATAAAGCTATCATCCAGTACCCAAAATGTAATGATACTCATTTATTATTACAGAACATGAACTAACAGATTGGAGAGATTAGTTTTCGATTCAAATCAGTTTGTTTAAAAGTAGACATTTCAAGCTTTCCAAAGATATATTTATCTTGTCTGTAAGCCAGGTAAGCCTATAAGCGGAGTTTCATACTTTTTTGAGACGTGATCCAGTTCACGGAGACAGAAGCGACAGAAAGCGCACCCTGTTGGTTTTCTTTATTTTACGAAAGCACAGCATTCTTTTGTTATTGTGATTTTACAAAGTAAGACGAGCAGCCATACCAGACGGATAATTCCTCTTCATGTTTAGCAAAAGGCGGCCGAGACGAGGCGGAAAAAGCATAATGAGAGAGGGGGCGATGCAGAGATGCTGCTAACATTTCTGATTGTTTAAATGATTAGCCCCCAGGGGACCCCTGCCCTATCACTATGCCTGTGATTGCTCACCAAGGAAAAGTTTAGCCATACCGGCTTTCAGATAACTCAGAGCATCCTTATTGGCTTCTTCAGCTTCAGCGGTTCTCCTCATTTCCTCCAGCTCTCGGACCCAGTCTTTTTTCCCAGCCTCTCTCAGTTTGGGGATGAAGAAGTCCAGATGCTGAAGAGTGAAGGCCGAGTCTGGCTTTAATGCGATCTGAGACAGATGCTTGATGTTCTTGTAAGCATTGAACAGAAGAATTTGCTTTTGGTCCTCAAGCTCCTGCAGATCTTTGTCAAGATCATCCATTACAACTGAAAATCTCTTGGATTGTACTTGAGCTGTTTCATATTGCTTTCTAAAATCGTCAAAATCTATCGTCAAGCTTGCATTTTTGATGACATATTTCTTGTCTTCTTTGACGTGTTTACTGTAATGGCACTTCCCTGTGCACACGGTACAGTAGCCATTTTTCATGACTTCACATTTGCTGGGATCAGAAACCCACCAGCAGTCAAACTCATGGCAGTTTTCCTCACAGACGGTGCAGACCGTCGCCTTCCTGTGCTTCCATGAAGCGCTTTCAATGGGAACCTTCATTTTGATAGTCTTTTTGAATTTAATGTTGAAGTTTTTACGTTCCTCAATCTTTTCCTTGTTTTGTCTCATTACCTCCTGGATCTGAAGTTTTTCAGACTTCTTTGACTCTTTCTCTTCGACTCGCAGCTGTAAGTTGCAAATAAACGCTTCAAATTGAATGCGCTCTATCAGGACATTTGAAGTCAACTCCAAACTTCTTCTGTTCTTTTCTTCGAGAGACTGGAGGAAATGCTTCATGTTGTCGATGCTGTCTTCCCAGGCGTCTCTTTGAGCACGAAGGTAACGCCTTTCACTGTGACGGGCGTCAGCCTCCCGGTTGTTGAATAAGAAATGGACAGGTTGGCCGCTGTGGTCTCGTCTGCAGGGGATTTTACCTTTATTAATGGCACTGGGGACGTTTTTGGGTGGCAGACCATCAGAGTGTGTGATTAAAAACACAATATTGTTCACAATGTCTTTTCCAAATAAAGACAGAACTGAACTGATGATGTAATGCTGTCTGTCCGAGAGACGATTCTTAGACGCTTGAATCACAAAACACACGGCGTCGACTTCACGAACTCCATCATTACTCTGAAACAGTGTGGATAAGTTGGAAGCAACTTCCAGATCTTTTTCCAGTCCTCTAGTCTCCGTAGCCTGGAGTATCAATGATGGTGAGAGATATGGGACTCTCTTCAGGACAGACCTCATACATGGTGATTTCAGAGGTTTGTGATTCTGATTGGTCTCTGGCTTCTTCTTCTGTGGTTTCATACCATATTTCATCCTCAAACTTCACTCCCAGTAAGTAGTTGACCATGGTGTTGATGAGAGACGTCTTGCCAGCGCCGGTTTCTCCCACCAGCAGAACAATTTTGTTTTTTTTACTGGTGTCTTTTTTCCCATAAGTCCATTTTCAGACTTTTCCATGATCATCAAGCACTTTTCTCTCTGTGTGTAGACGATATTGTTTTGGAGGACCTCGATCAATCAGAGTTGATCTGTTTAGTGGAAGACATGAACGCAAATATCAGAATATATAAGCAGAAATCTTTTGTGTAGAAAGAATTCAAGAGTAAAAACACCCACCAAAATGCAGACATTATGTGTTAAATACATGAACATAATAATGTAAAGAACATTTTTATTACAATTACAGTTGACATTTAAAAGGTTTTCATATTTACCTTGAGGTCAGCAGACTTCTCATGACATGTTGCCATGTTACTGTTACATATACAGTAGATGGCTGAATACCAGTGTTTTTTCATCAGTTAATTTGACTTAAACAGATGGGACCATTTATCATTAACATTACCATTATCAAACTTTTTCTCACAAAAAGTGTTAGAGGACAAAAATACCTGCCAAACAACAGCCCCACCTACTGCCAAACGAACAGGTGCTGTTCAACAGAATATAAACTACCTCATAAAAATAGGGCTGACCGTGGTGAGCACAAACTGCAAGATAAGAAGAATCACAGCGCATGAAAACATGAGATTTTAAAAACGTGAGAGGGGCTGGAAAATTAGTGAGACGTTTTTCTAGTGCATGTCTAGACAGAAAAACAATTCAAAAGCAACGTAATGGACACGGCCGTTAAAAACACGAGATGCAGGTCATGGCCGTGTGTCCACATTTTAGCCAGCTGAAAACGCCAGGCGTTCAACTGAAAACGGCTAGCTATGGGTGTTCAGCACTGTGACTGAGTGCCTGGGTAAAAAGTGACAGTGATGAGCACTGCGTTTTACCCTAAGTTGAGTATTTTTCAACTCTCGGCGACCAGAAAAAAAATTAAACAGACATCTTCACGCTGCTGCCATTTTTACATTTGCGGCACTCCCATTGACAACAACTGAAAAAAATATGCTGACCATAGGAGAAAATGTTTTAGTGAATAAAAATGCAAGTGTTGCTCACTGCAAAGCCAAATGACATTCAGCTTCAGTTTCATTTTAAAAAAAGCAACATTTTGAACAAAAAATTGCCTTCAAAGAGATTTTTAAAGTAAATGATTTACAACCCTGATTTTCAACTCACCTGGAATTCATGGTGATCACTTGAACTAACCCCTTCACTGTCTCCAGTCTGTTAACAACAAAATAATTCATTAGTTTCCTCCGAATATGATGGTCTTCAACACACACACACACACACACACACACACACACACTTTTTGGGGATGTGTTAACTTTACGTTATTGATTACAGCAGCTCTGTGACCTTATGGCATGAGATTCTGCAAACTAAAAAGTTTTTTTTTTAGACACACACACACACATCAAGAATCAGCATTTGAATCTCAACAACTGTGACAAACAGGATATTCAGATAAACAGATCAACTCTTGAACATCACAAAATCATTGAGAATCATACACTGATGCTTGATGTCTGTATGTCTAAAATATAGAGTAGTTTAAAATTCAATAATCCATATTTATCTTTCAGATTTCACTTCCAAAATGTTCATTCTGTTTAAAAATACAACCTATAATATTCAACAGGCAATTTTGGGTCCATTTTATTTCATTTCCACAAATTCAGTGGTTCAAATTCAACAGAGAATTCAACATTTGACATCCGGGAACGGCTGGAATATCATAGATTGCCGATTGATAATCTCCATAGCTGTTAGTCGACCTCACCAGCAGGAGGAGCCTGTATGTTGGTTATAAAACCATCTGTAAAGTGTTCATGTAATATATATATATATATATATATATATATAATTTATTTATTTATATATATATATTGTTTTACGGTGTGTACTTTAATCTTAACACCTTTTACCTATTTATTTATTATTCTCAGGTAAGGTAAAGAAAGTCAAATCTGACCTAAACCATAAGCATTCAAAAGGTACTTACAATTTGGTCAGAAGACTCCTCTGTGGTATGTTCTCATTAAAAGTCTTCCAGCATCATAAATCTAAGTCTCAGTAGGCAGATTTTGTAATCAATTACATTTCTTTTAATTGGTTACTTTTTATAATAAACAAAAATATAAAGGCAAATAAAACTTCATCGTTTAAGTATAAAATACAAGAGTATACACCATATACATATAAAAGCTCAGTTGGCATGCCCCAATTCTCCACCTAAGCTGGATTTTAGTACCATTAGTAGTACTTAGATTTTCATAGATCATTTTGTGGTAAAATGGAATTTAATGTAATCTACTAGAGTTAAAAATGCTCAGAAATAAAGATGAATACAGGCTGATATGACAACAGAACCACCCTGAGTTTTATAAAAAAGATAATCCTCACATTTCATCCTTTACATTTTTTTTGAAAAGCAGTCAAAATGATGCATTACAGGTAATAATCAATTCTACATAGGCTCCCTTATTTTCCGAAGTGTTGAGATTTTTCGAATGCACTTCATCTTATTTTCCATCTACTGTTTACAATTTTTGTGATTTTCACATTGGTCTGAACAAAAATGTCAGACAGGCTGAATGAAACTGTAAATCTGCTCTCTGACAGTAGATGGTGCTGTCCTTGTAAACCCTACTTTATTAGGCATTACACAGAGGGAGGATGAAAAGAAAATGACATTGAAATTTCCCTCAGCACTCGGTTGTAAAGGTTGTAAAACCTCTCACTTATTTCCGCCATGTTTTCACACCAAACGAAACTTAATCTGCATGCTGTGCCTGTTACACTCTGGTCAATTCCCATCATCTGTATTTGATATTAAAGCATTTTCAAAGATTATGGTAATAACTATGTTTCAATGTGGATTTGATTTTTATAACATAAACATTATAACATAACATATACATTATTTGTGATATCAGATTGTAATTTCATAGGGTCAGGGTTATAATGCTGACTTCACTTATATCTGTGACTATCATTCTCATAATGCTGTTTAAACGTATTATGTTGCATTTATTTTATCATTTGACACTCAGTGAGTGTTAACTTTGGACTCTATATGAAAGTGACAGGGTTCAAAGGTGGTGCGAAGGAGGTATAATTTCTTTCAAAATGACCTCTGAACCTGATAAATAGACTATTCAGTTTATGAATATTTACGAGAATGAGTTAAATTTACCTTAGCTGAGTCATTAAGATTATAATAATTACAATATGCACTCTGAAAATAATTGACTGTGTGTTTTGTCCTCATGCATAGTGGATTCTTCGGGTTCACTACTTATCAGTAGTGTGCACATATACAAATTAGCATACAAACTTTTTTGTATTTGAATATTTACCTTTTTACCATATAAAATCTGTTGTATTTTTGAAAATCGAAATATGTCTTTACAGCCAATTTAATGTCTTTCATTTTGAAGGAGATACAGGTTTTAATGGCTTTTGTTTTTGTATGTTTGTCTTTCGACTTGAATGATTTGATGAGCTAGCCTGATGCATTGTGTGACAGTTAGATATTTTGTCCATCTTTCATCAATGGAGGTGCATCATCACAAGGGCATACAACATAAAAGTACCAACAGGAACAATCAGTAAAACTAAATCCAATTTTTTTTTTTTTTTTTTTTAAATGCAGCAAAAATAAAACTGCCACTGTACAATCATGAATTAATCTTATCTGTTAGACAATTCTTAGAAATTCACCCACACCCTACTTATGAGTTTAAAGGTTGTTTTAGTCAAATATTAAACTATTTCCTTTTTGTGCAGTTACCAAGAATGATATTTGAGTTTAAAGGTTGTTTTAGTCAAATATTAAACTATTTCCTTATTGTGAGTGCAATCACCAAGAATGATCATGATTTTGTTGCATCTTCTAATGCTATTTTCTAACACTCTTCTGGAGATTCTTTAAAAATATACAGATGTAGCCTTGGTGGACTCATTGATTGCTCGCTGGATATCAGACTGAAAATATCTCTGCTTTTCTGCATTATTCGCTTACATCTCTGGAGACACCCTTAAAAGGAGAAGGTAAGGGAGACGGTTCACTCTTAATCCTCCGTATTCAGTAAACTTGATTTGTTAGCAGATGATTTTTTTTTTTCTAGTCATTTAAACTCATTTTTGTACAGGACTCATTTGTGCCACTGATGCTCATTTAATAAATCAAATAAGAAATGTGCAGTTTGGTGAATGAACATAATGCTAGTTTGTAGCATTGACTATTCAAGAGATCTGATGGGCTGTTTGGTATATTTTTTTGCTTTGCTTGCGTAGCTGTACTATGTTTTTTTCTTTTTTTCTTTTCTTTTTCATTTTGTTTGTAAAGGTTTTTATACCATTACAAAAAACACTGTAATATTTAAATCTATGTAGAATAAAATACTTGAAAAGATCATCGTCTTTGTGGGGAATCATTCCCACCTTTCCTTATATGCACAAACAGTGCTTACTGTAACTCCCTCAGAGATCTTTAATTTGATGGAGATCCAACTAGACAATTTGGTAACACTTTATATTACGACCCGCAAACAACTGCGTAAGTAAACCGAAATTACGGTGTACGTTTCTGTAATTATAGTGTACTTCCGTGTAGGTATAAGGGAACAATATGTTAAGTTTTGGGTAATAAAGGGGTACAACCAGATATACAAGCAAATTATTTATAATGTAATTATTTTAAAACTAACAGGTACCTATTCTGTATATATTCCAGGCAAAAATTGTATGTCTGTTGTATATAAAAGTTTTTATCACATTTCTGGCAAAATATGTCCTTGTGCAATGTAGTTACAGGGTAATTTTGACATCTGTGGGTTGTAAATTAAACTTTTTGGCAATGCTATTTATTGGCTTTTCTTACTAAACTACTTAACGTTAAGCCAAAAAAATTAGTTTTTGCTATGATTTTAATTTAAAACGTACCATGTAGTACTTAGTACTACTACTTACCTTATCACATTGTATTGCAATGACACTTAAATGTCAGGGCAAATATACTGTGTAATTAAAAGTTTTTTTGTTTTGTTTTTTTAATAAGAGTAGCCTACCTTTCTCTGTAATTACTGTGCAAATAGTGTTGTTTCGTATTGTTACATAGCAAGTAGTGTTTGTTACCCGTTTCGACTGTGTAGTTACAGGGTAATTGTAACTCCTGCGGGCTGTAAATTAAAGTGGCGCTTGTTACCCCCTTGTTCTGTGTAGTTACAGGGTAAGTGTAACTCCTGCGGGCTGTAAATTAAAGTGCCGCTTGTTACCCCCTTGTTCTGTGTATTTACAGGGTAAGTGTAACTCCTGCGGGCTGTAAATTAAAGTGCCGCTTGTTACCCCCTTGTTCTGTGTAGTTACAGGGTAAGTGTAACTCCTGCGGGCTGTAAATTAAAGTGGCGCTTGTTACCCCCTTGTTCTGTGTAGTTACAGGGTAAGTGTAACTCCTGCGGGCTGTAAATTAAAGTGGCGCTTGTTACCCCCTTGTTCTGTGTAGTTACAGGGTAAGTGTAACTCCTGCGGGCTGTAAATTAAAGTGGCGCTTGTTACCCCCTTGTTCTGTGTAGTTACAGGGTAAGTGTAACTCCTGCGGGCTGTAAATTAAAGTGCCGCTTGTTACCCCCTTGTTCTGTGTATTTACAGGGTAAGTGCAGTAAATATACAATAAAGGATCCAATTTAATTTCTGACTTTTATTTTACAAAAAAAATGTCAAAACTCTTTTTCATCTTAATAAAACATAGTCTTTTCTACAGTATACTCAAACAACAAAGTAACACATTATACCCCCCCCCCCCCCCCTTTTATTTGCGTCCCTTGCTTTTCTTCTTCTTTCTTTTCTTGCTCTTCTTTTTCTTAACTTCCACTGGGGACTGAAGTTGAGGAGTTGATGGAGTCCCATTGGTCTTGCTGCACTGCAAAAATATGAATATACAGTATATACATGCTCTTAGCAAGCTACACCTTCAATTTTAAGTTGTCGAACAATCCTCCACTCTAAAACATTTTGTGCCACCTGATATTACTGTAGTAACTGTAATTTTGAAGAAAACACATTTTGGTGAAGTTTGAGTCAGATCATGGGGGGGTTGTGATATTTTATAGTGATAATGACTGTAGTGCAGCAGAAAATGTTTTTTAAAAAGGCATAGTTGTTCTGACAGCAACAAAAAAAACAAAAAAGCATGAAACACAAACCTGAGGGCTGTGGCAATAGTTTGGATTGAGCTGATCAACAAACGAACAGGGAACTACGTCATCACGTTGAAAGGTCACGCCTGCGCCGGCCGAAGTACCGCCCCACTGTTTACAATGCAACCGTACGTAGGAGGATAGTTCAAATAGTATTGTTTGCGATTATATATATAGAAATCGTATTCAGTGAATATGAATAGTATATGAATAACATTCTGATGAATATGAATAGTAGTTCAAATAGTATTGCCGGCGCAGGCGTGACCTTTCAACGTGATGACGTAGTTCCCTGTCCGTTTGTTGATCAGCTCAATCCGAACTATTGAAGGTAAAAAGTTTATAAATTATATATTTCTTTTTTTAAAATGACCTATCGTTTCGCTAGATAACAACCTCTTCTTCAGCTGTGATCGCGTACAGCCCGTTTAAACACTTAAAAGACTTTTGAAACTGCATTGATTTGGACTTAACGATGGTGACCAATGAAGTCCGTTGTAAATTTTCATTTTGGGGTGAACTAATCCTTTAACAAGTGCATTTATAATGTACAGTACCAGTGATGTTTAGTTCTTCAATTTGATGTTTTAAAAAATAGGAAAGTGGTCACAAGTATAAGCCCTGGAGTAGGGCAGCAGTAAAATTTAAACGTCTAACCTTTCTTTCTTTCTTTCTTTCTTTCTTTCTTTCTTTCTTTCTTTCAAAGATAAGATTATCACTCTTAAAGCAGAGATCACCTTGCTCAAAGATGAGTGTGATTTTTTGAAAAAGGAAATTGAAAAGATGAAGTCTGCTGTCCCATCTGCAATGACACAAAGATATGCTGTTACTATAGTGCCACAGCCCTCATGTTTGTGTTTCATGCTTTTTTGTTTTTTTGTTGCTGTCAGAACAACTATGCCTTTTTTAAAAACATTTTATGCTGCACTGCACTACAGTCATTATCACTATAAAATATCACAACCCCCCCATGATCTGCCTCAAACTTCACCAAAATGTGTTTTCTTCAAAATTACAGTTAATAATACAGTTTATAATGTGTTACTTTGTTGTTTGAGTATACTGTAGAAAAGACAATGTTTTATTAAGATGAAAAAGTGTTTTGAAATGTTTTTGTAAAATAAAAGTCAGAAATTAAATTGGATCCTTTATTGTATATTTACTGCACTTACCCTGTAAATACACAGAACAAGGGGGTAACAAGCGGCACTTTAATTTACAGCCCGCAGGAGTTACACTTACCCTGTAACTACACAGAACAAGGGGGTAACAAGCGCCACTTTAATTTACAGCCCGCAGGAGTTGCACTTACCCTGTAACTACACAGAACAAGGGGGTAACAAGCGCCACTTTAATTTACAGCCCGCAGGAGTTACACTTACCCTGTAACTACACAGAACAAGGGGGTAACAAGCGGCACTTTAATTTACAGCCCGCAGGAGTTACACTTACCCTGTAACTACACAGAACAAGGGGGTAACAAGCGGCACTTTAATTTACAGCCCGCAGGAGTTACAATTACCCTGTAACTACACAGAACAAGGGGGTAACAAGCGCCACTTTAATTTACAGCCCGCAGGAGTTACACTTACCCTGTAACTACACAGAACAAGGGGGTAACAAGCGGCACTTTAATTTACAGCCCGCAGGAGTTACACTTACCCTGTAAATACACAGAACAAGGGGGTAACAAGCGCCACTTTAATTTACAGCCCGCAGGAGTTACAATTACCCTGTAACTACACAGTCAAAACGGGTAACAAACACTACTTGCTATGTAACAATACGAAACAACACTATTTGCACAGTAATTACAGAGAAAGGTACTCTTATTAAAAAAACAAAACAAAAAAACTTTTAATTACACAGTATATTTGCCCTGACATTTAAGTGTCATTGCAATACAATGTGATAAGGTAAGTACTAAGTACTACATGGTACGTTTTAAATTAAAATCATAGCAAAAACTAATTTTTTTGGCTTAACGTTAAGTAGTTTAGTAAGAAAAGCCAATAAATAGCATTGCCAAAAAGTTTAATTTACAACCCACAGCTGTCAAAATTACCCTGTAACTACATTGCACAAGGACAATTTTTGCCTGGAATATATACAGAATAGGTACCTGTTAGTTTTAAAATAATTACATTATAAATAATAAGTATATCTGGTTGTACCCCTTTATTACCCAAAACTTAACATATTGTTCCCTTATACCTACACGGACGTACACTATAATTACAGAAACGTACACCGTAATTTCGATTTACTTACGAAGTTCTTTGCAGGTTGTATATCTGCTTGTTACCCCTTTATTACCCAAAACTTAACATATTGTTCCCTTATACCTACACGGAAGTACACTATAATTACAGAAACGTACACCGTAATTTCGGTTTACTTACGCAGTTGTTTGCGGGTCGTAATATAAAGTGTTACCGACAATTTTTTTAATTAATTTTTTTATGTGTATTATTCAACTGCTTTTTTAAATCATTCTCCTGTTACTCACACTGTACGAGTAGATCACATGCGATGTACAGCCAAAGCTCACGATTTATGTGATCACACTATACAGTCCGATCATCGAGCTGTGAATTGACTGCTACTCTATACGTGTGAAACATGCGTGCCGTTTGCACTGATAGACCATGATATTGTGTATCCAGAGATATCGGCAAAAGCATCAGCTATCGATATCAAGAGGATTTAGCATTTCCAATTCATGTAGGCCTATTTTCAATTATTATTATTATTATTATTACTATTATTATTATTATTATTAGGGTAGGCCTACTTTTATTATTAAATTGATATTACAATTCATTTGGCCCGCAATAATTTACCACATAACCGAAGTGCTGCGAGGATAATAAAAGATTAGATAGACTAGCTTACTCCTCATTGTAAATTATTTAACCTTCTGGGGCCTAAGGTGTTTATGGGGTCCTTGAGATGTTCTGACATGCCCTGACATTTGTGCTTTTTCAGTTGCTTATAAACATATTAATGGCAAAGGTGTAATTACACTTATTTAGCACAAACAGGGCTACCATAATATGTGAGCAACATGTATGTACATGTTTGTATTTTTGAGAGAATAATGTTTATGCATGGTTATTGAAAAAACTAAAAATTAAAGTTTCTGAAAAAAGGCCACAAAACACATACTAAATATGTGTCAATAAGACTTTTGACTAATGGATGTCGAAGTTTTTTCTTCAAAATGATCTGAAAATCACCCTGCCTAATCATTCACATAAAACAATACATTGATTTAAATTTTGTAAGACGCTTTTTGTTTGGAAAGGCAATATATGCAGTGATATATATGCGTGAATGATCCAACACCATCATGAATATTGAGTAGTTCACACCTGAGAAGATTCATTCACCTGATAAATAAATGTTACATCTTGATTTAGTCTGAAGTTTTCTGAAATCCTTATTTTAGTAGATTATGAGGAGGCTGGTGCTACCGCAGCTCTGTGTCCAGGATAGGTCAAACTAAAGGTGCATGTATGAATGGAGCAGTAGGCACGTCATCTGAAGACCTTTTGATTTCTGTCTATCACTGATTTAGAAATTTAGCAAGTTGTACAGAAGTGGCTAAATAAACTACACTGTTTTTGTACGAGTGAGCAGTAGGCTTATGATTATTTTATAATAAGAAACACAATCTAAATTTGATTATCATTTGAAATTGGAGTCAGATTAATGCAAGGCAAGGCAAGTTTATTTATATAGCACATTTCATACACAATGGCAATTCAAAGTGCTTTACATAGAAGAAATTAAAATAATAAAAAAGAAATTAGAGTAATTAAAACAGTTTAGAAAAATAAAAAAATAAAATACAGTACAGTACAGTCGGACGAACATTGGCACAGTGCTCATTCATTAAATGCAATAGCTAAACAGAAGTGTTTTCAGTCTGGATTTGAATGTAACTACTGTAGGAGCACATCTGATCTCCTCTGGAAGCTGGTTCCAGCTGCGGCTGGCATAATAGCTAAAAGCGGACTCGCCATGCTTTGAGTGAACCCTTGGTATTTCTAGCTGATATGATCCTAGTGATCTGAGTGATCTGTTGGGTTTATATTCAGTGAGCATATTTGCAATGTATTGCGGTCCTAGGCCATTGAATGATTTATATACCAGTAATAATACTTTAAAATCAATCCTAAATTTAACTGGGAGCCAGTGTAAAGACCTGAGGACTGGTGTGATATGTTCATATTTTCTGGTTCTGCTCAGAATCCTGGCGGCAGCGTTCTGTATGAGCTGCAACTGTCTTATGGTCTTTTTGGGAAGGCCAGTGAGGAGTCCATTACAATAATCCACCCTGCTGGTGATGAAAGCATGCAGTCTTGTCTGGAAACAAAGCATCTAATTCTTGCAATATTTTTCAGATGATAGTATGCTGATTTAGTTATTGCTTTGACATGACTACTGAAACTAAGGTCTGACTCTAGTGACACACCAAGATTCCTAACTTGATTTTTAGTTGTTTGACCCCTAGAGTGAAGGTATGCGTTCACTTTGAGAACTTCATCTTTGTTTCCAAACGCAATGACTTCAGTTTTGTCTTTGTTTCACTGAATAAAGTTTTGACACATCCAACTGTTGACTTCATCAATGCATTGGCACAGGGAGTCAATGGGGCTGTAATCGTTAGGCGATAGGGCTAAGTAGAGCTGTGTGTCGCCTGCATAGCTGTGGTAAGAGATTTGGTTCTTTCTCATTATTTGGCTCATTGGGAGCATATACAGGTTGAACAGGAGTGGTGCAAGAATTGAGCCTTGAGGGACTCCACATGTCATGGATGTCCACTCAGACTTATGGGGCCCTATCTTGCACCCAGCGCAATTGACTTTGTACACTGACGCATGTATCATTCCTATTTTGCACCCGCGCAAAGCGCACTTTTCCCTCCACAGAAGCACGTCGCTAAACTAGGGAATGAACTTGCGCTCCCTGGGCGGTTCAGCGCAAAAAAGGAGGCGTGTTCCGGCGCAAATGTTCCTTCATGCTATTTTGCAGGTTTAGAAAACAATTGCGCCACTAACCAGGAAAAAATAGTTTAAAGTCAGTGGCGCGTTGCGCATGTTATTCATATGCTATTTTAAGGGCGCATGCTTGGCCATAATCAATGTAGCGTGTGCACAACGCGCATACACTTTGATTCTCTCATCTACACAGAAGCAGCAGTTTTCATTTTTGCAAATCATACATTATTAAGATAGATAGATAGATAGATAGATAGATAGATAGACAATTTATTATAAAAGCATACATCTAGCTTACACATTTACCCAAATTATCATACTCCTTTTTAACCGAAGTTAATTTGGGTGGGTTTCTCCATCCCCAACGTCCCTGACGAGAGCGTTGCTCTCCTTGGCTGTGAACCGCTCCTGGCGCGCGTCTGGCAAATCCGCCGTTATAATAGGAATCCGCTTTAGAACAAAGCGCGTCTGCTCTTAAAGGGAATGTGAGATGACGCTCTGATTGGTTTATTTCACGTTACGCCCAAACCACACCTATGAATAATGAAGCTACTTCAGACCAACCCATTTTAGATTTGCGCCTGGCGCAAGAGTCATTTATCCCGCTGGGAAAATAGCAACAGCGCCAAGACCCGCCCACAAAGTTACTTGCGCTTTGAGCTTTGACACTTGCGTTTCAGATCGTTAAAATAGGGCCCATGATCTCCTATACTCACATAATAACCTCTCCCATCTAAGTATGACCTGAACCATTTTAGGACTATCCCAGAAAGCCCCACCCAGTTTTCCAGCCTGTTAAGAAGTATGTTATGATCGACAGTGTCAAATGCAGCACTGAGGTCGAGTAGCACCAGCACTGATAATTTGCCTGAATCAGTATTTAAGCGAGTATCGTTTATTATCTTTATGAGCTATGGAAGTAAAATAATGTCAAATGTTTTTGAAATAAAAAGCCTGTTGAATTGCACTACTTGAAAAAAATAGGCATTGCATTAACCATGCTTGCATTTTAATGCATTGTATTTTTAGGGCTTGCATTTTTATGGGCTGAAATTCAGCATGGTTGAATATTTAAGCTGTGAATATTTCAGTTAAAAACATTTCAAACACCTTTTCATTATTAAAAATTCAATAATCCATATTCACCTTTCATATTTCACTTCCAAAATATTCAAACTGTTTAAAAATACAACCAATAATATTCAACAGTCAATTTTCGGGCCATTTTATTTCGCTTTGCAAATTCGCTTCCACAAATTCAGTGGTTCAAATTCGACAGTAAATTCAACATTGACGTCCAGGAACTGCAGGAAAAGCAATAGATTACCGAGCATACTCTCCATCTGCTGTTAGTCGACCTCACCATCAGATGGTGCAAAAGCGCGTGTTGTTGACGAAGACCAGCAAAATTAGAGCAAGTCATTCATTCATAAAACTCATTTACAGCAATGTAAGTGTATTTGTGATTATTATGACGGCTGTTTTATGTTAAATTCAGTGCCTTCACGGTTACTTTTCCTGTGTAGCCTACATGCATCTTTCTCTACCGTGAACGAGATTATAATGTTATTCCCCGATGCGGATGTACAGATCCAATGTTACATTTTTGAGGTTGACATATATTTCTCTTGGTTGTTTAGTTGCCTTAACTTTATATTGTGGCAATGTGCTGCATGCAGGCTATTATGGGTTTCCCTCAATACTTCTGGACATATACAACGATTAACGTAGATTAATGGACTACAGTGATGTAAAATACCAAACTCGCAGGCAAGCAGATGGACTCAGAATAACGCGCAAAGCTGAGCGTTTCCCAGTGATAGACTGGTATAAAGTTGGCTTGATGTTGGACATTCGCACATTTAGGGACCGTCTCTAAAGTGTATACGACTTTGGTAAACACGTTTCTAACTCCGATAGCATTTGAATAGAACGACTTACAGTCATAAAACCAACTGTAAAGTGTTCATGTAGTGTCAGGCATAATGCGCACCCTTTGGATTTTTGATATTTATTCAAATAAATTTAAGTTTGCTATTGAAGTTAGAAACGTGTCAATGTTGTATGCAACTTTAGAGACGGTCCCTAAATGTGCGAATGTCCAATGTCAAGCCAATTTTACATTTAGTCATTTAGCAGACGCTTTTATCCAAAGTGATTTACAGTTAAATTAACAATAGGACAACAATATGCAAGTGCTATGACAGTTTAAGCTAATGCAATACACGTAGGCATACTATATATAGTATATCAGTATATATATCACCAGTAGGCTTATATGTATATCGCCAGTAGGCTATATCACGAAACGCTCAGCATGAAACTTTGTGCGTCAAGTTCATATTCTGAGTCCATGCTTGCCTGTAGCCTATATAGTAGCCTACAGCCTACTTCCCCAATAAGGTGCAAGATTGATCTTTCATATCACTGTATTAGTACATTAAGCTACGTTAAGCGTTTTGTCCCAACTGAAGGGGAATCCTTGAGTATGAGGTATTGAGGGAAACCGATTATAATCCTGTTTATGGTAGAGAAACCTGATGACATGTAGAATACACAGGGAAAGTAACAATGAAGTTATTGAATGAAACATAAACACACAGCTTTTGTGTGTTTATCATCTTTTCCGCACATACTGACACAGATAATCATTTCCATTTTATGAATGAATGTCTTCGTCAACAACAAGCGCTTTTGCACCATCTGATGGTGAGGTCGACTAACAGCAGATGGAGAGTATGCTCGGTAATCTATTGCTTTTCCTGCAGTTCCTGGACGTCAATGTTGAATTTACTGTCGAATTTGAACCACTGAATTTGTGGAAGCGAATTTTGCAAAGCGAAATAAAATGGCCCGAAAATTGCCTGTTGAATATTATTGGTTGTATTTTTAAACAGTTTGAATATTTTGGAAGTGAAATATGAAAGGTGAATATGGATTATTGAATTTTTAATAATGAAAAGGTGTTTGAAATGTTTTTAATTGAAATATTCACAGCTTAAATATTCAACCATGTTGAATTTCAGCCCATAAAAATGCAAGCCCTAAAAATACAATGCATTAAAATGCAAGCATGGTTAATGCAATGCCTATTTTTTTTCAAGTAGTGCAATTCAACAGGCTTTTTATTTCAAAAACATTTGACATTATTTTACTTCCATAATGAGCGCTGTCTCTGTGCTGTGGTGCGGTCGGAAACTAGATTGAAAATTGTCAAAGTATCCATTCGAGCATAAGAATTTGTTCAGCTGATTGAAGACAACTTTTTCAATGATCTTGCCTATGAAAGGAAGATTTGAGATCGGTCTATAGTTGCTTAATATGGTCTTATCCAGATTGCTCTTTTTCAGGAGGGGCTTGACAACTGCAGTTTTCAGGGAGTTTGGAAAACTCCCAGAGAGAAGTGAGGCATTTACCACTTCTAGAAGATCTGCTTCTAAACTGTTTAACACACTTTTGAAAAATGATGTGGGAAGCGTGTCAAGAACGCAGGTTGATGTTTTAAGGTGCTGTACGGTTTCTTCCAAAATTTTGCCATCAATTTCTTTGAAATCAGACATAGTAACTACTTTCTCAGGTGGTCTGATCTGTCTGACCCCAGCACAACTCAAGGATGTGCTGATCACCTTTCTGATATTATTGATTTTCTCAGAGAAGAAAGAAGCAAACTCACTGCACCTGCTGTCTGAGAGAATTTCACTGGCGATCTGGCTTGGGGGGGTTGTCAGTCTCTCTACAGTAGCAAAAAGAGTGTGTGTGTTGTTTAAATTACTGTTTATAATATTTGAGAAGAAAGTCTGTCTAGCTTTGCCTAGTTCCATATTGAAAGCATGGATGCTGTCTTTGTAGATGTTATAATGGACTACAAGTTTTGCACTACAATACAATAGTTTTGGACTACAATATTTTGCACTGTTGTTGAGTTTCTCCAAGGTGCTTTTTTGTCTGCCACTCTTCTTCCTGACTTTAACAGGAGCAATTTCATCAATTACACTTTTAACTTTTGAGTTAAAAGAATCAAGGAGAAAATCAACAGAGTCTGCAGATATGCTTGGTGTTAAGGATATAGCCTTCATAAATAGTACACTAGTGTTCTCATTTAAGCATCTCTTCTTGACAGACACAGATCTAGCTTCAGTGGCGGGAGAGATCAATATATCAAAGAAAATACAGAAATGATCAGACAGCGTGTGTCCACGATTGTGTGTGGGTCCATGTACATGCTGAGTCAAATCAAAAGTTTTTAAAACAGTTTTGATTTCTTTTGCCATATTGTTTTCTGCAATATCTATGTGAATGTTAAAAATCTCCAGCAATGGCAAAACAATCAAACTCTGAGGTAATGGTTGATAACAGTTCTGTAAAGTCCTCAGCAAAGGCTGGAGAGTATTTGAGGCCTGTAAATAATGATAAGTAAAATGCGTGGAGCACCTTTTAACACAATACCCAGATATTCGAAAGACAGGTAATTCCCAAATGGTATTTGCTTACATTGATAGATATCTTTAAAAAGAGCAGCTAGACCCCCACCTCTCTTAACAGCTCTGCAGACACTCATAAATGTAAAGTTAGGAGGGGATGTTTCATTGAGGACTGTTGCACTGCAGCTGTCTTCTAGCCATTCATTCATTCTGTCTTTCATTTAGAAGCATAAAATCCAGGTTGTTTGTGGTTATTAAGTCGTTGACTAGAAGTGATTTATTTTTAAGTGAGCGAATGTTAAAAAGTGCTAACTTAACAGTCTTACTTTTCCCCACAGCAATATTAGTTTGACGTGTAATAGGCACCAGATTAGTTGGGTTTGCTGTACGGCTATTGAAGGCCTTAGACTTTCTATCTTGTAATAGAACAGCAATAGAGAAAGATACAGGCACACTGGGTTCCCGCTTGTTTTGTAAACATTTGAGAAAGTTACTGTTATCAATGCGGGGACCCGACACATATCACTGAGAGCTGGTATCAGTTGTTTTTGGTTCACCTCGAGCAGATGGAGGAGGGTGTGGGCCCTGGCGTTGTGGCAGAGGCCGAAGAGCTCTCACAGGAGGAGGGGGAGGGCGAGCTGGGCCCGCAGGCTTTGATGCGGGTGGTTGAGGTGCCTGACGTTTTTTGGTTGATATCTGGGGGCTTGCAGCAAAAGAGTGGGATAGTTTGGTTCCAGCATACACCAGTTCTTCCATTTTCTGTGAGAAGCACAGAAGTGGCGATGCTGGAGAGCTGGAAAAAGTGTCTGTTGAAAGGGACTGTTGCTCTGGTGTTATCGGAGGCTGTAATATGCTGTCCTGGCTTCCCTGGCTGTTTTCCAGGAAGTCGTCCTTGGGTGCTGAATCTTGGTAGCCTGGTTCTACCAGACTCTCGTACATTTCATTTGTACAGAGAGTCTGGCCTCTCTCCATTGAGAAACCTTTACTTCCTTGTAGGCGGGTTCTCTGTTAAAGTTCAAAACTATTGGATCTGCCCAGAGTCACTCAGGATCTGCCATAGCCAATCACTAACGTGTGGTCGTGACGTATGTCACGTGCCGAAACCGTCCGGAAACAACAAGTCCGAATGATCAGAGGATTATGTTTAGAATAAGATGTCTGGTAACGAGAGCTGCAGGTTTTGTTCATCGAATTTAAGAGTTCAAGGAACAATTGTAAATTCTAAATGTATATTTGACACTAAGGAAGGTGATGTATCCAGTCAACTGTCGAAGCTGGGTCTAATCATTAAAGGGATAGTTCACTTTGAAATTAAATTGTGGTATGTTTTAGCTTACCTCAAGGGCATCCAAGATGTAGGTGTCTTTTTTTCCGCAGTAGTTTCAATTTTGATATTTTTAGGTCAAACCGTTCTTGTCTGTCAGTCATTTAATGCAGGTCTGTGGTCACTGTCTTAAAGAGCATGCACAGAGTCCAAATTAAAACAATTCCCCATCGTCCAAATTAAACAATTCCCCATCGTAAGTACACATTGATGGCCTAAGACACGAAACGAGCGGTTTGTGTGAGAAAACTAACAGTATTCATATCGTTTTTACCTCTTATACACAACCACGTCAAGTGATCTGAGGGCGCGCGCATCCTGGTGTGTGACGTGTACGCAGACTGGTGCATAGATATATGTACACTAGAAGTCGCCTTGTCTACGGCAGTTCATTGGAACGAATGTCTTTAAGGCGACATCTAGTGTATATATCTATGCCGCTGCGGTCGTTTCGGGATCTGCCGCAAATGCTGTACAGTACAGTGATCACCGTCCAAAATGTCACGGTCATCGTGCACGCCGAGCTGCCCAGCACGAACTCCTAACTTTTCTGCCTCCTTCACTTGGTCCCACATTAGTGCAACAAGAGGGGAGACGACAACAACTATCGGCTTTGCATCCCTATCGTTCGCCTTAGCTAACTCATTCACCACTAGCGGAGTGAGCTGGAAAATCAAACTTTTCCCGAACCCCGTGGGGAGGAGGGCCACAACATCATGGCCACCAACAAAACTTAGCAAACATTGTTCTAGCTCCGGCTTTAACTTCTATATATTCGGCAGTTTTGCAACAACGGACCGAATAGCTTTTCTCACGTCTTTCTCCACTGCCATTACTGAACTCCAACTCAAACTGACGCACTACATCAACGTCATCTTTCTCAGCCACTCCCTCTGTTCGCTGATTGGTCCTACAAAAAATTGGTTTCTGGAAACCTAAGAATATACAGCAGTCCCAGACGTAGTACTGAAGGAAAATGAAATTGAGCGGAAGTGCGTAGGAGGGTGCAGCCAGGCTAGAATCTTGGAGCAGTTCTAATATGTCTGTCTGTGGTGAGCTCTGTGGGTAGGGCTCAGCTGAGATTGAGTCCGTGAGCAGAGGTTGTTGTGGCGGAGTGGTGTTATCATTAAGAGATTAAGTGTAGACCTAAAGTAATATTGAAACTAATTTCCTATAAATTAAGTGAACTTCACTGGGGCACTGTAAAGACATACACGCACTATACCTTCGCCCAGACCGTTGGACTCCGTCTTTTAGGCCAATGGGTGGTCTTTATACTATCAACCTTAAAAATCAAAATTCCAAATTTAATTGTATAATTACCATGGCTGAATTTTGCATCGCTTTTGGAAGATACACAGAAATTGTTTGTTTTGTCTTCCTCTAAAAGACGCAAAGAACTGAATATTTTTTTTTAATCTATCATAGCTGAACTGTCTCAGTCTTTTGACTGTGCACATTTTATGACCTATTACAGGCTATTTTCAGCCAAAATGCGCAGCCCGAGTCGCCCAGTGGAATCAATGTCCTTATTGGGGAGCTCTTGACCTGGAGCTGTACAATAAGGTTTTTCTGGGCTCCTGAAGCATAATGTGTTTTGTGTAATTCTGCCACACATGAGCCTTCTTTGTGTCCCCTTTTCAATCCTGCCCCTCCAAGCAATCCAGGCACTTCTCGATTTGTCAATTCTACATCTTACGTACCACAGTCTAGGGGCAATTCCAAAAGCTGTAATTTCAGAATAGGGATGGGAATTGAAAACTGGTTCCACTCGAGAACCGGTTCTAAGTTTAATGAACCATCGATATTGTATGCCCTCGACGTTAACGAGTCCTCTTATCGATGCTCCTGCTCCGAGTCCCAGCCATAGTATATACAGACCGTGAACTCACAACTGTTCAAACCCTTTTGTCCTTTATCGGGCACCATAGCACGGTGTCCTACGCATCTGTGCGTCATGACGTCAAAACGATTTGAGCAAAAGCAGGGAATCATGGAAAGGAAGAGGTGATCTAAAGCTTGGCTTTATTTTACTAAACGAGACAAAATTATGCCGTTTGCAATAACAGGGTTTTTCCTGAATTGAAATTTTTTTAGAGGCCGCCAAAGCGATTCACTTAAAGCCCTGTTTACAGATCGTTTCTGATGAAATAGAATGGTTAAGATTGAAATTTGGACACATGCTGCTGTCCCGAGAATTTTCGGTTTCTATAGTAGCACCCCCCCCCCCCCCCCCACCTCCACAATGGCTGCATAGGTACACTGGAACAATCAAGTCTTTGTAAACGAAAGTTTAATGCGTTTTAGGAAGGATTGTTCCAGTGTACCTATGCAGCCATTGTGGAGGTAGGTGGGGGTGGGGGGGGTTTCTACTATAGAAACCGAAAATTTTCGGGCCAGCAGCATGTGTCCAAATTTCTTAACCGTTCTATTTCATCAGAAACGATCTGTAAACAGGGCTTTAAGTGTAAAATGCCGAACTTGTCCTTTAAATCTAGGATTTTTTGTCCTCATGTTTGTGGTCTATCACATTTTGTAAAATGTAAAAAATCTTTTGGTGTGTACCCAGCATAAGCAATGCATTCCTGACAGAGACATGCAGTGGTGTGTGAGTGTGTTCCAATGGGAAAACACTGGAACAGCACTGTATGGGGGTTGTTCCTGGTTGCAGGCTCCCAAAAACTGCTCTGTCACCTACCCTTAAATACTGAAGGATTCAAATTTAAGAATATGTTTCAAATATGCTTCCTTACATAACATCACGGTAAAGAATATTGTATTTAGTGTTTAAGGGTAAGATAATGATTCTGCTCAGCAAAGTTGCCTTTCCTGTTTTCTCCTCATTGTCTTTAATGGCTCTTTGAGTCCCAGTATCACTCAGAACTGATGGGATTAGCACACGAATGATTCACTGAGAAATCTCACCTTTTGTTCTGCAAATGGCTTTCGGACCCAAATGGCCCTTGGAGCCTTATGCTGATTGAATTAGGATTGACTAGACCCTCAGTCTAGGGTGTTACCTTAACCTGTATACTCATTTACATGCTTTGTTTGAATTTGTCTCCACCCCCAAAAGTCCCTCCTCCTAAAATGCCTATAAGATACCATGTAAAGTTATGTTAGATTAGATCATGTTGGAAGTTTCTACAGCCACGTAAAGTGGAGTTCTCAATAAAGAATAACTTCTGTTGAACGCGATCCCAACTGTCTCACTGGTCTCTGCTTCGAACAAAGAAAACTTTACAACAATACCCAGACCAGAACAAAAGGGTTATACCAATATTTAGAGTTGTTTTGGGTCCATTCATGTACCCCAGGGGGTAACACCTGGTTTCGGGGGAGAGGGGAGAATTATCTGATATCTTAAAGAGACACCACCCAAAGAGGAGAACAGAAGTTTTCAATCTTTCTCATAATACCAATGACTGCAATGAAATTAAGAGCATTTTACCAATAACACTGAGACACTTAAAATGATACCAAACATGAAAAGGAGAAACAATAGATTCACAAGATACATCATATGTGATATATAGACATTCTTAGTGAACTTTTGGTGACTTGACTCAGGGAGAGAGGAAGGGAGGAGGGAGAGGGAAATGCAGAGATAAGGAAGGAGAAAAATTTGGACAAGACTATGTCCTGTGCTCTTACTTTGCGATCTTCTGTCCTGGGTGCGTTTTATTGCTTTATTGCAGGGTGAGTTTAATCTCAGCTTTTGTCGTAGCAGGAAAATCAGCTCTTAGTTATGACTACAGTTAAGGATGCGATGGGGTTCACTTATTGAAACAGAGGGGAGGAGAGAAGAGAGATCAATGTCTGCACCTGCTAGAATCTGTGAGCGTAAATGAGTAGAGGTGGTGACAACATTAGAAGAAACTGGAAGAACAGATGCAGTTAAGAGTATATGTTGGGAGGCAGGGAACTGCTGAGGAAGTGGTTGCAGGATGGGATAGGGCCGAGGAATAGACCATTTGAGGAGGCAACCCCACGCTTTGTGGGGTTGAAAAAAAAGGGTTGACAAAATGATTACTGCAAATCCACCTTTTGCTGCCTGGAGTCCAGTTGTTTCTATGAATTGCAGCGACCCATTTGCTTCTCTGTTCTGTAGCTTTCGGCAGTCTGTAAAAATATACCTCAGGTTTCTTGTCAAATCTAGTTATACAGCCAATCTCAAACCTCATTCCTGCTTTAGATGTGAAATCATTGAATTAGACTATTATAGCATTAACTCTAATTTATTATCTTCCTTTACCATAGTACAAACAAATATACACTGTATATATTATGAGCACAGCTGTAATTGTTGGAAGATTATTTATATATATATTATGTAATATAATCCAAAGTCCAATTGTCTAACCAAAGGGAACACTAATCACCAGAATGTTGAGTTCAAACAATAATTATTTTCAACAAAAACAAATCATGCTAAATCTGTATTAATTTATCAACTTAAAAAAATAAATCAATCAAAACTCACTTATAAGTACAAGTGTTTAGAGTTGTTTCAAATATGATACTGTGGATTTAATTTGTTACATCCAATGATATTTTATGAAGTATTTAAAGGGGTCATATAATGGTACATGCACTTTTACAAGTTGATTGTACTGAAATGTGTGTTGGCAGTGCCTGTACACAACCATCATAAAATGATAAAAATCCATCCAGTGTTTTTTTTTTAATCTTCTTATATGTTTCCTCCCAACTCAAATCAAGCTGTTTGATTTTGTGACATCACAAAATTGACGCCCCTCCCACGATTGTTGATTGAAAGCAGCGTTTCAACACAGCCCCGCCCTCGCACCCTCGTGAGCGAGCTGTCAATCATAGTCCGCGTGGACCGGTGCGTTCATTGTTGATAGCTGGAGTGCTGAGTAGAATGGCGTCTAATGATTGTGGTGTTCTGTTCTTGGGTGTAATAACGAACACAGCAGTCAAATTGATGATGTTTCTAAATCCGTACAGCTGAAGACGCAGTGGCTGAGTTTGTTTTCGAAGGGAATATTCCCCACGATCAACGTCAATGCTTTCATGTTTGCGCGAATCATTTCACACACCAGACTGCTTTACAAACGAGTTCAGTATAAAGCTGGTTTTGCTAAGAAGCTGCTCCTGAAAAAAGGATCGGTATCAACTATTCGTGTTCTTGCTGCACCTCCAGAAGAAGAAGTGAGTGTAACGTTTTATTAACCTTTATATTAATATTTATATTAATCTTTGCAAATCGCTTGCACGCTTCGTGATGAATGCGGCTATTTTTACACTCAGGGTACATTACGGCATGTTTTCTATGTACGACGTTATCAATATAATTCATAATCCCACATTTATAATGAACAACGCGTTATGGTTATTGTGTTATTATTACAAACGGTGTATGCACAGAACAGAGGGGCGGGGTGAGCAAAGCTCATTATCATTTAAAGACACATGCACTTAAACGGCGTGCTGAAAACAGAGCTGTTTTTGACCAGGTAAAATGAGTGTTTTCTTACAATACTAATGATAATTTTTTATTAAAGTATATTACAAACTTTTAATTTAGACCCTAAATAATCATATTAGCTTGTACAAAAATGCCATTATATGACCCCTTTAAGTCTTTTATCTTCAATTGATTTCATCTAAGGATGTGGCTGAAGTCAGGTGTAGTTCTTGTGCTTCTATTTGTCTCTTTGTTTGTTCTTGTTTCTCTTTTTTCAGTTGTTAACAACAGGTGTTCATCATTAAAGGTCATTCATTACTTAATAATAATTTGATTGTTTCATTAACCTTCTCTAACCTTTGCCCTTGCTAGCCCTAGATCATGTGTTTTTGACAGAAGCTTTTGACCTATTGACCTTGCTAGCCGTCAATCATGTAGTTTTGACGGATGTTTGAAGCCGGTGTCAAGAAGAGTTATATGGTGTCATAGTTAATTGTACCCAAAATGTTACCTGAGAGAGAGTAAGAGAGAAAAGAGTAAAGAGTAAAAGAGATGGAAGGCAGAGCTCAGGTACAGAGGAAGAGCAAAGCCCCTAAGAAGATACAGAAAAAAAAGGAAGCAAAGAAACAGTGACCCAAGAAAGGGACCCAGAGGAAAAGAAAGACAGAGCAACAGTTACACTCTTCTTTTATCCATTCCTTGAGCATGTGACTGAAACCCAAAAGTGAGACATTCAAACTGACCAATCAGCAGATTCTAAATTGCCCCTGTGGCAAGAAAGAGGGGATTAGAACAGGAAAGCACGTCTTTGTTAGTATTTTTTTTTTCACTCACACACACACACACACACACACACACACACACACAGAGAGAGAGAGAGAGAGAGAGAGAGAGAGAGAGAGAGAGAGAGAGAGAGTTTTACAATTAAAAACATCACATTCTGAAAAAAAACTAATGCATTGTTTTGCTGAAAGCAGGCTGAAGAGTGCAGGTCTTCTGTGAAGTGGACACATTCAGTCCCGTGATCATCATGAGTTCCAGGTGAGTTAATAATTTCTACAGCAGGGATGGGCAACTTTGGTTCTAGAGGGCCAAGCACTGAAACCCTAACTGTACGTTCACACCGCCGCCGACTTGAGCGGCAAAGAAGCTCTGGCCGCCCTGTCAAGGACGCTTGTCAAAAAGTACGAGGAAGCTTGTTGACGCTTTGGCCGCTCTGACGTAGCAGCGTTCTATGTTCGTTCATGGGAGAAGAGAAGTGTCACACCATGAAAAGTAAACAGAATAAACAAGCAATACATTGACACTAGAAACCTTTTATAATGACCGCATTTGTATAACCGTTTTGGTCACATTAATATTTATTATTATTAATAGTGGGTGCGCGTGCACGGCCGGGGCTCTCTCTCTCTCTTTCTGCTCGTTCTAATATGCCCTGTCAAGCGCGCCCTGTTAAACTGGTCAGGACTCTGTGATAAAATGATAAACTTTCACTCTGTGATGGTTAAACTGTGCAATTAATCCGATAATGATAGGAAACCCAGCAACGGCGATGATCAGCTTCTCCTCCGTTTTCTCGGAACTAATGTTTTGGTAGGAACGAAAGTTTACATCGTATGTTTCTCCAGAATCAGCCAGCGCGAAGGACGTCTATATTCCGATTGGTTGCTGGCGTTTGCCGCTGCTTGCCGCTGAACCGCGTCATAGCTCATTACCATAAAGTTGAGCTACTTTCAACTTTCAGATTGACGCTCAAAACGCCCAAAACGCGACGCCGATGGATTTGACGCTCCTTGCAGCTGAGAGAAGCCAGCTTCCATTGAAAATGAATGACTTCCGGTAACTTTGGAAGCTCAAGTCGGCGGCGGTGTGAACGTACAGTAAGGATTTTTATTATTATTCATCTGCTATAAACTGATTGTGCAGACCAAACTTTAAGGCCAGGGGACATGAAACTTGGCCAGATGATAGGTCTCAATTTGGGGTCACGTTAACAAGGTATGTGATGTGTGTTGGTTATGTTTTGACATAATCATTATTTGACCTGAATCACTGAACTCGTTTAGAGCCTAATCTCTTAGATTGTTAGTTAGATTGACCTTATTGATTACAGCAGCACTGTGAGTCTACAGCATAAGTTCCATAATTTTCAATATAATTCTAAGGATTTCTTAAAAGTTGTTCTGATTAAAAAAAACTTTGAAAATAAAAATCTTTCATTTAGACACATACATCAAGAATCAGCCTGTGAATCTCAACAGTGGTGACCATCAACAAGCATGTTGCAGTGCATTCTGGGTGCCACCAATCAAAATTCATCCATGGCTCCCATCATGCATTGCTGCATGAATAAAGTATGATCTTAATTGTCTTAGTAATTTCCTTTATTCATTCTATTTCTTCTTCTTTTTCTTTCTTTTCTTTTTTTTTTTTTTTTGCTGTTTTTATAAAAAACTTTATATTAGCTTGTTTTCTAATGTTCAGAGTTAATCTGTTTATCATATGTCTGTGTGCCTAAAAGACAGATTTAAAAACTTTTTTTTTTTAAATCAGAACAACTTAAGAAATCATTGGAACTATATTGAAAATGCTGGATCTTTTGTTGTAGAATCACAGTGCTGCTATAATCAATAATGTAAATCTAACTCCGAGATCAGACTCTAATTGAGTTCAGTGATTTAGGTCAAATGATTGTCAAAACATAACCAATACCACCTGATCATCCTTTATATTTCCTTGTCTGGCTGTTACAACTCAGTTACAGCAGCCAAAACAAAATCTAATATTAAAATAGTCAAGGGACAAAAGCCCAACTAAAGCAAACACTAAAGCTTAAGCCTACTGACAGTTGGGTTTAGGGGTGGAACTTTATGCTTTCTTCTTTTTCTAAAAAATAATACTTTTCGTAAGAATCACATCGTACAAATGTATATGAAATCTCCACCTCATAAAATAGTAATGTTTTCTTGTGAGATCAGATTGGAATAGCCTTCATTGTTATTTCAATTGAATTAGGATTAAAATATTGTTTATTTGCATTATGTTCATGTTGAAAATGTACTTATAGTCTGGAATTCTTGCTACACAAATATTCTGACAATCATTTGCCTCCATCTGTATTTTACAGACTGCCAATGCTTCCATCAAGCAGATCAACTCTGATTGAACAAGGTCCTCCAAAACGATATCGTCTACATACAGAGAGAAAAGTGCTTGATGATCATGGAAAAGTCAGAAAATGGACTTGTGGGAACAAAGACACCAGTAAAAAAAACAAAATTGTTCTGCTGGTGGGAGAAACCGGCGCTGGCAAGACGGCTCTCATCAACACCATGTTCAACTACTTACTGGGAGTGAAGTTTGAGGATGAAATATGGTATGAAATCACAGAAGAAGGAGCAAGCAACCAATCACAATCACAAACCTCTGAAATCACCATTTATGAGGTCTGTCCTGAAGAGAGTCCCATATCTCTCACCATCATTGATACTCCAGGATACGGAGACACTAGAGGACTGGAAAAAGATCTGGAAGTTGCTGAGAATTTATCCATGTTGTTTCAGAGTAATGATGGAGTCCGTGAAGTCGACGCTGTGTGTTTTGTGATTCAAGCGTCTAAGAATCGTCTCTCGGACAGACAGCATTACATCATCAGTTCAATTCTGTCTTTGTTTGGAAAAGACATTGTGAACAACATTGTGTTTCTAATCACACACTCTGATGGTCTGCCAGCCAACAACGTCCTCAGCGCCATTAATGAAGCTAGAATCCCCTGCAGACGAGACCACAGCGGCCAACCTGTTTATTTCTTATTCAACAACAGGCAGGCTGAAGCCCGTCACACTAAAGAACGTCATGTTCGAGCTCAAAGAGACGCCTGGGAAGACAGCATGGACGGCATGAAGGACTTCATTCAGTCATTGGATGAAAAGAACAGAAGAAGTTTGGAGTTGACTTCAGATGTCCTGATAGAACGCATTCATCTTGAAGCGTCCATCTGCAATTTACAGCTGCGAATTCAAGAGAAAGAGTCAAGAAAGTTAGAGAAAACTCAGATTCAGAAAGAAATGAGTGAAAACAAGGAAAAGATTGAACAGTGTAAAAACTTCCCCATTAAAGTCAAAAAGCCTATCAAAATGAAGGTTCCCATTGAAAGCGTTTCATGGAAGAGCTGGAAGAGCAGAAAGATGACGACCTGCACCGTCTGTGAGGAAAACTGCCATGAGTTTGACTGCTGGTGGGTTTCTGATGTCAGCAAATGTAAAGTCATGAATAACGGCTACTGTACCGTGTGCACAAGGAAGTGTCACCACAGCAAACACGTCAAAGAAAAGAAGAAATACATCGTCAGAAATGCAAGCATGATTATGGACTTTGACAATTTTAAAAAAGAATATGAGAATACATCCTTTAATAGGTTTTCAGATGTAATGGAACATCTTGAGAAAGATCTGCAGGAGCTTGAGGACCAAAACTCAATTCTTCTAACTGAAGCTTACAAGACCATCAAGCATCTGTCTCAGATCGCATTAAAGCCAGACTCGGCCTTCACTCTTCAGCATCTGGAGTTCTTCATCCCTAGAGTGAGGGAGGCTGGGAAAGAAGACTGGGTCCGAGAGCTGGAGTTAATGAGGAGAACCGCTGAATCTGAAGAAGCAAATAAAGATGCTCTGAGTTATCTGAGAGCTGGTCTGGCAAAACTGAAATTTGGCAAATAACACATGCAGAACAGATGAAATAGTGAACACACAGGTGATTTTTATTATCTTAAGATAATAAAAAATATATAATTTAAAGGTTCTGTAAGCGATCCCGGGAGACGTTACTTCTTGTTGACATTCGAATTGTTGTCAAACAAAACGGAGGCTAGCTAGACCCTCCCTCCTCCTCATCCCATCTCCTCCCTCCTCCCCTCCCTTCCGGCATAAAGGAAAGTCCAAATAGTCACTACAAACAAAGTTAAGATTTACTGATACTTCATTCAATGTGTAATGTCGCCAAGTTAGATAAATGCTTTTATATATTGCAGAACAGAATGCAGAAAAAGAGAAACATTATCTTAAATCGTTTCGCCCCCTGAGGTTATAACTATAGCTCCCATACAAGGACGCAATAATAACAAGATAACGTTAGCTTCGCGTTTCCCAGTGAGCATAAACAACGGCGGCGGCATAAACAAATTTAGTCAAAGTTGTCAATAGCCTATAAATGAACATTCAAATTCATAACAAACAGTGGGTGAAAACAATCATTCACACACATTGTCGCCCTACTGTGAATTTGCTTGATCATTTACAATAGAGATTGATCGCTGCTAGAAACATACATGTTGTATTCACCAAAGTTAACGCTGACTGCATAGTTCTAGCAAATTACATCCTTGTGTTGGTTTGGCGAATATGAACGTCTATTTAGAAAGAAAAATGGATTTACCTGTTCTGCAAAAACAGAGCAACTGAATGTCGGATTGGAAGCCCTTCTGCCGGCGGAGTTCTCGCCACCTTTCGAGGGTTTTTCCGATGTAAATTCGGGACTATGCGCGTTCCTTATCCTTGCAATTTGTTCATCGGAACGTCGTCTCTTTGGTCGTGTGTCGGCCATAATTCAAACTTCCCTCTTCATGCTTCTCTGTTCTCTCTCATCCACACACCCCCTTCACGTGCATGCGCACTAACCCCCCAAACCCTGCCCTCCAATACTTCTTGTCGGTTATTGGCTGGAGCACTGTTTGCTGTGTTTCGTGGTGTGGGTGAGCCCAGTTTGTTGTTGTTGCCGTTTGTGGAGCCTGTGGTGTCTACAGAGACCGCGTTTTTTTACAGTGTGTTCAGGGGACAGGCAGCTAGCGGATGGTGAGGAGATGTTTGCTGTATGTGACAAAAAATTTTTGGCCTAAAAAACGCGTTGCATCACTTACAGCACCTTTAAGCAAAGTATACACGGAAATGTAAATTTAAATTCAGATTTACCCATACAGATTTAAATTCCTGAAGTTATTTGTTTTCATGCAGTCAGCAATGAAATTAACATATCTCCCTTTAATGGCTTCTGTTCACTACAGAAACAGGTGAACACACAAAAGAATAGCGGAATGTTGCACAATTGTTATTATGACATGAACAAATCAATATGCATTTGCATACTATATGCATATATATGCATACTACATTTCCATGATAAATTACCTGAAAGTGCAAAAAGCTGTCTTTTTCCTCTCTGATGTACATGTTAAAATGCTTGATAAAGATTCTGTAACCAGCAGCTCAAACATCAAGTGCTGAGACCCTTTTTTAGGCCCTTTTTATTAGGGGTTCAAGCGCGCAGCGCTGAAACCCTATTGTTATTGTTAATTTTTCAAAGGATCAGCATTCTCCCCTAAAAGTGATTGGGCAGACCAAACAGTAAGTGGAGCCAATATAAGTAATATATCACCCATTTAAACAGAGATTAGGCTCTGGATAAGTTCAGTGAATCAAAATTTGCTCGTCCTTCGCGATAATTTTTAGTAATTTTGGATTTTGTGAAAAAACTACTTTTGCGCACTAGTCCTCGGCTTTTGGCCCGATCAGAACCAAACCACTGCAGCAAGATTCTCTGGAATCTGACTGTCAATAATTATCACGAAAATTGTAAATTTCATTGCACGGTCGCTAGAGGGTGCCAAAATGTTTTTTACAAAAATGGCAATAACTTATGAACAGAACTAGATATTTTCGCCAAACGGGACACATGTGTATGAGCTCAATTTGAGGTCACATGAAAAAAATTGCGATGATTGGCCACTTGGTGGCGCCAAAAAACATAAAAATGTCTATAACCACCTAACCATTAGCCCAAATGACTTGAAAATTGGCATGCACTGTCTTTGTCCGAGGTGTCACAATAGTCTATGTGGACATTGGCGTATCTCAAAAAACATGGCCACCAATGAAATTTGAGTAGCTATCACACAAGGTTACAGGAGGCTGATCAACGAAACTCAGTGAGCATATTCGACTCATGGCTCTAGAGTTCTGTAAGACTTTTGAAAGAAATCGGCCCGTAGTTGGCGCTAACTAGTTTTATGCCTCTGTAATCATGTTGTTTTTCACACATACACACAATATTCATGTCATTTGCTCCATAGACAAAATAACAGCTGAAAAGTAATGTCAAACTAATAGCTTGTGATGTGTTGTTAGTTTTATTCATTATAGAAAAACTGTGATTCTACAACATTAGAGCCAGCAGTTTTGTGGCATACAGATTAAAAAAAAACATTTGCCAGTGATGCCAACATCTATGGCATCAATTAGACTCACACAGACATCAAGAATCAGCATATAAATCTCAGCAATGGTGATAAAAGTATTCGTGCTACAATGCATGCTGGGAGTCTGGGTGAGTACATGTGCTGGTACCCAGCATGCACTGCGACATGAAACTTTTAATGTCACCATCGTTAAGATTTATATGCTGATTCTTGATCTCTTTGTGAGCCAGTATAATAAAAATATAGTTTTTAAAATCTGATTGTCACAACAATATATCTTACAGTATCACATTTCTACTATAATTAATAATACAAAACTAATACGATATCACCCATTTAAACAGAGATTAGGCTCTGGATAAGTTCAGTGAATCTAATGACTAAATTGTGAGTTTTATCATCAAAACACAATCATCAATATCTGATTAGATTTTTCTTTTGGCTTTTGTGACACAGCAAGTGTGTTTTATAAACACACAGTTACAGCAGCCAGAGAGAAACTTACATTATAATCTCAAGGTCAATAGCCCAACTAAAGCAAACACTCTCCATCATGGTAACTTTAATGCAACAATAAATCATCAACATCTAAATCTCTGTTAATTTTCAATAACAACTTCTATAGACGTGTGAAAGAAATAAAGACAGTCTGGTTAGTAACTAGATGTACCGCATGGCGGTACAAAATATGACCGCCGCTCAGGCCTGCACTGGCTTTCCACAAAAATAAATGACGTGGAGCAATTTGGCTGTATTGCGTGTTTATGTATATGTGACAGTGTGTGTTTGTGTGTGGATGGAATCACACGGAGAGCAGGTGGATGGTTACTCAAGATCTCTTTACTGAGCCTGCAACAGACAACAGACTGGGACAAACAGGAGCAAAAGCTGGTTAAAGGCAGTGCATCACGCATCAATGTTGCTCACAGATCAGCAGTGAGAGATGTGTAACTCTGCTGAATATACATTTTTACAAAGTGATCGTATAGTGGAATTAAACTCAAAATAAAGCATACATTGAAAAAAATAAAATATGCATCACTTTCTCTGTTGTCATCTCTCATCAATTCACATCATTGCAGAGAAACTAGATTTAAGAAACCATCATTTTGTATAAAATGGAATGCAGAAAGAAAAGAACGGCCACCTAAAATGGCGCAGTTACACAGTTCAGCACGTGAGAGCACATAGCACATGTGATAATGCTAACACTCAGTTTGACTAATATATTCTTACACAGAACATGACAAATCCAAATATAAAACATACCTGGGAAAAACAGGACCAAAAGCAAAGGCAGTGCATCACGCATCAATGTTGCTCACAGATCTTAAATGAAATCAGAGATTCGAGTTCACAAGCAGTAACACACACACTCATCACGTTTCATCATCGCAAATAACACATTTGACTCGACTGACAGAACTAGGGACTGACAGGCACATGAAGTAAACTTGTGTGTAGTTAAAAAGACCATCCTTACACTTGAAAACAATCTAAACTCAGTTTTTATGACGCAGCGCTTATTGATGCGACTTACCAGCAGCGAGAGATGTGAAACTCTGCTGGTGGTGACCTAGCTCCGCCCTCGCAAATGCAAGGGACGCAACAGGCGTGTGTGTGTTTGTGTGTGTGTGTGTGTGTGTGTGTGTGTCTGTGTGTGTATGCGTGCGTACATGTGTGTGCGCGTGTGTGTTTGTGTGTGTGTGTGTCTGTGCATGTGGATTTGTATGTGTGTGTATGGGTGTGTGTCTGTGCGTGTGGATGTCAGTGTGTGTGCATGCTTGCGTTTGTTTGTATTCCTGCATGTATGTGTGTGACAGTATCATTCTAAACCAGCAACCCTTCGCTCAACAGCACCATCTACAGGCCGATGAGTTTACAGTCACTAAATGTGCACATAAATGAATTTATTTTATACCCCCCCATGGATGAAATTCTACGAAACTTAGCATACCCCCAGAGGATGTCAAGTTAATCATACACATGAAATATGGTGCAGTTCTGAACATCTCAACTGAAGATAGGGGCGATTAAAGCAGAATAATATTGTATTTTAATTTTTTATGGGAGGGGCGCAAATCACAAATGAGTGATTATGGGCTAGGTTGATGTGGGCCCTTAAGAGCAACATACCATACAAATTTCTTCATCCTCGGTGCCACGGTTCAGGTAGTTATTTAGGAAAAACTGCATTTTTTGGGTTTGGGGGGGCCCAGCGCGGGGGGGGAGTGGCCCCCGGGGACCAAACGAAATTTTTCCGTAAAAGTCTAGTGGGGCTACATGCCCACCAAATTTCATGTTCCCCGGTGTTTCGGTGTCCCTGGTATCGTTGACGAAAAATTCAGTAGATGACGGGAAAAAAAAAAAAAAAAAACTTTGACAATCGATTATGGGCTAGGTTGATGTGGGCCCTTAAGAGCAACATACCATACAAATTTCTTCATCCTCGGTGCCACGGTTCAGGTAGTTATTTAGGAAAAACTGAATTTTTTGGGTTTGGGAGGGCCCAGCGCGGGGGGGGAGTGGCCCCCGGGGACCAAACGAAATTTTTCCGTAAAAGTCTAGTGGGGCTACATGCCCACCAAATTTCATGTTCCCCGGTGTTTTGGTGTCCCTGGTATCGTTGACGGAAAATTCAGTAGGTGACGAAAAAAAAAAAAAAAAAAAAACTTTGACAATCCCTATATGACCGCTTTCGCTAGCTACGCTAGCGGCGGTCATAATAAGTGAAGCTGGTAATGCTGTTAGTGGAGTTGTTTAATCCTCCTCTGCTGAGATCTTGAGAGATTTAACGTCTTCTTTTCTCTTCAGTTGATTTCATCTAAAGCTGTGGATGAAGTCAGTTGTAGTTTGTGTTTCTCTTGCGTTATTTCTCTTTCCTTTAATGATTCTGCTTGTTAGCAGCAGGTTTTCTTCACTAATGCTCAATCATCACTTAATTAATCACTTTAATCACTTAATTTATTGACTACAATGTATATCTTCTTTTAGTGACCTCAACTGAAATAACTTCAGAGTACTCATAACTATTGGTTTCTAAAAAAAAAATGCAATAAATGAAGGTAGGGGAGCGCAGGGCACAACCTAACACATTTTGGTTTTGGCTCAATTATAAAAATAAAAAAAAGAATTAAGTTAGATTAATCTTTTTTTACACAAGCAACATACACATCTCTGCTACAAATGCAGACTTAAAGTTTTTTTTCTAGGACCTTCCATTTTCATACAGTTGCACTGAAAGTGACAGAAGTGCAAATGTTACAACTTACCCCATATGCGGGGTTAATTGTAACAGACAGAGGGTTAGTTGTAACACTAGTGTTGTGTAACACATAATTCAGTACTATTTTATCTGTATAGTTTGATATTGTTTGTACATCTGTATAGATAGATATCCATACATCCATCCTTCATCTAATCATCCTTCTATTATGGATCAATATCATGGATAGAGATAGGAAAGGGCTGTACAGTTTTGCAATAAATAAATAAAATCATCAAATATCGTAATTGCTATTGAATTATATTTGTGTGTGACAGCTGCATGCAAAATCATTATTATTAATAATAACAGTAATAATAATAAAAACAAGCTCAAAGTCACATTTTAAAGGGTTTATTGCATGAAAAACAGGCTTTTTAATAAAAAAAAACAAAAACAAAAACAAGTGATCAATGCATAGTTAACAAATGTGAAAAAAAAATCAGACATTTAAATTCCAACATTGTTTGTGAAAGTCCAACAAAGTTAAATGTGGCAAAATACATAAATTAATAAATACTCAAACCTGAAAAGTTGTGTGGCTCCCTGTTTTCATTTCCTTGGTGGCTTAGTTGTAACACTGTGCTATAACTAACCCCGCTGTGTAAAAAAAAAAAATATATATTTTAAGCCTAGCTCACAGTCGCTAGGAGTTGCTGATATGTTTCAAAATGGTGCTATGTTTTAGCCAACAAGACAGTGATTAAGGTAAAGTAAAGTTAGATTTGTATTCAAATACAAAACGAAAGTAAAAGACAGCAGCCCCTCACGGACGACTGCTGTCACAATAAAACAAAACACAACACAAACTCAGGCCTGTTCCCCTCTCTCTCTTCACTGTCGTCGCTCCTCCTTTATGCTTCCGCTCCTCCATGAGAGATACGAGACCTATGCGTCGCGCAGGAGTCGCTCATCAGTAATCACGCCACCGGCCCCGTGCCGCTCTCTCACGGCCCTCGTCCTCCTCCTGCTCGCCACAATAGGCTATAGCGCGTTAGTTGGCTAGAAAAAAGAGCTAGAGAGTATTTTACTAAATAGGTCTACTATATTACATATTTTATTATATTTTTACTTGTATCATTAAATAAAGTTGTTATAATAAAAAATGCATTATATTTAATTTGAGTTATTTATAACCTTAAAGGGTTACTTCAGGATTTAACATTAAGCTTTGTATTAGTAGAAAACCTGTAGTATTTTCGAATTACCATGCTTTCCACCCTCATATCCCCCTGAGAGGAGAGATTTATGTATTTTTTGTCTGGAAAAAATCCTCCGATGACGCAAAAATCATCATTTTGCGTCATTGGAGGATTTTCTGGCCAGAGGCTAAAGACTACAGCCAGTAGGAGGCGTTGTTCCGCATGTTTTCAGCCCGCACATAGAGGGTTGGATCTCACTCACTCACAGAATGTACACAGTGTCAGCCGTCTAGCACAGTGGTTCCCAATTCCAGTCCTCGTGACCCACTGCTCTGCACATTTTGTATGTCTCCCTTATTTAACACACCTGAACCAGATCATCAGCTCATTAGGAGAGACTCCATGAACTGAACTGAGTGTGTCAGATAAGAGAGACATACAAAATGTGCAGAGCAGTGGGTCACGAGGACTGGAATTGGGAACCACTGGTCTAGCAGGCTCTTGTTCTGTGGAGAAAGCTGAATAGTAGGAGAAAGCTGAGTAAGTAGGGGTTATATCCTCCTTTTCCCGGACTTGTCCGGCGGGCGAGATCGTTCAAAATGTCCGGGATTCGGCTTTTGCTTTCTGCGGTCGCCATTCATTGTTTGCATGCACACCTCTTGTTTCAATCTAACTGAACTAGTCTGAATGTAGTGTTTACATGAACGCTAATCAAGTGATCGGTTGATGTGCGTTTTAAACATTGCTAAGAAAATTCCTGCACCTCCGTTGCGAGACCGGCGCGTCTCAGTAATGACGCCACCGGCCTCGCGCCGTTCTCCCGCGGCCATCAGCCTCGTCCTGCTCGCCACAGTAAACATGATGAATGAATGGCGACTGTAGAACGCAAAAGCCGAATCTCGGACATTTTGGGCGATCCCGAAATCCCAGGCAGACTCGTCACAGAGACTCACTGGTAGCCTCATAGGGTAGCCTAACCTTGTTTTCAACTGGGCTGTATTACCGGTAGGCGTGGCCTCCTAGGGGAGTGAAGCAAGTGCATTCTGGGAGTTGTTGTCTTTCATCCACATAAGCCAAAAATACATTTTCTGGCTTTTCTCAGTCTAGAAAGCTCCAAATTAAAAAATTTCTTCACATTTCTTCTACATAAATGACCTATTTTAAATACACATTCATCTCTCCAGAGGTGAAGTATCCCTTTAAATAATAGATACTACCAGCTGATAGGGCTCTCTGCATGTTTACAGCATTAGGTGAGATTTTTTTTTTTCTTGAGAAAAATTAACGCCTATCTTGTGTACCTAATATTTATCCAAATGAGTCAATATTAAATCAAATCACAAGAATAAAATTGAAATCGTGAAATTTGTGTCAATAGTAAAAAAAATTAGCTTACCAGAAATTGTACCATGTAAACATTGTAACATGTTGTCACTAAACCTAATAAAATTCAGTTTAGTTACTAAAATGTTTTGACAATCACAATATACTTATTGTGATGCAATAACATTTTTTTTTTTACATCCCCCCAAAGTTAGTGATCAAAGTTAGCCCCTTGATCCGAATGGATCCTGTCAGGGAAGCCATACACACAAAAATATAGATCCCACAACTGTCAGGCTACCTGCTTTGCCGACTGGTCACAACACAGAAAAGCATGTGCCATCCGGGAAAAGTTACGACCAACAAGTCCACGTTACGGCCTTTGAAATCTTCTGTGGTTCAAAAATCGATACATACTTGCTCCATTGGGCTCAACGTTTTAACGCTCTCTAGCGTATGGAATGCCAAAGCTGCCAATATTAAAAATAAATAAATACATAAATAAATATACAAATAAATGTAAATAAATAAATAAATACAAAATAAATAAATAAATAAATATATAAATAAATATACATAAAAAACACAAAAAAAACGAAAATAAATAATTATTTATACATTTATTTCCTTATTTATGTATATATTTATTTTTTTCCATATTTATTTATTTATTCTTTTATTTATTTATACATTTATTAATTTCTACATTTATTTATTTATACATTTATTTATTTTTACATTTATTTATTTCTACATTTATGTATTTCTACATTTATTTATTTCTTCATTTATTTCTTCCTACATTTCTTCCTGCGTAGGGTAATGAGGAGGGCGTGGTTTACCTCAGACATAGCAATCGAGCTCAGAGTAAGCCAAAGCAAAGGGTTGAGGCCACAGTACACTGTGCGATGTCTGTGCGATTTCAGCAAGGAACCTACTCACACTGAACGAGTAGATCGCATGCGATGTAAAGCCAAAGCTCAGGATTTATGTGCTCACACTATACGGTCCGAACGTCGAGCTGCGTCTTGAATGGTCACACTATACGTGTGAAATATGCGCAAATCAGCGCGATAAATCCTCGTGCCGGGTTGCGCCTATGGATGATATCATGTAGCCTATCCAGAGATATTGTCAAAACAAGCATCAGCTATCAATATCAAGAAGATTTAGCGTTTCCAATTTATATATTAGATTATTAGTAGGCTAGTATTATTGTATTATTATTATTATTATTATTATTAGGGAAGGCCTAGGCTACTTTTATTATTAAAGTGATAGACTATTATAATTAAATTGCCACGCAACAATTTCATAGCGCATCACCGCATAACCAACGCGCTGTGAGGATAATAAAATATTACATAGAAGCTTACTTCTCCTCATTAAAAATTGTCTAAAACAGTGGTTCTACGCAGAGGAATCACTGAATTTCGCACGTAAGATCAAACCGGTGTGATCTTTTACTGTCTATTATTGTGTGCTCAGTCTTGGCTGGTCCCTGGAGCGTACAATACGATTACACCGGCAAAGAGGCTTCTGTACTCTTTGACACCGGTGTAGAACGGCCAGTGCATCACGCGATCAACTGCTAAATTCAAATGTGCTTTTGCAGTTGGCTGGCGCTGAGCCAGAGATGGACGTGCGCCACTCAGGCGCTGTCAAATATCACAATTATTCAGTGTTTTTAACCACATAATGTTTATTTTAGGTTTCAGACATTTAAATTCACCCAAGTACTAAAAAAAATACATTTAGAATTTGTGAAATACACACTGATGTCTATGGAAGCGGAAATAATAATAATTTCCATTATAATTAGACGACACATTTTATACACTGCTCAACTAACGCGATCGTTATAAAGGTGTTTAAACAACATAACACTTCCACTTGCATATATTTGACAATCGGAATATCAAATATTTCATGCGATAGCTAACAAATTTGTGAAAATTTTGAATAAAAAATAAAATAAAAGCAGATCATTAGTCAGTCACATCAGTCAGCGCTATTGTGGCTGCGGTGTGTAACGTGACAAGCAATGACGCGTTACCATGGAAACAATTATAGTGATCAGTTCTAAATAATGATCGCCTTGAAAAACTCACAGGGGTCAGCCAGAATATTTTAAATGTACGTTTTAAAAGGTTAAATATCAATACACAGCCTGTGTTTTTTTTTTTTAATTAAGTAGGCCTACAGTACTTTTTTTACTTCATATTTTAAGTACAGTAGGCTTCAGTTTTTATGGCGCGTTTCCACCGAGCGGTACGGTACGGTACGGTACGGGTCGGTACCCTTTTATTTGCGTTTCCACTGCCAAAAGTTGAGAATGGTACCAAAAAGCCGAACCGTACCGTACCACTTTTTGGGTACCCTTCCGTTGGGGTACCTAGCACAGTGGTACGGTACTAAAAGGTGGAGCTAGACTCACTGCAGGACGTTGATTGGTTGACAGAGAATCGTCACTTGCGCGTGCTACGAGGGGAATGACAACATAAGAAGCGCCATTTTTTTATATACAGTTTAATATAATATACTGTTACTGTGTCACGAAATGTAATTTTAAGAGTTTTTCAGGCGAGAATGTAGTTGTTTAAAGCTCTAATCTGTGGTTTATTTATAAAGATGATTTGTTTTTCCCCCGGTTGTGAGATCCATGCGATCAGCGGGCGCTCGGCGCTCATGTTTCCCGGCTGGATGAGCCTTTCCTCGGCTAAGTTAGTTCTTCTGACGTTCGCCGATGACTCCGACGGTAGTGGTTAAACATGAGATATAATTCGTCTTGTGCAGACCTAACGGGCGATCTTTGGTCTCGTGAATATATAATTCGTTCCCTGTCAATCGTTTTGACTGAGGGCTAAGTTTAGTTTCATATTATAGGCTATTTGTATTTAACTTTACTGTTGTAATGTTAGACTAGCGCAGCATTTGGACATTTGACTGAATTGTTTGCTTTATTTCTTATTGTATAGCTTCTTGTACCTTTTACTTAAACTTTTATATTGGCTATTATTGATAAAACTGAAATTTTACAAAAAGAAATATGGTTTCTTGTCATTTTCTTTTTACAAGATTATCACTGATGTTTATTGCAACATTTGTACAAATGCATATATTGCCTGTAATGTGTAATTTTTTTTATTATTTAAACGAAAAGAGGTAACGTTAGGGTTGTGTTTTAAATCGTTTTGTTATAAATAGAATAACGTATAACGTGCAGTGAATAATCAATATGCGTTGCGCATGAACCACATTTGTGTCCCTATAATGTTTAATTTATTTAAATGAAAACGAAAAGAGGCAGAGTAGTGTTTTATAACATATTTCGTTTTATTGTTGCTTAAATTTGTACATACAGAGTAACAGAGATAACCGGAGTAGCAGAGCGAGCTGAGTGACGCTTTTAAGAACGCGCTGTACCATGTGCATGTAGGAGTGAGTCGCACATGGCAAGTACAAACTTTGCGTACTTAATATTGAGAAAAGCCTAATGTCGGCGCTTGTCTTCTTGTGACAAACATGTCGAGGAGCAAGAACAAGATCTGCTGTATGTCATCCATTGTAGTTTACTATGTTCTTCTTCGCGCGAAAATTACGTCGATCGAAACACCACGCCTATCAAGTAAGGGTACTGTTGGCAGTGGAAACGCTAGCCAGATCATGGTTAACAGACCCGAACCGTACCGTACTGTACCGTACCGTACCGTACCGTACTGTACTGCTCAGTGGAAACGAGCCATTATTTAACTTTTAGGTGCAATACATTTTAATTGAATCATTATTTAAGTTTTTTTATTTACCTGTATGTAAGCAGCACAGTGCAGTGTTGATGTTCAAACTGTGTTTTTACAATGTTTAATGTGGCTGACAATAATAAATATTCTTATTAGAAATTAAGCTGCATCATTTTTGAGCTGTACGCATAACCATAGCTGAATAGTCAGGCCTACTACGCTACTATTGGTCATTATGGTGGTACTTGGAGAGCCAAATATTTTCTGAGGTGGTACTTGGTGTAAAAAGTTTGAGAACCACTGGTCTAAAACATTTAGGTCGATTACAATGAATTATATACATATCATTAATTATTAACAGTCTATAATATGTCCGAACACTGCAATAATTCATCAATGAAAATTAAAAACAGCTTTATTTCAAAAACATTTTTTAACAATAAAAGAGGCAAAGTGTAGCCTACATCGCAGATGGCTTGGAAGAAGTGGGTAATGGTTAATCCATTTTGCAACACGAACTGGAGGTAAGCAACAGTAATTTGTAGCTTTGAACTACAGAACTTAACCCATTTAATCCCACCGGTCACAATAGTGACCGTAAAAAAATGTTTCATTTCTAAGGCTATAAAAATGTTACTGAATGATCTATCAATGCATTTCCAGCAGATATTGAAATAATAAAGGGTCTCAATGAAATATGTGCAGTGTCACATGTTTACTGTAAATTGTCACATGACCAGAGCTGTTTATTTCCTGTTTGCGCCAAGAGAAAAGGATGGCAGCAAGAAAGCTCCCAAAGAAAAGGGTGGTAAAGTATGTTAACATAAAGATAGGACATAGATTTTTGGTACATATCATGTTTAAGGTGTCTAGTATTGATATATGCATTTGCAATTACTCAACTTTGTTTAATGTGGTCATAGCACTCACAAACATGTCAACGGCAACAATAGTGACCGGTGGGATAACCCATTGTATCTACATACTAATACACATAGGCTAACTGTTCTACCTTACTTTCTACCTAATTTTACATACACACACACACACACACACACACACACACACACACACACACACACACACACACACGGTCACGTCTGATCTCCACACACACACACACACAGACACACACACACACACAGACACACACACACAGACACACACACACAGACACACACACACACACACACACACACACACAGACACACACACACACACACGGTCAAGTCTCCTCTGATGTCTGATCTCCACACACACACACAGACACACACACACACACACATACACAGAAACACACACAACACACACACCCACACACACACACACACACACACACACACACACAAACACACACACACACACACACACACACACATACATGGTCACGTCTTCTCTGATGTCTGATCTCCACACACACACAGACACACACAGAGAAACACACACAGAAACACACACACACACAAACACACATACACAAACACACACAGACACACACTCAGACATGGTCACGTCTCCTCTGATGTCTGATCTCCCCACACACACACACTCACACACACACAGACACAAAAAAACACAAAAAAAAAAACACACACACACACACGCACAAAAACACACACAAACACACTGCATAGGTCAAATAGACCTATATTAAATCAATACAATGGTTGATACAACACAGTATCCCACCGGTCACAATTGTGACCGATCATAAAACACACTTTTTCACACACTTTTCCATGAAAATTTCAAAAAATTATGACTGATTGTTTCAAAGGGATACTAATGACACATGATTTGGATATTTTTGTGTCTGGGAAAAATTTGGGATTAAATGGGTTAAAGATCTCCCTTTTTTGGGTTTTTTTTTTTTTTTTTGCTGCAGATGAAACTTTTTTCTCGCAGGCGCAGTGAGGGAAAAAACACTGAGTTTAGGGCAATCGGTTCGTAGCTCTGCTTCAACTGTGCGATATAGTCACGAGGAGCGACCAAAATTTCTAACATGCCAGAAATTCATCCGACCATCCGATTGCCGGTCGTGAGAGGTTAATCGCCTCTCATTTCCCCCTGTACACTGCACGAATACTGCACGACAAACGACGTACGACAAAGCTAAAAAAATCGGCCCGACCTGAAAAAGAGTCGCACGAGTCAGAATTCGGCTCAAAATCGGATGAAAATCGCACAGTGTATGCCCGCCTTTAGTAGGAGTGAAGGCAGATGAAGATATATGAAAAAAAGAGAAGCACCCTCCTGATAATGCTGACATTGATTATACACTGAGTTGTTGATGATATCCTGTGCCTTATCACTGCTTAATCAGGTAATCATTCCATAACCTGCTCTGTCTAGTCTGTTGGTCTCCGTGTTCTCTTTGCTTTGCGACTTTTCTGTGCGTGAGAAAATGGATGTGTGGCGTGAGAGAGTGTGAAAAGTGCCAATTGCGTGTGTCTCACGGTGAATGCGGGAGAGTTGGCAGCTCTGCATTCATATTCCTGAATCTGTATTAAATTTGAGAAAAGTGACTGACATGGCTATTTTGTAATATTTAAAGGGGTCATGACATGGGAAACCAAATTTGCCTTGATCTTTTGGTATATAAGAGGTCTTTGTACCATTAAAACGTCCTGCAAGTTTCATAGCTTAAGACGTCCTCCCCATTATAAACGAAGCATTTATTTAATCAAGCTCTAAATACAGCTCATTCTGGATTCATGGTATGAAGTGACGTCACGGTACGAAGTGACGTAGCAGTCGTTTGCATATGACCGCCTCCAGCGTAGACAACTACGCTTCAAGCGCAAGATAACTACCTCATTTCATCATCGCATCTGTCACGCGCTTCACATGTGTTCAGTCGACACGCAGCGAGTGGGTCTGTTTACAAGAAGATTGCGATGTCACGCAGATGTGCCGTTCCTGGCTGTGGACAAACAACATGTTTGAATAATATACGCTGCTGAAAGATCCAGACTGTCACGACCGCCAAGGTAATAAGCACAGGATCCAAAGTGCAGCAAAGTGAGGTGTTTAATATCAAAAGGGTAATCCAAAAAGCGAAATCCAAAACAGGCAAAGGTCAGAATCCAGGTAGGCAAATAACAAAAACCAGAAACAGACAAGGCAGGGCAAAAACTCAGGCAACAGACGCGGTGTAACGTTAAACATTGATTCACAAAGAACACAAGACAAACAGGGCTTATATACATGAATGACAAGGGGATAACAAGAGACAGCTGGTGATACAAAATACAGACACCTGGGTGCAAATCACAGACAGAATTGTGGGAGATGAAGTTCCTAGTGCAAGACACCGTGGGGGTAAGGAGGACATCTAGTGGGTACCCGGGGAAACACAACCAGACACTGTGACATGACCCCCTCTCTACGGAGTGGCTCCCAGACACTCCAAGACGGAACACAGAACAAACCAAGAGATCAGGAGGGAGGTAACACGGTGGAGGATCCAGGGGAGGGACGGGGGACCAGGTCCATGCAGGGGAACAAACACGGGGGAACTAGGATAAGACAGGGGCCAGGGAAACATGGACAATAGGATGGGGAAACAGGGGAAAACCAAAAGTCTCTCAGGTGGCCGGGGCCAAGCGAACAATCCATCGGGTGGTCGGGGCAAAGCGAACAGTCCATCGGGTGGTCGGGGCAAAGCGAACAGTCCATTGGGCGGCCACGGCGGTGAAGACCCCTCGGGCGGCCAGGGCGGTGAAGACCCCTCGGGCGGCCAGGGCGGAGAAGACCCCTCGGGCGGCCAGGGCGGAGAAGACCCCTCGGGCGGCCAGGGCGGAGAAGACCCCTCGGGCGGCCAGGGAGGAGAAGACCCCTCGGGCGGCCAGGGAGGAGAAGACCCCTCGGGCGGCCAGGGCGGAGAAGACCCCTCGGGCGGCCAGGGCGGAGAAGACCCCTCGGGCGGCCAGGGCGGAGAAGACCCCTCGGGCGGCCAGGGCGGAGAAGACCCCTCGGGCGGCCATGGCACCGGAACAGACACCACCGGCTCAGGAACTGGAACCGGCACCATCGACTCAGGCACTGGAACTGGCATCACCAGAACTGGCACTGGCACCACTGGCACTGGCACCACTGGCACTGGCACCACTGGCACTGGCACCACTGGCACTGGCACCACTGGAACTGGCACCACTGGAACTGGCACCACCGGAACTGGCACTGGAACTGGCCCCACCGACTCAGGTTCAGGAACAGACTCCGGCTCAGGAACTGGAACAGACACAGACACTGGCTCCGGCTCAGGAACTGGAACAGACACAGACACAGACACAGACACTGGCTCCGGCTCCGGCTCCGGCTCAGGAACAGACACCACCGGTCCAAGTGTGTGCGTAGCCCACACACACCACATGGCTGTGGCCATAATGGCCAGTGTCGCGGTCACTGAGGGCTCAGGAATAGATGTCACCGGCTCAGGAACAGACACCACCGGCTCGGGAACAGACACCACCGGCTCAAGTGTGTGCGTAGCCCACACACACCACATGGCTGTGGCCATAATGGCCAGTGTCGCGGTCACTGAGGGCTCAGGAACAGACATCACCGGCTCAGACACAGGCTGTACGGCCATCTTGTCCATGGACACCGGCTCGGTAAACGTGACGGGAACACTTTCGGCGGCGGCCATCTTGTCCGAAGACACCGGCTCAGCAGACGTGACGTGAACAGTCTCTGGCTGGGCAGACGTGACGTGAACAGTCTCTGGCTGGGCAGACGTGACGTGAACAGTCTCTGGCTGGGCAGACGTGACGTGAACAGTCTCTGGCTGGGCAGACGTGACGTGAACAGTCTCTGGCTGGGCAGACGTGACGTGAACAGTCTCTGGCTGGGCAGACGTGACGTGAACCGTCTCTGGCTGGGCAGACGTGACGTGAACCGTCTCTGGCTGGGCAGACGTGACGTGAACCGTCTCTGGCTGGGCAGATGTGACGTGAACCGTCTCTGGCGTGACAGCAGGCTGTACGGGCATCATCTCGGACCCGTGGTCGAGGCCGAGAGGTTTCCTCCTTCTCCGCCGTCTCTGATGGTGAGTGGACGGCTCTGGACTAGGTGGAGCCTGCTGCGGGGAAACCTCTGGATCGATGTGCAGCCAGAACGGGTAATGGAACGGGATCTCCTCCCGCCCACCTCCACCTCCTCTGCGACCTCCGCGGGTACCGCGAAATTTTACCAGGCGGGTCCCCACGAAAGAATGTTCACGGGGGGGAACATTAACCGACTTGGTTTGCCCGGTGTTCTTGCGCTGTGGCTCAGGGGAGTTGACCGCCATTCTCTCCTCCATAATCGGAGCCCACAGTGCAAAGCATTCAAAAATGCTCATTCTGGGTTCTGGTGCTGATGGTCCTCCTTGTTCCCCTCTGGCAGCGGGGAAATTGCAGCGGGCGCTCATACTGCTTGGATCCTAGAGGGTGAATCAATCTGTCACGACCGCCAAGGTAATAAGCACAGGATCCAAAGTGCAGCAAAGTGAGGTGTTTAATATCAAAAGGGTAATCCAAAAAGCGAAATCCAAAACAGGCAAAGGTCAGAATCCAGGTAGGCAAATAACAAAAACCAGAAACAGACAAGGCAGGGCAAAAACTCAGGCAACAGACGCAGTGTAACGTTAAACATTGATTCACAAAGAACACAAGACAAACAGGGCTTATATACATGAATGACAAGGGGATAACAAGAGACAGCTGGTGATACAAAATACAGACACCTGGGTGCAAATCACAGACAGAATTGTGGGAGATGAAGTTCCTAGTGCAAGACACCGTGGGGGTAAGGAGGACATCTAGTGGGTACCCGGGGAAACACAACCAGACACTGTGACACAGACGTCAGGGGAAGATGGATGCAGTTTATTTTTCGCGGACGTCCCAGTCACGGCAGTGTTAATTTAGCTAAGCGTGTGTTCTCCACATTTCAAGGATGAGTGACAGTTGAGAACAATCGCAGTTTGATGCTGGCTTTGCCAGAAAACTTTTGTACAAGATAAGGCCGTGTGGACTATTCTGGGCTCAACAACGACGACGCAAACTGTAAGTAATGTAGGCTATTTAAAACTTAAAACTTTTTTAAAATGTTAATTGCAGTTTAATTCATTATGAATAATTACTGTGTTTTTTAGCCTACTTATTGTTTTATGACCGTCATGTTCATGCCCCGTAGGCTATTAAAAGATGTAGGCTGTTAAACTGACAAAATAGTTTCACACTTTCTATGTGGACGGGCTGATGCAAGTTGTGTTGATGGTTCATTTCCTCTGATTCTGACTCAAACATCAAACATCATTGCAATCGCCATCGCCTCCCATGCATCACCCGTTACTATGGTAACGGTAAACACAGCTCCGCAAAATCCGCACGTTTTGACAAGGGGGCGTTAACAATTGATGCATAGGCACTGACGTTATCCAATCATAACAGTAGGTGTTAACACTTAACTCTTAAAGGGGAAACACCCCCAAAACAGACTGTTTGAATCAGAGCCTGAGAAACAGGGTGGGAAAAGATCATAAATCACTAAATTTTAAAAGTTTTTTGTCCAAAAAACTATAGTAATACTATAATTGCACCTAAGGGAACACAATAAAAGAAAAGAAAATCCATGTCATGACCCCTTTAAAGAGATTAAGTTCTACATAAGGTGAATCTGCAGCTTCAAAGGGATAGTTCAGCCCAGAATGAAAATTATGTCAGAATTTATTCACCCTCAAGTTAAGTTATTCCAAACCTGTATGAGTTTCTTTCTTCTGCTGCACACAAAAGCACTCAATACTATAACCGTTGATTTTTGGTTGAAATCTCAACATTGCTTCACCATTAACTGAGGGTGCAAGAGTGATACTAAAGCAACATCACTTTTTAACATTAATTCAATGCAATTAGCGTTGACGCATCAACACTGAGTCAACATTGTTTCATTGATTACATGCTATCTGGGTCAGGACCGTCTGTAATGTCGTTCAGGATCAAGTGACCTCCACAGTCCATCGAGGTCCACAAGCAGCTCTCGTCATCTGTGAAACAATCAATCATGCACTAAAATTTTACAAGACCCTTGCAGACACCATCTCATCAGACAAACTAAAAGTCTATGTGAACAACAACATGGATAACTCTAAAATCATAGATTCAACAGTCCAAGCTGGGAACGTCATCATTGCAACTAATCTAGCAGGTCGAGGGACGGACCTAAAGGTGTGTGAAAGTGTAAATGAAGCAGGAGGACTGTTTGTGGTGCAAACCTTCTTACCTCTGAACATCCGCGTTGAACAGCAAGCGTTTGGACGAACGGCTCGCCAAGGGAGTCCAGGATCTGCTCAACTCATCATGTGTGCCAGTCATTTCTCTGACTCTGTTAAACTAGTGATGGACTTAAACACATCTCTAACCAGCCTACTCAGCCATCTGAACCACCTTAAAACTATATTGATGTCACATGGTTGCACAGAAAGTCTTTTTGAGGAAACTGTTAATCGCTACCCTGAAAATCACAGCTCTCAAAATCATGAGGCAATGGTCTCTGCTCTCAAAGGCCTCTTAACAATGAAATCAAAAACATTTATGGAAAGCAATCTGGAAGAGGCAAAAGATGCTAGAAACATTATGGTGAACATCAGACTCTCAAGGTTCCTTGAAAAAGACATTCCAAAAATCTTAAAAGAAGAAGAGCTTTTTTCTGTTTACCTTGACATTTTAGACGATGTTTATGAAGACAATGTTTTCTCCGACCAGCGTGATGTAATTGTGTCCTGTCTTCACGAGTGCTGGGGTTTGTGGCTCTTGATGCACTTCAGTGAGGAAAAACCCATTGACATGTTAAAGAAACAGCTGAAGATGGACTTGCTGATTGCAAAGCAGAAACTCTTGAGCAAACAGTCCCCATCTTCCATGGTCTACTATTACATAAGGACTGGAAACAATCTTCGTGAGAAGGGACGCCTTGCGGAGAGCATTGAGATGTACACCAAAGCATTGGAGGAAGGTGCATCTGGGAAGATTATTCCTCTTTATAATCGTGCACTGGCCACTATTACTAAGAAAAACACTGGCTATATTGCTCAAGCATTGACTGACCTGGAAAAGGCTGACAAGGCAATAGATTCATTCAAGTCACATCTGGCACATATTATTGCTTGTGTGAAATTATCAAGACAAGAGCAGACAACAGAAGGTGATGCTATGCTCCTTACACAGTTTCGAGTGAAGTCTATGATTGTAGACGTACTCAAGATGAACATTCAAGACGCTGTAATGAAGTTGAAGAGGGCTGAAAACATGGGAGGAGATGTGAGCCTGACTGAAAAAAATCCACTTTTTCTGGCCGCACACATTATGCTCAGTTTTCCAAGTCTTCTAGATGATCTGGCGATGGAGACTGTACACATAATATCATTGGGTCTTGAAGACATTTTCTCTTTAGACACCATTTTTTCTGCCAGTGGCTTTTTGTCAAAAGTATTTAAAATTATGAAATATGACAAGGTTTTTAAAAATATCTAAACAAACAAGGTATGCTGTCAGTTTTACATAAGCATCAAATATATATATTTCATATATTCTTTAATTCTAAAGAATTTTTACTCAAGTCTAATCACATGACACCTAATCCTGATGACAGTGTCAATGAAATTCAAAGTATTTCACACTTTAAATTATAATTTTCAGAATAATATTTCAGGTTAGCATTGCAAATTATGAGAGACTTAAAATGTAGGCCTGTACATTGTCAAGAATGGGATAAAAGAAGATTGCAACTGTTGCTCTTTCTTTTGTCTCTTTTTTATTTGAGCACTCTTTTCTTTGTCTCTTCTTCTGGGGGACTTTGCTGTTCCTCTCTACCTGAGCTCTGCCTTCCATTTTCATCCCTACTCTCTCTCTCTCTCTCTCTCTCTCTCTCTCTAAAGTAGAGGAAGTACACAACTCCATTACTGGAGTAAAAGTACCACTGGTAAAATACTACTCCATTACAAGTGAAAGTTGTGAAGACAAATTTTTACTTAAGTACAGAGGTACTTGCTTTTAAAAGTAAGTAAATTTAATTTTTTATGTCAACGCATTATTTAATTATTATTGTTGTTGCATTGTGAATGAGTGCACGCTGTGCCATCATGGTGGTTTAAGCCAGTAAGTGATGCTAGCATACGACTACCTTGAACTTATTTCAATACTTGTTTAAAAGTTATAAAGCTCTTTTCAAGTCAAAAACATACTAGAAGAGAAAGGTTTCTACGTTGTGTTTATTTGACAAGATTATGTTAAAAAAAAAAAAATTTCTGAATATAGACATATTTAACTGTTGTGACGTAACTTATCTTTATTTATCTTAAAAATGAAATAAAACCACTTCTCATAAAGAAACAAGAACATGGTATTTTTAATTAATAATGCATTCTTAATAACAAATTGCATACAACACTCTTCATTCTTTCAAGCAGACATAGTTGTATTATATAGATTAACCCTTATGAAAGCTATTAAAGTTATTCAGTCAAGAACATTGAGTAATTTTCTCTCTTTCTTTTGTTGTTTGATTGCATTAATGACAGACATCAGCAGTTATTAGGCTGCTGTCACTTTAGGGCCAAATGCATGGATCCAATACACTGATACACATCTGATATTCTCCCAACTGTTTACATTCACTTAAGATATCATAGACTTTTTACATGTGAATACTCTCCAAAACTGACATTTGGACATCATTTTGTGTGTATTTGTCTGTTCAAGTGCGAAAAGATGCAAAAGAGAACTCAATTCAGTACTCGTGCTCTGGCGTCTGAGTAAGTGTACTATTTTAATACCGCTTGGGACTAAATTGGCCCACTTTTAGTATATAAAAGTATATGTTTAAGTGTACTATAAGTGTAAGAGTAATAAATTCTAAAGCCCCTTCCTCATCACCCCCAATTTTGGCAAGTGATGCATACATGACATACCCAAAATAAAAAGGTTGCTGCTCATAAGTCATTCTGAATAGACACATAACCAACATATATTTAGAAAGCCAACCCTTGAGAGTTTATAGTTCAAGACTCAAATTAACCAGACTGTTATTAATATTGAGATATATAAGCTCAAACATAAAAACAAAAACAACAAATATTAAGAATATATTTATTAAATGTATAAAAATATTATGTGAATTTAGGATAGCAACTTATAACCACAACTAAAGTGTAGCCACAATTGTGGTCATGCTTCATTTCAAGTCTGAGGATGATATCAAAAATTATTATTATTATTATATAATTATAAAACTAAAATTATGCATTTTATGAAGCCTATTGTGAGACCATGTCAGTGAAGTTTCAGAAGGCTAACAAGAATCTCGTCAAATAGTTTATTGCCCTCTAAACACCCATTTACAGTCTCTGACTAATGTCTGGCGAGGAGAACTGGCACATTCATGTTCTTTTCATTTAAATCGACCAAGCTTTCAGACCTCTGCCGGTATGATACTTGATCTTCATTATTTTTTTAGCCTTATTCTTTTGTTTGAATTCAGCCATTATAGCCTTTCTTTAGGCATAATGCTTGGCCATTTACAAATAATGTAACCCCCTATAGACGAATAATCCACCTATTAACTTAAGCCTTGTTAGAAAACAAACAACAAAAAACTATTCTCGGAACTTTTAAATGCAAATTATTTTTAAAAAAATGATTGTATGGAATAGAAAGCTCCTGCAGCAGGTGCATTAGCACAACAGGTAGCCTCAAGCTACATGACAAAATTTAATTTATTAATATTACACTTTTAATTAAAGGTCACTTTAAAACACCATCGGGTATTTGTATCATATTCCGGTCGCGGTTTAAAATTGTTTCAAGTCATAAAAAGATTTTGAAATATGTTATATTTAGCATTTTAGATGAAGCTATGGGCTATCATTACCTAGCATATGCATTCTGTAAACATTCTTTATTCATATGAAAACCCCAAATCGCACGAAAATCACCCACAAAACACAAATACTTCGTATTGTGCATTTATTAGCTACTTGTTTCAGGTGAAGAGATGTCACTTTCGCTTTGTTATCACGGATCTCCAGAATCAGGAAGTCTACACAGGACGCGTCATGCAGAAGAGGTCACGTTGAACCACGTGAGATGATTGACAGCTGGTACAGCGAATGATAAATGCCTGAGGTCAAATCTGACGTAAATCAGGAAGAGGAGAAACACATCTAGCTCTGTGCGCTGTTTGAGCTCTTCAGATCGCATAATTCAGTGGAAAATGAATATAGTTTTTATTCTGTATGACCAAAATATTTTACTAACATGTGATAATTAATCATTTTTCTCCAAATATGCGCACTATTGGACTAATAACCCTGGCGGATGCTGTTTATTATATGTATTTGACCACAAATAAACCAGAGAAGATGAGAATGAATGTTGTGTGAGTGATAATTTCGATTCTAAATAACGATCGTTACAGATGAATTATGTTGCACTCCTGGCATACATTAAGAAATTAAAGTCACTGCAAACCACGTAAATCACAAACAGTGGTCAAATATCGAAGCTGGAGTCTTAAACCTTCCTTATGATGCTGAGTTTGTCCAGATCAAGGAAGAGTGTGATGTTTTGACGAGTAATGAATTTTGAACAACAAAAATCCGGGATCACCAGTGATCCCTGACGGGCAGGGGGCTAAGTGCACAACTAGTTCATAATTACGTTTCTCATTTGTACTGCAAGTGAACTTATGGGTATACTAGTAGTTTACTATTTTAATACTTGTAGCAACTTTGTTTTTTTTAGTTGCAGATTAGTTTTTTAGTTGCAACTTTGCAACTAGTTTAGTCGTTTTATACTACAAGTTTTCTTTAAGTGAACTTAATATCATACTTATAGTTTACCATTTATATATTATTTTTAAAATAGTACACTTACAAGTTTACTAGTACGTTTACTAGTACGTTTACTAGTACATTGACATTAGTATACTTACTACATAATGTATACTTAAAAATATACTTGAAAATTAAGTATACTTTATAAAATGAACTTGAAGTATACTTCTTTTTCGTAAGGGTTATCAAGCTTAAGTAAGTTTTTAATTGATTAATTTCCGTTGTAAAAATAATCAGTTATTAACTTAGGGGCCACTTACACGACATCATTTTCAACTGAAAACAGAAAACTTTCAATGCTTTCTGGCCATTCATTTACACGACAACTGCGTTTTGGTGGCCTAAGAACCCAAACTATGATGTAAGTTTCAAAATGCAAGTTTTTGAAAACGAGTTTTGAAGTCAATAACATTATCATCTCCTTTTCAAGCTTTCACCAGAAATTAAAAGTTTACATACCTCAATATGCTTCCGCAGGTTGCACGGCAAGTTTTTGAAAGCTGTGAAATGGTTAGATTTAGGAAAACAAAGCAAACATTTAAAATGAAACTAATCTTTAATCTTTTCAGAAAACTGAAACACACTTTCTAAGTATGGCCATGGGTGTGCGCACTGCACAGAGGAACTGTCTTTTTCCATTTCACCCGTCAACTGATTAGTGTTCAAAAACATCCAGGGAAATCATTGAACGTCACATGACCCAACAAGAGCGCTTACTACTGCTAAAAAAACAAAAAACAAAACAAAAAAAAAACATAATATTTTAAAGAAAAACAAAACATCCACTGACTTTCATAGCTGCTACAAAGAAACAACTTTCGCCTTTGAGGACCTTGATAGAAATGTACTGGAGTGAAAAGACATTAGTCTTTTAAATGTAGTGAAGGTAAAGTCATATGTTTCCAGAAAAAAAATAACTGCTCAACTTATTTTGATGAGTTAAAGTAACATAACTACAGGTGAGTAATGCATAAACTCTAAACACATAACCAGTTACTCATAACCTTACTCCAGCATTGATAATTGTATGATCTTGCCTTATTACTCTTTTTAACACTGCCTTGTTCCCTGTTTTAATCACAGTATTATCACTGAAGAGATAATAAAACATTTTATCACTGAGTCTGAAACAAACTCTGGCTAATAATGCACCATGACGTGTTAGACTAATGGCTGAGGTATGAACATGTTAGATCTGAATATGATCGGGGTGATCATAAGCCTGTTCACACGTGTGCTTCTTAGTTTAGCCTGCTCAACACGTGGCTAATGTTCATTGTCTGTCATTCATCTCACATTTTTATCTTAACAATACGTATTTCTAAGCAATTATTTCTCTCACTTTGCTCACGCTGAAATGTACTAGCTTTTTCCAGAGTTACATTATCGTCCACCATTTTAGGTGCCCACGTATGGCGATTTTTAATCTGCGATACAAACTAAAGTTCTACAGAAACACAATATATCTATATATTACTTAAATATCAATTACTGTCATCTTACCTGTAAGAAGTATGAAAAACACAGGTCAGATTAGGAGTGCTCTCCGCACACTTGAACTCACTCATCACGTACTGGATGCTTTTTCTGCTCTACTAGCACACACTACTGATGCAATCTAGTGTAAAGCTTAGAGTGCCCCCTACTGACGAAGCTGAGTTAAGCTAGAACAGTTTTACTTATTTATATAATATAGACATGTCACTTTAATTTCCTTTGGTCCCTGACCTCAGTTAAACTCAATTCAAAATTCAAAATTTCTGTCTCTTAGCAGATGTGAAATAATTTTAGCGGAGCAAACAATGGTAGCTCAATGTAATTTAAAAAGTTGAAACTACAAATATTTGTTGTCTGTACAGTAATTATTTGATATACAAGTGATTATAAACCTTAAAGTTATTCACGAAGATCACCTCAGTAAGTTTTCTCTCAGGACAGGAAAAAAAAAACATCCGGTTTAATCCAGTTTGGCAAACCAGCAGTGGGTTACTATAATGGGTAGTTTGTGAGGAGGTGCATAATTTCTACTGTCAGAGAAACTTAACCCAGAAGTGGGTAAAAAAAAAAGCCTGTCCCATAGTTATTGTTCCTAACTTGTCTCTTAAATTTATGTAAAGGAAATGCAAGTGTTAGAATTAAACACTTTCAAAACAATGTTCATGAAATCCCCACATATTGTCATTAGTATTTGATGAATGTTCTCATAATGCTAGCAGAAAATATTCTTTAAACACCATTCAAACGTCCTTTAAATATTACGGATCACAACATTTTTGTCTTAAAAATGGCGTAATGTTGGATGTTACACAACAAAATCCTGTGTTTAATTAACACTGCCCAGTGTGACCATTAGTGATGATGTTAATGAGTAAAAATCACTGAAGGAAAGAGAAACATTTAAAGTCACCATTGTAGTGATCAGTGTTTAATGTAGTTGGGCTCTTGATTTTTTTGTTAGTTTTTCTATTTATTTATTACTTTTTCATTAATGCTTCAACTCCATAATTAAGTCAATCATGAAACTACAGAAAAAGCAGTTGTTTAAATCACTTTAATGCAGTTGTTTGACTGCCATTAAAACAGACCTGTTGTTGACCTGCTTCAGATCTTTATCAACGCAGAATAATTTGTTGAAAACAACTGCAATTAGTGAAAGAGAAATAAGTTAATAAAGGTAAAGGGTCAAGAGGCCAACTAAAGCAAACACTGATCACCATAATGGTGAGTCCAAACAAAACATTTTCCACCAAACATCAACATCTAAACCTCTGTTAATTCACAGAAATATGACAGAAATAAAGTTTGTAATAAATGAAGCTGGAAATGCTGTTTTTGGAATCGTTTAACCATACTCTGCTGAGATCTTTAATGTCTTCTTTTATCTTCAGTTTATTTCATCTAAGGCTGTGGCTGGAAGTCAGTTGTAGTTTTTATGCATCTCTTACATTCTCTTACATTAACATTAATAGTTGGGTACCTAGGGGAGCACTGAGATCTTTTTGCTGGAGAGGGGATGACGAACAGATTATATAGACATATAAAGCAGCGTCACTCTTCTCTATCCTAACACAATATGAGCGTGAAAGGGAAAAGGAAAGAGGGAAGGGTAGAGATGTTATTTCTCACCAGATCTTTACCTAAACCTCCGTTCCTCGGACTGTGGCGGCCTAGAACCCCCGGTGGCTTTAGGTGGGGATCTGGATCAGTGAGGAATGTATTTCCTGAACAACCTCGCCTCTCTAAACTTCCCAACCACTGCCTCAACAGATGTGCCAAAAAGTTCTGAGGGTGAAACTGGGGCATCGAGGAGCAATTTCTTTTCTTTCTCCCCGATGTCCACCAAGTTCAATCACAGATGCCTTTCTGTGGCCACCATCGAACTATCGATAGTGGCGGCTGTTTGTTTGGTAGCCCAGAGAGCAAATTTTGTGGTGCGGCGCAGTTCAGCAATGGCTTCAACTGCACTGATCCAGGCTTTTAAGTAGATTGGCCTGGTAGGCCTGCAACACTATCATAGTGTGCAAAGCCCCCCGGCCTAACCTGCTACTGCATACGCCCTGCCATTCAAGCGCAAAGTGGTCTGAAGCGACCTAAATGGCAGGACAGGAGCCTTCAAAGAAGATGACTCACCTTGGGAGCTAATCCTTCCCCATTTGCATAGTACAAATGTTAAAATGGATGAATCCGGGCTGAATATGGCTTCTTCCACAACTTCTCCACTTCTCCAGCATGGAGATCGGAAAGGAATGGAAGGTTCACGGGGAGGGGCAAATATTGCCTAAAAGTAAGCGCTGTACTGCTTACCACAAGCGACTTCCCATCTTTCACACCCCCAAACCAGATCCAATCTGGCTGTGACGAGGGCCATGAATCTGAAGTAATCTGCTGGATCGGATGACTCAAGAGACAGCACATCCTGATCTAGCAAATCGCTCAAGCCCAAAAAAGAGTGAAAGAAAGAACCATCCCTCTCTCTGTGAGCTCGGCCTGCGATCTCCAGGACTGAAGCCTCAGCTTTGCCTCGGCTACAGCGGGGCCTTAGCTGGGGGACTTAGACATTTGTCCAACATCCCCTTGACCACTGAACACGCTTGCTCTTTTCCTAAGCAAAGAACACACAGGTCGTGTGTTTCCTCAGGTGTTAAAAACCAGGGACATGGAGGCATACACTTCCTGAAATGCTTTCTTGGGATTTCCATAATCCAACCTTCAACGCGCTAACAAACAAATGGCTCCTGGAGACAAAAAAAAAAACTGATGATGTGTACTACGGGCACCCTCTTATATTTCAGGGCGCTCCATCTGTGACGTCACAGACAATCAATTTGTGAATTTAATGTGTGCTTTTTGCATCCTTTCACTAATTATTTGTCACTAACCTGAAGATAAGGAGGACTGCTGACTTGGACATAGCTCGGCTGAAATACAAACCCAATGACAAAATACAGTTGCAATGTATTAAAAATATTTTATATATTTATTTTTGCTTTATTTATCAAGACTTTTTACAAAGAGACAGACTGATAATCGACATGAAAGCAAAAGAGATAACAGGAATTTGATGGACATAAAATATATAATGGCTCAACCAGAATTAACACAATGGTGAACAAATCACTGTTTGTCATTTTTCTGTTAAATAAAGCTATCATCCAGTACCCAAAATGTAATTATACTCATTTATTATTACAGAACATGAACTAACAGATTGGAGAGATTAGTTTTCGATTCAAATCAGTTTGTTTAAAAGTAGACATTTCAAGCTTCCAAAGATTTATTTATCTTGTCTGTAAGCCAGGTAAGCCTATACACGGAGTTTCATACATTTTTGAGACGTGCTCCAGTTCACGGAGACAGAAGCGACAGAAAGCGCACCCTGTTGGTTTTCTTTATTTTACAAAAGCACAGAATTTTCTTGTTATTGTGATTTTACAAAGTAAGACGAGCGGCCATACCAGACGGACAATTCCTCTTCATGTTTAACAAAAGGTGGCCGAGACGAGGCGGAAAAAGCATAATGAGAGAGGGGGCGATGCAGAGATGCTGCTAACATTTCTGATTGTTTAAATGATTAGCCCCCAGGGGACCCCTGCCCTATCACTATGCCTGTGATTGCTCACCAAGGAAAAGTTTAGCCATACCGGCTTTCAGATAACTCAGAGCATCCTTATTGGCTTCTTCAGCTTCAGCGGTTCTCCTCATTTCCTCCAGCTCTCGGACCCAGTCTTTTTTCCCAGCCTCTCTCAGTTTGGGGATGAAGAAGTCCAGATGCTGAAGAGTGAAGGCCGAGTCTGGCTTTAATGCGATCTGAGACAGATGCTTGATGTTCTTGTAAGCATTGAACAGAAGAATTTGCTTTTGGTCCTCAAGCTCCTGCAGATCTTTGTCAAGATCATCCATTACAACTGAAAATCTCTTGGATTGTACTTGAGCTTTTTCATATTGCTTTCTAAAATCGTCAAAATCTATCGTCAAGCTTGTGTTTTTGACGACATATTTCTTGTCTTCTTTGACGTGTTTACTGTAATGGCACTTCCCTGAGCACACGGTACAGTAGCCATTTTTCATGACTTCACATTTGCTGGGATCAGAAACCCACCAGCAGTCAAACTCATGGCAGTTTTCCTCACAGACGGTGCAGACCGTCGCCTTCCTGTGCTTCCATGAAGCGCTTTCAATGGGAACCTTCATTTTGATAGTCTTTTTGAATTTAATGTTGAAGTTTTTACGTTCCTCAATCTTTTCCTTGTTTTTTCTTATTACCTCCTGGATCTGAAGTTTTTCAGACTTCTTTGACTCTTTCTCTTCGACTCGCAGCTGTAAGTTGCAAATAAACGCTTCAAATTGAATGCGCTCTATCAGGACATTTGAAGTCAACTCTAAACTTCTTCTGTTCTTTTCCTCGAGAGACTGAAGGAAATGCTTCATGTTGTCGATGCTGTCCTCCCAGGCGTCTCTTTGAGCACGAAGGTAACGCCTTTCACTGTGACGTGCGTCAGCCTGCCGGTTGTTGAATAATAAATAAACAGGTTGGCCGCTGTGGTCTCGTCTGCAGGGGATTTTACCTTTATTAATGGCGCTGAGGACGTTTTTGGGTGGCAGACCATCAGAGTGTGTGATTAAAAACACAATGTTGTTTACAATGTCTTTTCCAAACAAAGACAGAATTGAACTGATGATGTAATGCTGTCTGTCCGAGAGACGATTCTTAGACGCTTGAATCACAAAACACACGGCGTCGACTTCACGAACTCCATCATTACTCTGAAACAGTGTGGATAAGTTGGAAGCAACGTCCAGATCTTTTTCCAGTCCTCTAGTGTCTCCATAGCCTGGAGTATCAATGATGGTGAGAGATATGGGACTCTCTTCAGGACAGACCTCATACATGGTGATTTCAGAGGTTTGTGATTCTGATTGGTCTCTGGCTTCTTCTTCTGTGATTTCATACCATATTTCATCCTCAAACTTCACTCCCAGTAAGTAGTTGACCATGGTGTTGATGAGAGTCGTCTTGCCAGCGCCGGTTTCTCCCACCAGTAGAACAATTTTGTTTTGTTTACTGGTGTCTTTTTTCCCATAAGTCCATTTTCGGACTTTTCCATGATCATCAAGTACTTTTCTCTCTGTGTGTAGACGATATCGTTTTGGAGGACCTTGATCAATCAGAGTTGATCTGTTTGGTGGAAGACATGAACGCAAATATCAGAATATATAAGCAGAAATCTTTTGTGTAGAAAGAATTCAAGAGTTTAAACACCCACCAAAATGCAGACATTATGTGTTAAATACATGAACATAATAATGTAAAAATAACATTACAGTTGACATTTAGAGGTCAGCAGACTTCTCATGACATGTTGCCATGCTACTGTTACATATACAGTAGATGGCTGGATGCCAGTGTTTTTGCATCAGTTAATTTGACTTAAATAGATGGGACCATTTATCATTAACATTATCAAAATGTTTCTCACAAAAAGTGTTGGAGGAGAAAAATACATGCCAAAGGACAGGCCCACCTACTGCCAAACTTAGCTACCAAACTTTGAAGCTATTTATAACTATTTTTTTTCATTATGACAATAATTAATTCTACATTTACAATACACTGCCAGGTGTCAGCTTTCAAATGAGACCATACTTGTGCTTTTAGTACAAAGGGTTTATGAACTGTATCTGTTTCAGTTTGGGTATGCCATTTCTGGGGATTTTTCAAAAGTGGGGTTGCAGCTTAACAGGTTAAAAAAAGAGGAACATTTTGAACAAAAAGCAGCGAAAAACATGTTTTTGTCAAAGACTACGTCTAGATCATATTTAGATCGATTATCAAAACCCAGGTGGAGTAGATAGAGTCCACCAACACCCCAAAGCTTCACAGTCATATAGCTTGCCCTGGGTCAACATTTCAGTGCCATGGAACCATTGTTTCATAAATGACGGAAAATTTAGTCAATGGCAGGGAAAGAGTTAATTGCCTTCAAATAGATTTTTAAAGTAAATAATTTACAACCCTGATTTTCAACTCACCTGGAATTCATGGTGATCGCTTGAGCTAACCCCTTCACTGTCTCCAGTCTGTTAACAACAAAATAATTCATTAGCTTCCTCAGAATATGATGGTCTTTAACTCACACACACACACACGTGTGACGTTACAGCATGAGACTCTCCCATAATCATTTTGGCATAATCATCATCTTGTGACCTGAATCTCTAAGTTAGATTTATTTTATTGATTACAACAGTCCTTTGATTTGACACAACCAACAACATCTGATCACATTTGCACATAATGCATTGCATTACCCCTGCTTGCATTTTAAAGCATTGTATTTTTATGGCTTGCATTTTTATGGGCTGAAATTCAACATGGTTGTATATTTAGGTTGTGAATATTTGAATTCAACACATTTTACTCACGTTTTCATTATTAAAGATTCAATAATCCATATTCAACTTTCAGATTTCACTTCCTGATTGCACCCCCTGCTGGTGAGGCCGACTCACAGCTATGGAGATCATCAATCGGCAATCTATGATATTCCTGGCTTTCCCAGATGTCAAATGTCAAATTTTCTGTGGAACTTGAACCACTGAATTTGTGGAAGCGAAATAAAATGGACCCAAAATTGCCTGTTGAATATTATAGGTTGTATTTTTAAACAGAATGAATATTTTGGAAGTGAAATCTGAAAGGTGAATATGGATTAGTGATTTTTTAATAATGAAAACGAGTGTGAAATGTTTTGAATTGAAATATTCACAGCTTAAATATACAACTATGTTGAATTTTAGCCCATAAAAATGCAAGCCCTAAAAATACAATGCATTAAAATGCAAGCAGGGTTAATGCAATGCATATTTTTGTCAAGTAGTGCAATTCAACAAGCTTTATTGTTTCAAAAACATTTGTCATTGTTTCACTTCCATACTAACACTACATAATGGTGAGATAAAATGGTATATCTGTCCTTCAGTGATTCTGCTTGTAATCAGCAGGTGCTCATCACTAATGGTCAATCATCACTCAATTAATCACTTAATTATCTAATTAATTTTAACACTCTTGAGTGTAGACTCAAACTTCGAGGAGTTAATTTAACACCATGGGACAATGGTCGCCTTCAGATCTATAGTGTTTACTTCACAAGTAGCCTGTTTCTTTAATGTCTGTGTCTATCTTTAAAACTTTTTTTTTTTTTTTTTGCAGAACTGCTTAAAAGAAATGAACTGATTTAATAATAGACAATCTTTACAATGGAACTGAATCAACACAGAACTGACTTCATCTGAACAACAGCCGAAATGCATTATTTTCCTGTTTTCACTGTAAAGCTGCTTTGAAATTATCTAGGCCAACATATTAAACAATTTGACTCATCGATATCCACAAAATAAACATATTTAAACCACCAGATATAAGTATGTCTTAGATTCATAATTTCAGTGGTATAACCATGAATACAGACAAGTCACCATGATACCTTCACCACCAAAAGAAATAAATTGTGCCACACTCATTTTGAGAGCTTAACTAACACGTAACACACACTCATTGCGATGTGTTTAACAGATGCATAACTTTATGGAACTGCTTAAACTGCAACCGGTAACAAAAAATACAGTGAAATTATCAACTAACTACGACCAATTCTAAACATGAAAAAAAAAAAATAATAATATAAACAATAAACAAAATAAAAACAACTATAACTCAGTAGAGCTGCGTTCTTCATGGCGCGGAAGTTCGTAGGTTAATGTGTCAAATGTGGCAGTAAAAATGTGACTTTGCGAAACAGACTGTCCTTAACTAAAATGTTGCTATAGTGCCCTAATATTAATGCTAGAAAGCCTATGCACTTGGCAATTCATATATGTTTTAAATAGTCCATTTCATCATTAAAATCCATTTCCACATTCATCTTGACTGAGGGGGCAGGATCGTCCGGGACATTATTTTTCACCCAAAAACGTCTCATCAAATACAAACTACGAAATGGGTTCAAATGCCACACATATCAAGGGTTAATACACAGATTATTCACTGGCCATAACATACAGAGGAATAAGAGTCAACGATCTCCCTTACCTCCTCAGAGAAAACACTCCTGGGTCAGGATAGAGAATAATCCAGAAAAGCAGAGATATTTTCAGTTAGAGAATATTATGGGCCTACAATGTACAAGTTTTATCTGTAGACTTTTTGAATCTTCGGAAAAATGTTAGGCATAATGGCATTAGAAGGTGGTCAACCAACATGAAACTATATTCATCCTTAGTGATTTCACGTTATAATAGACTATTGGTTGAAAACAACCTTTGTACTCGTTATAGGGTGCACATGATTTTTGAGAATTATCCTACAGATAAGATTACAGCGAGTTTTACAATCTTCCTGGTTCTGATAACCGTTTTGATCCAGTTTACTTAAGAATCTCGTATAACGCTTTCAGTGCTGTGCAAATGTGAGTTTTATTTTTGGTGCACTGCAAAACAAATCTTATTTCCCCCAAGTATTCATTTATTTTTCAGTTAAAATATCTGAACAAGACTGTTTCCCTCCTTAATTTTATAACAGAATATTTGCAATTTAAACACAAAATGTTTAATTAGATACATGGCAACTTCTGAATGGCCAGTAGAGAGACATCACTGAGGCCAGATGGTGTAGTAACGACTTCTAACTTTACCCATTGGCAGCAACTTCAGAGGCCCACCTCACCTTGATGAAGTCTAACTATATTGTTTTTTTTATTATTATGTGTCCCAGTATCTTATTTGTGAGAGCACACTTGGAAAAAGCCCTTCCTGATTTTGATCAAGCCGATGGTGATTCGTCAGCACAGTCTTCATGCATGCAAAGCACAAAGTGACTGACCCGCAGGATTGGGATTTAGCGGGAATGGTATGTTTCCGCATGGTGACATCAGCCAATCAGCGATACCGTTACACAGAATGGTGTACTAATTAATTTATGTGAAGTCATTATGCAAAACAACTGATTGTGGATTTGTCTTTTACCCCTTATGGAACGAAAATATATTTCCAAATATTTATGATCAATATATGAAATGGTTTAAATATACTGAAAAACATATTAAATAATATATTGCGTTAATATATTGTGTTAATATTTTTCAATATATTGAATAATACATAAGGAATAGCTGCTTTTCATATATTGAAAAATGTATTTAATAAATTCAATAGAAAACATGAGGAAAACAATTGCCTTAAATGTATTAATTTTAATTTAAATGTATTAATGTATAAAATATTAAGAATGTTTTACTCAAAGCTGTTAATACAAAGACATACAAAAGAGTGTTGGGACTATGATAGACTGCATTTATTTGTATTTATTAAACTGCAAATACTCAGACAACAGAAACACTTTAAATCCCAACAGAACATTAAACATGATGTTGATGAATGTTTGAAAATAATAAAGTTTGAAGTCACCGTTATGGTGATCAGTGTTTGTTTTATTTGAGCCCTTGATTTGTTTTTTTTAGCTTTTTTTTTATTTTATGGCTGCTGTGACTGTTTGTAAGATAGAGACATTATGGCAAAATATTAAAAGAAATGCTGTGGATAATCTGTTGGGTGTTTATTAATGATGACATAATCAGCATTGAATATTCTGGGTCACATATATCATCCCAAGGTTTATCACTGATAAAAACTGTGTTAGATCATTAAATGCATTTTAAATATAGTATTATAAACACTTATAATGTCATAAATATATTTGTGTATTTATTTTAGTTATTTTATTTAACAATAATTATGTAAAGAAAGACAATCTGAGGGAAATAACATAATAAAAGCAAAGGAGATAAAAAGGAAAGACTCCAGCAAATGATGAAGATAAAATGTAGAAGAGTTCACCACAAAGGATTAACACAAGAGTAAACACATCCACATTAATAGATGTGACATCTTTTGTTAAAACTACCATCCATTACCCCAAAATTAATTGGATTGGAATGGCTTGATGAAAATTAGCTTGATCCTCTGATTAAACAAAATATCTCACTACTTTCAGATCTACCGAAAGTCAACTGCATTGATTTCTCATTTTAATCAGTCTTCTTAATTTTAATTAATTCATCTCTTTTCTTCACTTGCCCAACAAAGAAATGTTCCAGTTTGACAGGCCTGCTTGAAGATAACTCAGAGCGTCTTTATTTGCTTCTTCAGCTTCAGCAGTTTTCCTCAAGTCCTCCAGCTCTCGGACCCAGTCTTTTTTCCCAGCCTCTCTCAGTTTGGGGATGAAGAAGTCCAGATGCTGAAGAGTGAAGGCTGAGTCTGGCTTTAATGCGATCTGAGACAGATGCTTGATGGTCTTGTAAGCATTGAACAGAAGAATGAATTTTTGGTCCTCAAGCTCCTGCAGATCTTTGTCAAGATCATTCATTATAACCAAAAATCTCTTTAACTCTTCTTGAGCTTTTTCATATTCCTTTCTAAAATCATCAAAATCTATCATCATGCTCGAGTTTTTGATGACGTATTTCTTGTCTTCTTTGACGTGTTTGCTGTGGTGACACTTCCCTGTGCACACGGTACAGTAGCCGTTTTTCATGACTTTACATTTGCTGACATCAGAAACCCACCAGCAGTCAAACTCGTGGCAGTTTTCCTCACAGACGGTGCAGGTCGTCGCCTTCCTGCTCTTCCATGATGCGCTTTCAATGGGAACCTTCTCTTTGATAGACCTTTTGAATTTAATGGTGAAGTTTTTACGTTCCTCAATCTTTTCCTTGTTTTCGGTCATTGCCTGCTGGATCTGAAGTTTTTCAGCCCTTTTCAGCTCTTTCTCGTGAATTCGCAGCTGTAAGTTGCACATGGACGCTTCTAATATAATGCGCTCTATCAGGACATCTGAAGTCAACTCTAAACTTATTCTGTTCTTTTCATCCAGTGACTGAAGGAAGTCCTTAATCTCTTCCATGCTGTCTTCCCAGGCGTCTCTTTGAGCACGAATGTAACGTGTCTCATTGTGGTGGGCATCAGCCTGCCGGTTGTTGAATAAGAAATAAACAGGTTGGCCGCTGTGGTCTCGTCTGCAGGGGATTCTAGCTTTATTAATGGCACCGAGGACGTTTTTGGGTGGTAGACCATCAGAGTGTGTGATTAGAAACACAATGTTGTTCACAATGTCTTTTCCAAACAAAGAAAGAACTGAACTGATGATGTAATGCTGTCTGTCCGAGAGGCGATTCTTAGATGCTTGAGTCACAAAACACACAGCGTCAATATGACGAACCCCATCATTATTCTGAAACAGCATGGATAAATTCTCAGCAACTTCCAGATCTTTTTCCAGTCCTCTAGTGTCTCCGTATCCTGGAGTATCAATGATGGTGAGAGATATGGGACTCTCTTCAGGACAGACCTCATACATGGTGATTTCAGAGGTTTGTGATTCTGATTGGTCTCTGGCTTCTTCTTCTGTGATTTCATACCACATTTCTTCCTCAAACTTCACTCCCAGTAAGTAGTTGACCATGGTGTTGATGAGAGTCGTCTTGCCAGCGCCGGTTTCTCCCACCAGTAGAACAATATTGTTTTTTTTACTGGTGTCTTTTTTCTCATAAGTCCATTTTCTGACTTTCCCATGATCATCAAGCACTTTTCTCTCTGTGTGTAGAAGGAATCGTTTTGGAGGACCTTGATCAATCAGAGTTGATCTGTTTAGTGGAAGACTCAGCTCTCTGTAAAATAAACATGTAAATTAATAAACACTAAACAAATATCAGATTTTTTATTTTTTTTTAGAAAGAATTGAAGAGTATAAACACCTATCAAAATGCTGACATTTTGAATTATATAAATTTTCAACATGAATAAAAATGTAAAGAAACAATATTTAACTGTAATATTTAACAATATTATAGTTGACATTTAAAACATTTACAGTATATTTATCTTGAGGTCAGCAGTCTTCTAATGGCATGTTTCCATGTTACGTTTAGATATAGATGGTTGGAATGCAGAGTTTTGCATTAAAGGGTTAGTTCACCCAAAAATGAAAATGATGTAATTAATGACTCACCCTCATGTCGTTCCAAGCCCGTAAGACCTCCGTTCATCTTCGGAACACAGTTTAAGATATTTTAGATTCAGTCCGAGAGCATCGAAAATACATTTTGGTCCAAAAATAACAAAAACTACGACTTTATTCAGCATTGTATTCTCTTCCGGGTCTGTTGTCAATCCGCTTTCACGACTCCGCAGTGACGTAAGACGTTATCGTGTTATCCGGTGACACGTCAGCAGCGTCTTATGTCAGCAGCGTCACTGCGGAGTCGTGAAAGCACAATGCTGAATAAATACAATGCTGAATAAAGTTGTAGTTTTTGTTATTTTTGGACCAAAATGTATGTTCGATGTTTCAAAAACTTCTAACTAACCCACTGATGTCACACGGACTACTTTGATGATTTTTTTATTACCTTTCTGGACATGGACAGTATACCGTACATACATTTTCAATGGAGGGACAGAAAGCTCTCGGACTAAATCTAAAATATCTTAAACTGTGTTCCGAAGATGAACGAAGGTCTTACGGGCTTGGATCGACATGAGGGTGAGTCATTAATGACATAATTTTCATTTTTGGGTGAACTAACCCTTTAATTATTTTGACTTAAACATATGAGACCACTTATCATTATCATAATTTTCCTCTCAAAAGAGTTGGAGGAGAATAGGACCTTTTGACTGACAACTCCACCTACTGTCTGGAACAGGTGGTGTTCAACAGAATAAAAACCGCATCATAATAATTGGGCTTTAAAACTGTGGTGAGCTGAATAAGCACAAAATGAGAAAAATGACGGTGTAATGGAATAGAGCACAAATTCTCAATGCTTGTTTTTAAAAATGGAAATTTAAAATTGAGCGCCACTTTTTTTATTTAAATATAGCGTCACGCGGGAGACACTTAAAAAGACGCGGGTGCAATGGTCATGTCAGCTCATATTCACATAGAAAAACAATGAAAAACACACAGTGGAATGCAAAAACACATCCATTGCATATCATCATGACATGGACTCTAGGAGATTGATGTAAAATCATAAAACATATATTATTAACTTTAATTTTGTATGTCTCACTTATTTAACACACCTGATTCAGATCATCAGCTCGTTCAGAAAGATCACCGTGAAATGAACTAAGGGTACATTTACACGACAATGATGTACTAAAAACAGAAGTTTGTATAGACAACAACGTCATCCAAACAATCCCCGTTCACACGGATCCACGAGAACAATTAAAACTCTCATGCCAGGCCAGTAGTTGGCAAAGTCACTTTTTAAAGAAACACCAAGCACCTATTGTAATTCCGATTCCCACACCTTCCATGATTTCTGCAGATTTTTACATGTTCCCTGAAGCGCAGTAAAACTCCCAGAAGAGAGGTTCCCAATGTTGGTCCAAGAAGGAGGGTGTCATTGAGGCTTCGACCCTGGAATTGAAAGGAGCAGTTGAAGACTAAACGACTCTTCCCATTATGGATCACTAAGTGGTGGGGTATGTACCACGACTTATCTGTGGTTGAGGCTTCCCTTGGGTCACTCTTCTTGACAGCTCCTGTCTCCACCAACTTGCGATTCGCTGCACAGTACTCATCTGCTCGTAGGGGGTCCCAGGCCAAACGTCCCTCCAGACTTCTGAGGCTGGGAAGGACGGCTTCCTTGGGAGCTGGGAGTGGGGGAATGTTTCACTTCCGTGTCTGAGAACACCTGCTACCTGTACTCGCCTCGTCTTGGCCTCCAGGAGCTCCACCCATTCGTTATCCTGCTTTGATCTCATAACCAGTTTGCTGCTCTGGTATGGCAGTATGAAGTATGAAGAGACACTGCTGGGTGCTCGGTGCCCACTGGGTAAGGTGTGCGGGTCCTTGAAGCATCCATCACAGTCTCGTGCAAATGTCCACCGGTCCTCCATTTTCACTAGCTTGATAGAGGTAAGTAGATGGGGGCAGTCAGCACCAATTACCACAAGCAGCTTTACGTGATCATATGGTTTAAGTGGGAGGTCCGCCAGGTGCTTGTACTTTCTCTTCAAGCTGGCAATGGGGTAGGGGTGGTCTGCTAGACCCAAGCATTGTGAAGGCTGCAACTATCTGGGAGGTTCTCTTGGGATTGGTAGGGGATGAGATTTTGAATGAGATGGCGGATCCCTTCTGGGTTTGGACTTCCTGATAAATTGTGCAGAGAGCAAGGTCCCCAGACTTCTTATGCAGGCCCAGTTTGTCAACTGGTTTCGGGAGGAGCATTGAACATGAGAGTGGGTTGATGGTCTGTCCAGGTAGAGAAAGTCCATACTGGTCCTCACCAGACAACTTTTAGCCTTCAGCTGCTCAGCCTTGGCATCATGCAGTACTCTCAAATGCTTCCCCTGACACAAATCGCTGAGCCTCTTGAGGTCACATTGCACTGCTTGATATGGTTTCCGGTATCTCCAGCATCTATTGTTAACTCTAATCTATTCCATGACCTCTTCTCTGGTGAGTTTCTGAATAGTTGGACACTTATTTAAGAAGTGCTCCGTGCCCTCACAATATGGACAGTAGGGTTTTGATTTGCCCTTCCATCATGCCGTGGATGCGCTCTGACCCTCTTGGTTTGGCATTTAGCTCTCATTTAGCCTGATGGCCCTTGGGCACGGATGTCTGAAGTTGTTGTAACCTTGGCACCACGACTTGTATCAAAGCCATTCCTCCAGGTCCAGCAGAGCATGAGCTCATCTCTATCAGAAGCTTGGTGAGGATTCAGGCCACATGTAAGCCACATCTCAGCTCGACTTCTCCATCTGGGCCCAGTGTCTGTAGCATGTCCACGAGTTACTGTACATGCAGGGAGAACCTCTCAAATATTTCCTCTTCTGATCTCATAATCCATAACTGCAGCGGTCCTCTCCAAGGCTACATGGTGCGTGTGGCCGAACTTCTCGGTCAAGGCTGCCATGGTGTCCCTGTACAGCCTGGGTGAGTTGATAAAGGAGTTGGCGATGAGACAGGCCTCTTCAAGTTTCACATAATCCACAAGAATCTGATACTTGAAAAGCTCTGTAGTGTCAGCGGGTAGCAGGTTTGCTAGGGCTAGTTTCAGCCGAGAGAACTCCATTGTGTCCTTATGGATGAAGAGAGGAATTTTCGGCGCTGGACCCCTTTACTCTCCTCCTCCCAGGAGTCGCCGACACCGATGAGAATGGTCTTCCTCGGGCGGGTCATGGTTGGTTTGTATCAGGCCTGTCTGGGTATTGAGTTGAGGATCCCGCATCCGTGTGTCACAGTAAATCACAGTCATTCTTGATTTAATTTGATGAAAACAACCTTTGTACTCGTTACAGGGTGTGCGTGGTGTTTGAGAATGATCTTACAACTACAGAGAGTTTTACAATCTTCCTGGGCATCCTAAGCTTGTGTTGTTAAAGCTCTCCTCAGAATATTAGTTCTGTGCGTTGTGGGGCCTACTCCACTTCACATTAGGCTGTGAGCTCCAATCTTCTCCTTTTGACATGTGTGGTGCCGGGCTTGCATGCAATGGGCCACGTATCTTCGGTCGCACTGCACTGACCTCATAACCCTTCAAATAGGATGGCTGTCTTAACTGATGTTTGGGCCAAGTGGGTGAAGTGTGCTTGAAGAGCCACTAAATGTAGCGAAGGGCTACCATAAGCTGTTAGGGCTAGTTTCAGATCGCAGTGAACCATGTGTTGGTCAGAACACTACAGAGTGAAGAATCAATTTTAACTGATTTATTTTCACTGGTATGCAGATATCAACATCAGAGAGAGGAGTCAGCCTTTACATGCAAATTAACAAGTAGTAAAAGTTTAAGTTTGAGGACTGCAGTGGACTCTGGAGTGTTTAGGTTAGGGGTCTCCAAACTCAACCCTAATTAAACACACCTCAACTAGCTAATCAATGTCTTACTAGGCCTAAAACACTGATTAGCTGGTTCATGACTTAACATTATAAACATTATATCTCTGAACATTGTAGATTGACAGATAAGTTATTAAAGCTAGCACAGATGAATTAGCATCATCATGTAACATCACACAGCCGATAACTGCACCATAACTGATAATGAGCATACATCAGGGAACATACTAGGATTAACAGAACTCATTCTTTTAGGACGCACACGAACACAAGATACATCCAATCAGAGGCTGATAATGACTTTAATTCACGTCTTCAGAAGTTCTGAAACTCTGAAACTGAAAACGGTGTCGTGTAATGTGCCAGATAAGAGAGAAATATAAAATGTGCAGAGCAGTCCCCAGAACCAGGATTGAAAACCACTGTTATTATTAACATAAAGCCCAGATATAGCTACTTATGCTTATTCTGTTGATCTTTCTGCTTCTTTGATTTTGACACAGTCAGTGTTGGAAATATAAAACGTAGCATTAGTTCTGGCAGGTCACGTTAGTCAAGCTTGCATCAGCTGACTCTCAGCTGATCCATGTCTACCTATAGGAATACAACACCTATCACAGCATATATATATATATATATATATATATATATATATATATATATATATATATATATATATATATATATAATGTCGATTCAGTATTATCAGATATACATTGGTTCTGTTCTGTTTACCCTAAGCGGGGTTATCGCTGCTCTCCCTGCTCTTATCCATGCTCGGGAGTTCTTACCCAGAACAGAACTGTATCGCCAATCCTAACTGTATGCTAATTGCCAATCATTATTGATGATAGTGGTCCTGACAGAAATATAGGCTATGACTGTTGGATTGATATAAAAAGTCAGTTCACAGACTATCGTATCAGTTGATTGCCTTCATTTAATAAAAAAAAAGTAAATAATTCACCTGCCTGTAAAAGCATGTCAATTTCAACTCACCTGGAGTCCATCGTGATCAGAAGACATTCACTGTCAATCTCCAGTCTGCTTACGGCAACAACAAAAAATCATTAGTTTCTTCAGAATATGACTGTTTTAATTATTAAAATTGTGTATTTTGTATGTTATATAAAAAAAACATTTATGATTAATAATCTATACATTCTAAAAAACGCTGGGTTATTTTCTTCTACCAAAGCACTGTGTAGTACTGAGGCTTTTGGGTCATTTTTTGCCAGCTGACCATCCGACATAACAACAACCCACCCAACTCCTCGTCAGGAGAGAGCTTCTCAATGCCGCAGAATTGGTGCATTTATTCTGTGAAATAAAGGTTTGTATACATTTTATTTAATCTATAAAGTCGTTACAGTGCTGTAGCCTAATTCATTTTATATTCTGTGCAACACAATACACACAAGATGTCAGTCAGCATCTGTCGTTTCCCATGATGGAATCGCCTTTGCCTTGCATAAATAAACTGATTTTATTCTTTATAATACTGAATCTAACTGCTCTGGATATTAAAATATGTACTGTTTGTTTATGTGCAGATTATAAGGAGCCTGTCACAATATCTTTTGCCTATGAGAAATGCTCAGCTGCCGTCTGATGTTCACATGTGATTTAAAATGTTACTTTTAAATGTTTAATATTTACTTCTAAAAATGTTTGTTAAACGAGTTTAAATGTAAATGGTATATATTAATGCAAACTCTATAAATGTGCTATATTTGGTGTATTTTTCTGAAATAAAGGAAGTGGTTGTGTACTGTATATTGCTATTTTTTTCAAGATACAGTAAGTTAAGATGTAAACCCATTATGCCAAGTTAAATGAACATCTCAACATTCTAAGTGTAAATTACTCACGGTTGGGTTTATTTGACCATGCAAAACAACCCAAATTACAAGCTGCCCTTTGTATGCTAAAAAAAACCCTGTATGCTTTCCCATTACCAAAACAATATATTTTTAACAATTTCATAAAAAAAAATATATTAAAAAAATAAATAAACTTAATATAGTCATTGTTCAAATGTTTGCACTTTTAAAGGGCTTTTTTAACGCATTTTTAGGATGTTTTCCTGTAATGTTCTTATTTTTCACGTATCAAATCCAAGCTACTGAATGCCTTCAAATGCCACACATATCAAGGGTAAATACACAGATTATTCACTGGCCATAACATACAGAGGAATAAGATCTCCCTTACCTCCTCAGAGAAAACACTCCTGGGTCAGGATAGAGAATAATCCAGAGAAGCAGAGATATTTTCAGTCAGAGAACCAACAACGACTATTATGAGCCTACAGATGTACAAGTTTTTCAGAAAGGTATAAGAGCATTAGAAGGTGCTCAACCAACAGTAAATCACAGTCATTCTTGATTTCATTTGATGAAAACAACCTTTGTACTCGTTACAGGGTGTGCGTGGTGTTTGAGAATGATCTTACAACTACAGAGAGTTTTACAATCTTCCTGGTTCTGATAACCGCTTTGATCCCGTTTATTTCTGAAACTTGTAAAACACTTTCAGTGCTGTGAACATGTGATGCAAAACAAATCTTTTTTTTTTTTTTTTTACATATTAAATTAAAACATATAAACAAGATTTGTGTTAATTATATAACAAAGTATGTGCAATTTAAACACACAATGTTTCATTAGATACATGACAACTGTGATGCCCACTAAAGTGTTACCACATTTGTGGTAGTTTCTGTAACTTTATAATTAATGTTTTGAATATTTGTTCAGGGGTAATGAACCTGTTTCCACCATCCTTGCACTAAAATATTATGTCAGGAGTAGTTGTGAGGTCGCCAGCAGGGGCGGTGTGGCGCTTATTGTGCTTTACGTCAGTTTGGTCCGCTTTGCAGCTCTCCTCTTTCTGCTGAGCGAGATGAAAAACAGACGAGTTTGCCCTGTCTCACTTATTTCTCCTGTTTCCAGGTTGGTGGAATAGTAAATTAAGCCAAGTACCTTTAGTATAATATGTTGACATGTTGCTTAATGTTTTAATGTCAGCTAATAAGGCTGTTTTATGAATATGTGGACATATGTACATGTTGCTACCAAAGTCACGTCGGTCAGAGTTTTATTTTTAGCTCCTTGAACATTTTTGTAAAGTCTAATAGTTTTGAAATGTATGATATTGGGTAAAATGTGAAAAGCTAATGTTAAAAACTTAGTTTATGTAATGGTTAAAAGCTAATATTAAAAACAAATGTTATATATTTTAAAAGTGGTTAAAAACAATTTAAAAGTCTGTCAGCTCATGCATTTTGGAAGAGTAAAAATGATTTTAGTTGGAAATGGAAAATGCATTTAGGAACGATATGTAAGTGGTAACATAAGCTGTGTATTAGTTTAAGTTGAAAACAGACAACTTACAGGGTAACAGTGGTTATTGTCATTTTGATTTATTTAATCACACAAAACTTATAACTCAGTATTTGCTGAAAGATGAAAAAAAAAGACAAATTGTATTTTATTTTGAAGTCGTGTTTATTTCATAGAGAACATTGAGTGTTTGTAACAGAGGAGGAATTAAATTGTGAATGTTTAATAAATCCTCGCTCCTCTTTCTGCTGAGCGAGATGAAAAACGGACGCAGAGTTTGCCCTGTCTCACTTATTTCTCATGTTTCCAGAGAGAGCATATAAGCTGTTTATGTGGTGCCAGCCGGTGCGTGTAACACAACTTCTGAATGGTCTGTAGAGAGACATCACTGTGGCCAGATGGTGTAGTAACGACTTCTGATTGGACGACTAACCAGACAAACTTTACCCATTGGCAGCAACTTCAGAGGCTCACCTTGATGAAGTCTATGCACTTCATTAATATGTGCATCAATACTTCATCAACGCAATATGTAAATTCACCCTCAGCACATTACCCATAAATACCTCTTCTGCAATATTGCATCTTGCACATAAAGGTGTTTAGTCACCTGCACATATACACTGTAAAATCTAATTAGTTATCCTTACTTATAAACGAAAGCATGCAAACCGATTGCCTTAAAAAAATAAAAAATAAAAATAAATAACAACTAATGGTGTACTAATTAATTCCTCCTCTGCCTCTGGCCGCCGTCTTGAACGGCTATATAAGAAAACTGGCCTTACAATTCACTCCATGCTTTACACCGAACATACTCTGACATATAGGGATGCCCTCAATGCTGCCCGTTCAAACTATTACTCATTACTCATAACGTCCTCCATGACCAGGCCTAAAACCCTTTTCAGGACTGTGGACAAACTCCTCAAACCACCTGTCACTGCCTGTCCTAAGACCCCTGAGCAGTGTCAGGCTTTCTTACACTTCTTTGATGACAAAATTAGCCAAATTTACCACCGCTTCAACCACAATGCTATCTCTCTCTCTTCATCTCCCCCCTCTCTGGGTCCTAAGCTCTCCCATTTCACCGCTATTGACTCCCTCACTATCACTGACATTATTAATAAATCAAACTCTTCATCGTGTCAGCTTGACCCTGCCCCCACCCCTCTACTTAAAGCCTGCAACACATCCTTATCTGAACCCATTGCACTGATTGTAAATACCTGCCTGAACTCTGGTGTTGTGCCTGCTGCCCTCAAGACTGCTGCAGTCACACCCATTCTCAAAAAACCGGACTGCGACCCAACATCACTATCAAACTACCGCCCTATCTCCAACCTCCCCTTTCTGGCCAAGGTAATGGAAAGAGTGGTGGCTTCTCAACTTCACACTTTTCTTAATCACCATGACCTGTACGAGTCTTTTCAATCTGGCTTCCGTTCATGTCACAGTACAGAGACTGCTCTTCTACGCATAGTTAATGACCTCCTCCTGTCTGCTGACTCTGGTTCACTTAACATTCTCATCCTCCTTGACCTTAGTGCTGCTTTCGATACCATCAACCACAATGTTCTAATTGCCCGTCTGTCTGCTATTGGTGTTTCTGGCACAGCACTCACTTGGTTTCAGTCTTACCTCTCCAACAGAAAGCAATTTGTAACATTGGGTTCACATCAGTCTTCCAAGTCCCCTGTCACTCGTGGTGTTCCCCAGGGTTCTGTACTTGGGCCCCTACTTTTTCTCATATACATCCTCCCTATTGGGCAGATCATACGCAGCCACGGTCTTAACTTCCACTGTTATGCAGATGCCATCCAACTCTATCTTACCACTCCCTCTCCCTCTGACCCACCACCATGCTCCCTCACTGACTGCCTTTCTGACTTAAAATTATGGATGCAAAACAATTTTCTCAAACTCAACACAGATAAAACCGAAATTCTCCTGATTGGCCCAAAAAGCATCCTCTCCAAATCTCCCAGCTTCACTCTCAACATTGATGGTTCACCTGTTCACTCTACCCCTGTTGTTAAAAACCTTGGCATTCTGCTTGACTCCTCCCTTAGCTTTGATCCTCATATCAAATCACTCACTAAGACTGCCTTCTTTCACCTCCGCAACATTGCTCGCCTCCAACCCACTCTGTTAGTGATGCTCAGATTTTGGTTAACTCCTTTATTATGTCCCGTCTAGACTACTGCAACTCACTTTTCCTTGGTCTCCCTGCTAAATCACTTCAAAGGCTACAATATATTCAAAACTCAGCAGCCAGGCTCCTCACCCATACCAGACGATCAGCACATATCACCCCTATTCTCCACCAACTCCACTGGCTACCGGTTCCGTCCCGGATCAAATACAAAGTATTACTACTCACCTTCAAAGCACTCCACAACCTTGCTCCCCCCTACATCCGTGACCTCCTGATCCCTTACACTCCTTCCCGCTCACTCAGATCCTCTGACCAAAATCTCTTGGCTATCCCCCGCTCCAGACTCTCCACCCTGGGTGGCAGGTCCTTCAGTGCCTTGGCCCCCAAACTCTGGAACCGCCTCCCACAACCTCTTCGAGACTGTACTTCTCTTTCCCTCTTTAAAGCACATCTCAAGACCTTTTTGTTTAACGATCACTTCTCCACACCTAACTCATAACTTCATATAGATAACTTGTCTTGTTGTATTGTTTTGGTTGTTGTTGTTGTGTTTCCTTGCCTTCCTACTATGTAAAGCGACCTTGGGTTTGAGAAAGGCGCTATATAAAATAAACTTATTATTATTATTATTATTATTATTATTATTACTAATTAATTTATGTAAAGTCATTGTGAAAAAATATATATACTTATGCATTTTGCCCATTAGGGCTCCATGTATGACTCATTTTGTGAATAATTCAAATAAGTCAGATAAGTTAAATATTAAAGCACATTCACTTATATCATCATAAACAGAATAAAAATGATAAAAGTTCTAAGGTTCATATTGAAATATTATATTGCTTCCAGACGCCTCTGAATGCTTTCACTTTCATTCAGGGTCTAAAGTCAAACCTCACCAAGAGCAAAATTATGGCACATTTATTCTGCACAAGGAACTGCAACATAATACATGTTTACATGGAGCTGCAAGAACGACAGATATTGATGGAAAGATGAGATTCAAATCAAACCATTTACTAAAGAAAACTTCACCTCACACGACTCCTAGCAAATTATTCCCCCGTGGAAAATTTGCCATCAAAAGTTGCCACCTAAATGTTTTTGTTTTTGTTTTCTGACAACTTTGTGCAATATAGATGATTTACAGTACAAAGAGGAATAAAATCATAATAATGCAATGTATGAAATGATTAAGGGCCTGTACAGTAAATGTTCCTGCAATTGACCAGTGTGTGGCTAAACGCTTCTAACTGGATCTCTGCTATCTTGTGTGATTGTTATAAATTATTAACCAACAGCATCTTGCACAAATGAAGTGAGTTCAGTGACTTTCGAGAGTTTTGAGACACACACAGATATTATTGAAAATAAGGTAAGACTCCTCCTTTTCTCTGTGGAAAAATGTACTACGTTACTTTAGACCTAAGAGGTCCATGCTGTATTATTATTACTCCATCTTGTTTCGTCATAATCATTAATTGAATGCCTTTGTCTTGGTCTGGAGGTGACAAATACTTTTTCTAAGCACAATATAAATACACCTGCATCATAAATGAGAGAATTTATATTTACTTTGATCACAGACTCGGGTGGAAATATTGTTTCATTTGTTTAATAGGAGGAGTTAACTAGCTATCGTAAACCATGGTTAAATGGCGACCTAAATAACAGAACGAAAAAGACGAGATGGATTTCTTAAATGTATCACAGCAGCAAAATTTAAATAAAGTATAAATGGGCCTGAATCATGAAACAAGCAGGACAAAATTCAGTCAAGTTCTACATTCAACTATTCTTTGCATTCACACTGATTTTTTTTGTTTTCTTTGTGCTTTGTAAATAAAGCCATTATAAGAAGGAGTGTTTGGGAGTGTTCGCAGGTAGGCCCAATGTAACTGGAGTTTAATTGTCATTCTAAATATTCACATTTCCCAATGTGATTATGTCATTGAGTGATAGGCAGTGGATTTAATCAGTGACATTATTAATAGATCTGCTATCCGGCATCTTCACATCTCCCCCTCAGTCTGTTTTTACATGTAGAAAAGGCGAAAACACGCATTATATTGTCCAGTTTTCTCCCTGAACGATGATATATGGCAATTTTCCGGCACACTCAGTGTCCGAATTCACTCACTCGTTTTCATTCACTCCTTCAGTGGACTATATTAGTGGAGTAATGTAGGGAATAGTGAATGAGGGTATATTAGTGGGTGATTTTAAACACAGCTATAGAGCAAAAGAAGCACATGATATGATCACATGAGGAACAAGGGAATGACATGACACAACATGAAATCTTAAAGAAGAAAACATGAACCAAAACCAAACACAGACGTGACAGAAAGCATGTGATGTCCACAGAAATAAAATCCTTCTCAAACTTTTCGCTTTGCAGAAGTTTCTGAGATGGGCAACAATCAGTCAGATACCAAATATCCTGGCTACACATTAGTGAGTGAAGACGAGCAGATGATCCTGGTGAAAAATGAAGGTGGAGATCAGTTTGTCATTAAAAAGTTCAGTGTTGGCCAGGTAAGACGGACACAAAGGAAAGGTTATCATGATATTTAAAGAAAATTGTTAAATGGAAAGAGAGATTCTGATTCATATGTGTCTGTCTGTCTCAGAAAAGAGCTCGGAGATCTCACTCAGAAAATCAAACGCACAATAGAGGCCGCAGAATCATCTGAGAATGAGGTTTGATTGTGAGGTCAAATTTAAATCGTGTAATATTTTAATGATACCAAACTATAATTAACTGCTGTCCCCATGACTCAAAGCATTTGAGTCAACAAACAATGGTAGTCAGTCTTTTCATGCATATAAAATGTAATAGGATGTCAATAATCTTGTAAATATATAACCCACAATACTATTCCTACAACAGGTGGGTAGTTCATCCTGTTTGTAAACTTGGTAGTAGCAATCTAATATAAAAATAATAATAATAATAATAATAATAATAATAATAATAATATGAAAGTGTGTATACATACTTAAAATCTATTAATATAGCCTAATAAAGAAACATATCCAAATAATCCATACAATTTGCAATGCTCTAAATAGTGATGTGTAATGTTCTGTTTATGTGAATTAAGAAAAAAAAAATAATGTCACTGTGTCACCATACTCGTATAACAAAAAATACAAATCTATTGCAAACACTTCTGATTTGACATTTTATCAATTTACAGATTCTGGACTGGACTGTGAAGATTAGCATGGCATTAAAGTACCTGCATGATCAACAGATTCAACATAAAAACCTGCAGCCCAAGGTGCGAATGCAAATCAGATAATATATGGTCTGAAAGCATGTTTTCATGTTTCCATGTTTCAACCACTATTGACTCTATTGACATTTAATCTTAGATAAAATATTTGGGAGTTTCTCTGCAATTATTTGATTTTCTTTCAGACATGGTCACAAAATATCTAGAAGCTCTATTGATTTGAATTTGACTGATATTATTGCAAGCCACTCATTCCCACCTTCCTTATCAACTTGTCAAATATGTGTGTTTTCTTATGACAGAGCATATTTTTCACTGCATGTGGAACTGTTCGTCTTGGAGAGTTTGGAGAGATTAATGAATGGTAACTCTTCAAAACGAAATGCAAAATAGTCCATATGTGCAAACATAATGTTCTTTACCATATATTTCTGTTTTTATTAGGTCCAGTGATGCACAAACAGCAGAAACTGAAGTTCTCTCATATGTTGCACCGGAGAATTTGAGTGGCAAACCTTATGATGAGAAATCGTAACAAGCATCCTACATTTGCAATGTTGACTATTTATATTTCCATATCCGAACCCCAAAAGCTAAAGCCTTTATAATATTCGCTTTTTTACAGTGAAATCTGGAGGTTGGGATGTGTCATCTATGAGCTCTGCATGCTGAAGTGTGCTGTAAGATCTTTGGTTTAGTTTAACGCTTTGTATAACTAGTTTGTAAGATATTGCAGAGATTTAATTGAAAGAATTGATAAATTCCAACACTGTTATATTGGTGATAATTCATACAAGTTATCCAGTTGGAAAAATATATTGTTACGTCCCAGGACGTATGTTATTTGTGATTGTGTTTCCCTTTTGCCCAACAGCCTGCTGGGAAAAGTAGTTTGTCTGTTCTCCTCTGTTCTTCCCTGTCCTCTCATAGGAGCCTAATTGATGCCACCTGTTCCTGATCAGAGTTTGTGGAGAGGAGCGCATTTAAACAGAGGGAAACTGGCTGTTCCCCAGAGAGAGTGTGTCCTGTCCGCTTTCCCAGACTGTGTTGAACGTTGAAAGACCTTGTTTGTGTCTTAAAGCTTCTTGAAAGTCTGTTGTGTTTTCTGTAGTGATAGAAAACTTGGTGTGCCCCATTATTGTTGTTGCTTGCTGACACAGTAGGGAGGTGGGTGCCTCTTTTGTTTTTACTAACCCCTTATTTTCTCCTGTTTTTGGGATAGTCAGGAAGTCAGGTAAGAGAGATGTTGTTTCTTTGATTCTTTTGGTTTTATAGGTTAATTAGACTTTCTTACTCCCAGGTAGTTTTTCAGTTTTGTTTGTTGTTTTGGCTTTAACCCCCTCCTGAGGTATGTGGTGTCTTCTGGTACTTATTTGAGTTGTATTTAATTCCTCACCTTACTCCTAACTGCTGTAAAAGAGATTTTTACTGATAATTAAAAAAATCTAAAAGAGATACCCTGTGTGTGTGTGTTGAGTGCTGGGATTGCGGACAGAACCAACTCTCTCTCTCGTTCTTTCACTTTTTTTTTTTTAATTCCGTGTGGACATTGTCTTTTATAACAATATGTTACTCTCCTGCTACCCCTAGACAAACAGGGGACGTAACATATTTGGGGGCTCGTCTCAACTTTTCAAAGAGGTGATTTCTTACTCTATTTGTACTGTTTCCGTCTTTTTTGGGGGTGATCGAAATGGAGTTTGATTTATTAGCATTTACGCTTTCTCCCACTACAGAGGTCTTCAATAAGTGTAGGAAAAAGGATCTACTTTTGATTGCAAATTTTTTTAATTTGGATGTACCAAAAGAAGCGACAAAACAATTAATTAAGGATTCACTGTTTGAGCAGCTTGTGCGCGATGGCATCTTACCAGATACTGATGTTAAGGGCAGTCCTGTAGTTGTGGCTGAGGAAATTTCTCCTGGTAGTGATGTTATTGAAAGTGCCAATTTTGATCCGGTGCAGGCCATTCGTTTAAGAGAGTTAGAACTCAAAATTAAACAACAGGAGTGTGAGAATTTGCGCTTGAAACTCCGAGTTGTTGAGGTAGAAGCTGACCGTGATATTAATCTGCGGCGTCTAGATCTGCAAGCTATGGAAATTAACCCTCTGAGGTCTGAGCTGTTTTCTGGGCCCTGGAGGTGTTCTGACATGCTCTGACATTTCTGGTTATTTCTGTTACTTGTGACATTTTCATGGCTAAAGTCTAATTACACTGTATTCAGCACAAACTCTGCTACAATAATATATCAGCAGCATGTATGTAAAAGTTTGTAGTTTTGAGATAATGACATTTATGCGTGGTTTTTGAAAATACAAAAAAAAATTCTCACTGAAATAAGGCCATGAAACCCATACTGATTATTTCTTCACAAGACTTTTGAAAATTGTATGACGTAGCCTAGAATATTTGCTGCAAAACTATGTGAAAATCACCCTGACTGCTCATTCAGATAAGACAATATATTGATTTAAAAATTTTACGACGTGTTTTGTGTGAAAAAGCCTTATGCGAGAGCTCATTAATATGTAAGCTTTTCTCACCTGAGAAAGACAAAGAACCTCCCCTAACGGCCCTATTAGGAGCTATCAGGCCCCTATCATTCTGAGCAACCTTGCACAATACTGTAAATGAGGAGATTTAAAAAATAATGGCTTTTAAATTGTTTGGATTTATTTACAACACAACATAATCCAAAGATACACAACAAATGCCAAAAAAGCACTTCAAAGACAGAGACCTTTGTGCCATTCCTAAAAACATTGTACATACCTTTCATTTCCAAGATTTTCACTTTACCATGTTCACGTACTGAGACTCATGTGAATGTTGAAGTCCTCAGTGGCATCTGGGACCTGAAAAAAAAAAAAGTGAACATACTGATATCAAGAGAAAGGCCTGCACGATTTTGGAAATAAATATTAGATTTTTCTGGTTAAAATTGCTTTTTAAAATTGCTTTTTAAAATTCACAGAATACACACACACACACACGTTTCCAACGATATATAATATAATGAACACCAGGTTTGTTGTGCCTTGTAGGCATAAGGTATATGCGCAGTGCGGATAAAATAATAATAACAATAAATAACCTATAGCAGCCTATAAATCTTCCAAAAGAAGCTAGAGAAAAATATATTGATTATCATGTTACTTCAAATGTTTCCATCCGTTATGATGATATGAAATGAGATAATAATAAAAACATGAAGCCGTTTGGTGCGTTTTGCTTTCATCCAAAATATGATACATTCAAACGCGATCGCTTGCAAAATATGATACATTCAAACGCGATCACTCTCAAATATAAAACATTATGGTTACCATAAACATATCTATGTTTGAGCAGATATCCACAAACACAGTAAACACGGGTCTAAATATTATAATATTCCCCATATATCTAGCAACAGTTCAGCTGCAACGTGACATTTATGCAACAATAACAAACTAGGCTATGTAAGAATTTCTTACCTTATCTTTCTTGTCTTCAAATCGCGTTCTTCTTCTTCTGAGGTAGCCTAAATCCAATGTAAGCTCAGGCACGTCTTTCAAACTCGACGAAAAGTGAAGTGAAGTGTTTTGTTGTTGAGGTAACGAGCGCGTTCGCGTTCCATGTGGAGATTTGCATGTGAATATCTTTTGCGCGAGTAGGCGTGGCCAAATTAACTGTAATGAGCAAGCGTTTGAGAAGCTGGACATCTTGTTGGTTTTATACAAATTACTTAAACAGAGAATATTTGTTTTCGTTTTGAATCCGATCATTTAAAAGTACACACTTAAATGTTTATAAAGGTATATGGCTCATAAATGTGTGACAAGTATTCGCTGAGTTTTGTTTCAGTTTATAGACGTGCTCAAGAAAAAAAAGTTCACCGCGACGGAGAGGCAGAAAGCACACCCTGTTTATTTTCTTTATTTTACAAAAGCACAATGTTTTGATTTGATTGTAAGTGGACACGTACAAAAGGAGAAATATCACAGATTCTTTTTTTATATTTCTTTTTTCTGTATGACCATAAATGATGGAGTAATTTAAGTTTATAGTGCTACAATGTGGAGAAAATCCGGCAAAACGCGTCGGCGCGTTTGTCGACCTCAGAGGGTTAAAGCTGTTCCACGCTTGAGGTCTTCCTCCGGTTCTTCCTCCGCATCCATTCCTGCTATACCTCTTACCTCGAATGAAGAGCAAAACAGTCAAGAATTTGATGTCTGTAAATACATCAAACTTGTGCCTTCTTTTCGCGAGTCCGAGGTTGATGCATACTTTGTTGCTTTTGAGCGCATTGCAGGTAAGCTTAGGTGGCCGAACGATATGTGGGCCTTGCTCCTACAGTGCAGTTTGACCGGTAAGGCTCAAGAGATTTGTGCGTCGTTACCGATTGAACAAAGTCTTGATTATGAAGAAGTCAAAGCCGCTGTTCTCAGAGCATATGAGTTGGTGCCTGAGGCATATCGCCAAAAGTTTCGTGCGCATGTGAAAACGGCGAAACAGACTCATGTAGAATTTGCAAGAGAGAAAAGAGCATTATTTGAAAAGTGGTGTTTCTCCAGCAAGACCACTACCTTAGACCAGTTGCAAGAGTTGCTCTTGCTGGAGGATTTTAAAGGTTGTCTTCCCGAAAGTGTTGTTGTTCATCTAAATGAACAAAAAGTAACTTCGCTATTGGATGCTGCTGTATTAGCAGATGAATTTATCCTGACGCACCGAAAGGTTTTTCCATCTTTTCGGCCGTCGAACACTCAATTTTCCCATCCAAACACTGTGACACGCGATTCGACGCGTGCATTTTCAGGTATGTCAGGAGACACTGCTTATTCAGACAACAGGTCTGCCCCTGGTGGAAGAGGTCGACGTGTCTGTTTTTACTGTCTAGATCCAGATCACCTAATTGCAGACTGCCAGGCTTGGAAAAAAAATGTAGATGGTAACCCTAAGAATGTTGCTCTTGTGCAAGCGATGTCTCTGACTAAAAAGAAGTCCATGCAACCTTTCATTCATGCTGGGGCGGTTTCCTTGTCTGACACTGAGCATCAACCTGTTGTGATCCTGCGAGATACTGGTTCAGAACAGTCCTTAATCCTGAAAGAGTTACTTCCCTTCTCACAGAATTCATACATCGGGTCTGATGTACTAATACGTGGTGTTGGGATGGGGTGTTATTGTGTTCCTCTCCATCAGGTACACTTGAGGTCAGACCTTGTGACTGGGAAAGTCAACCTTGCGGTTTGTTCCCAACTACCGTTTAAAGGAGCAGGTCTCATACTGGGGAATGATCTAGCAGGTGACCAGGTTTTCCCCAGACCTGTTGTGGTTAAGGACGGTAATTTGGGTGACACCTTGTCAGAAACGTTGGAGTGTGCAGTGGCGCACCTGCCAGTGATGGAGTTCAAGAACGTTGGAGTGTGCAGTGGCGCACTTGCCAGTGATGGAGTTCAAGAACGTTGGAGTGTGCAGTGGCGCACCTGCCAGTGATGGAGTTCAAGAACGTTGTTGACCTTATCCACTCATTGTGGCAAGCTTCCTTTGAACCTCCCAGAGGTCAGCAGAGGATTGAGCTTGAAGTCAGAGAAGGAAATAATGTGAATGGAGAAACTCAAACTATAAGTTGGTAAAGATGTTAAGTGGGGTGTAGAGAACCATTCCCTTGCTTTTGATGTGGTGTTGAACTGAGCAAATGCTGGATAACTTCTGTGACAAGTCCACCAGTTTAAAATTGTATTATGTTGATATTACCTAATGTGCACTGTTTTTCATTGTAGAAACTTGTTTTTGTTTTTTCTTTCATTTTGTGAAATTTCAAGGAAAAATCTTATGGGAGGAGGTGTTACGTCCCAGGACGTATGTTATTTGTGATTGTGTTTCCCTTTTGCCCAACAGCCTGCTGGGAAAAGTAGTTTGTCTGTTCTCCTCTGTTCTTCCCTGTCCTCTCATAGGAGCCTAATTGATGCCACCTGTTCCTGATCAGAGTTTGTGGAGAGGAGCGCATTTAAACAGAGGGAAACTGGCTGTTCCCCAGAGAGAGTGTGTCCTGTCCGCTTTCCCAGACTGTGTTGAACGTTGAAAGACCTTGTTTGTGTCTTAAAGCTTCTTGAAAGTCTGTTGTGTTTTCTGTAGTGATAGAAAACTTGGTGTGCCCCATTATTGTTGTTGCTTGCTGACACAGTAGGGAGGTGGGTGCCTCTTTTGTTTTTACTAACCCCTTATTTTCTCCTGTTTTTGGGATAGTCAGGAAGTCAGGTAAGAGAGATGTTGTTTCTTTGATTCTTTTGGTTTTATAGGTTAATTAGACTTTCTTACTCCCAGGTAGTTTTTCAGTTTTGTTTGTTGTTTTGGCTTTAACCCCCTCCTGAGGTATGTGGTGTCTTCTGGTACTTATTTGAGTTGTATTTAATTCCTCACCTTACTCCTAACTGCTGTAAAAGAGATTTTTACTGATAATTAAAAAAATCTAAAAGAGATACCCTGTGTGTGTGTGTTGAGTGCTGGGATTGCGGACAGAACCAACTCTCTCTCTCGTTCTTTCACTTTTTTTTTTTTATTCCGTGTGGACATTGTCTTTTATAACAATATGTTACTCTCCTGCTACCCCTAGACAAACAGGGGACGTAACAATATAAACAATATTCTGACTCAAAAAAATTATTTTAAGGTCCATCCATGTATGTAACCCTCGTTCCCTGAAGAAGGGAACGGAGACGTAGTTGGACGTACCGTACTGATTGGGATCACGCTTAGGGAGCCTGTCATCTTCGAGTATTGAAAAAACGAGCCAATGCACATTGACGTGAGATTTGCATCTCGCGCTCCGCCCTGCAGCGCGGGTATAAATACAGAAGCGGATGCACGCACCACTTGTTTTTTGCTGAGGAGCCGAGAGGAGCCCGGAGTCAGCGGTGATCCAGCAATACTGGCGACGGGACTACGTGTCCGTTCCCTCCTGCAGGGAACAAGGGTTACATACGTAACTGACCCACTCAGACAGACTTGGATAACACCGGGAAAGCGTGCCCTTTCGGGGGAAAGGGAGACGCTGCGGAAGCCACATCCCGCCCGTAGGGAGGTATCATGTGGAGGTTACACATATGGACTGGGCGTTTCAGGTTCAGGTTCACAACAGGTTCCACTTCAGGGCGTAAGCATGCCTCGTAGAGGGTGCTCTCGCCGAAGTGATGGTGTCTACGACAGCTTGTGGTAGATCACCTAGAACCTCCGCGTCCCGTCCAGGGACCAGACATGGAGTTTCCAGAGGTCTGGACGCGGGTGCCATACGGTGCCCCGTCCCTGAGAGATAAGGTCCTCCCTCAGAGGAATGGGCCAGGGAGGGACTGTCGAGAGGAGCATCAGTTCGGGGAACCAGGTCCGGTTGGGCCAATAAGGGGCAACTAGCAAGACCTGCTCCTCTTCCTCCCTGACTTTGCACAGTGTCTGTGACGGGAGCGTAGACCACCTTGATGGTTGATGTACGCAATGGTCGCATTGTTGTCCGTACGGACCAGTACATGCTTGTCGAGCAGCTGCGTTTTGAGGCGTCTCAGAGCAAGATGTACTGCTAGCAACTCGAGGCAGTTGATACGCCAATGCAGTTGGGGGCCCGCCCAGACCCCCGCTACTGCATGCCCGTTGTACATGGCCCCCCAGCCGGTGTTGGAGGCATCTGTGGAGACCACAGCATACCTGGACACTTGTTCTAGGGGCACTCCGGCCCGGAGAAACGAAGGGTCTGACCACGGACTGAGGGTTTGGCGGCAGGCCGGGGTGATTGTCACATGGAGCGTGCCGCTCTGCCACGCCAATCTCGGGACTCGGCTGTGAAGCCAGTGCTGAAGCAGTCTCATGTGAAGCAATCCGAGCGGCGTTACTGCAGATGCCATATGCCCTAGGAGCCTCTGAAAAAGTATGTTTTTTCACACATGGCACAGTAGGTCTCCTCTGGGATTGGCCAGAGGGGGGCGCTAGAGCGGGGTATGGGAATGGGGACTCCACCTTCACGAAAGAAGTAGTCTTTAGATAGTCATGTTCCCGCAATGGGGACATGAACCATCCACAAAAGCTGCTTCAGCGTGTTGTAAGCACAAACACGTAATGCATCTATTGTGACCGTCAGCTGGGGACAGGGAACGACTGCATCCAGAAATGCATGGGTGGAATGGCATCTTGAAAAAGAGGCAGACACACCCATGTTGCTCTTTCAGGAAATAGTGCTCTCAACCAGTGCCGGAGCACACAGGGGAATGACCGCGGCAACACTGACAGGAGATGGTGCAGCCTGTACCAGTGAAGCACTCACCCTCTTCGCCCTCTAACCAACCGTCAGAACAAACAAACACAGAGAATGCTGTTAAGACAGCAGTTGAGAGCTCAGAGGGCTCGCGATCACCGCTGCACTCGCGCTGTAACACACCAGCACTGGGAGTGACTTCCGGAGGAAGCACCGATACACTCGCTCGTTGAAAACACTTCAACACTCTTCAGAGACATCGACATCCGATCGGCTCCGAAGCGAAAGACGAGTGGTGTGTGCATCTGCTTCCGTATTTATACCCGAGCTGCGGGGCAGAGCGCAAGATGCAAATCTCACACGCCAATGTGCATTGGCTCGTTTTTTGAATACTCGAAGATGACAGGCTGATATTGTTTCTCTGTGTTGTTATCTGTTATTCTTTAATATTTAAAACTATATAGTTATCGTCCTTGGTGTGAATGGGTCTTTATGATGTTTACTTTGATGTTTACTTAGTTGAGACAAATCAATCAACCTTGCATCACATTTTCAAACCAATACAGTAAATGCAATTATTTTAGCTGGTTTATTAACCAAAATATTGTTTATAAAAATAAACAATTACCCTAAGTGAACATATCTGGATTATATATTATGTATAATGGTGTGCATCTAATATACGCCAGATATTAATTTGAAAGCTATTGAATGGCTTCACATGATTTATAGAAACAAATACAATAGCACACAAATCAAATGGACAACTTTTGTGTTTAGTCACTTTACATGTAGGCCTACAGTATATGGAAAAGGTTTTTGTTATAAATTTTGTTCTGCACATGTTGTGTTCATATTGCAGTTTCAATGCTATAAAGCATATTTCAAACATGAGCATTGGGGTTCGGGTTAGATTGTGGTTTAGCAGTGATTATTGATATTAAATTGTGTTGGTTGGACAGTATAGGTTGTTTTGTCTCAATTGTTGTATGTTGTAATTTTGTCGATTGCAACTGGTTAACTGGTTAATATTTTAATTCCATTTAGTTTACTGCAAAAAGCACAGTTGAGATTATTACAAAGATACTCACCTGCTCCTATGAAGCTCTTCCTGAGACCTTCTCTGAGGATCTTCGTCAGCTGGTAAATAAAACACTTCAGACCGATCCAGCGATCCGCCCATCTGTCAGTGAAATCCTGACCAGGCCTTTCATCATTAAACACCTTCATAAAATGGTGAGTTAGCTTTTATGTTTACATTTTACTATACAAAAACAGGTTTTATGAAATGATAAAGTAACAATGTTTTGGAAATTGGCATGGATATTAACCAAATGAACTGAGATTTTATATATTTTTTCAGAGCATACAAACTATTGGAGACCTTTACAATACTCTAGATGTACTGAGAGAGTTGGCAGATGGTTTGGAGATGGTCCACTTCAACACAACCGTCAGCAGTCTGACAGGAGGTGTAGTAAGATTGGCTGGAGGAATCACATCTGTAGTTGGACTTATTCTGGCTCCGTTCACTCTTGGAGCTTATCTGATAGTAACAGGAGTGGGAATCGGTGTAGCTGTAGCTGGTGGAGTAACATCTGGTGTGAGCAACATAACAAACATGGTTAACCAGCAAACAAACCGACAGAAGATCAAAATGATGATAACAGAGTTCCATGAAAAAATTACCTCCACAATTTGCTGTATCCAAAACATCCAAATAGCAGTGGAAAATTTAGAAAAAGAGTTTTCCACAAGCAATGGCTCATTTTCCAATGCACAAGCTGAAACAAGTGCTGGAGCTCGACTTGGACGAGGACTGGGAGGAATTCCGGAGATTCAAATGAAGATTTAATTGAAGTTGTAAATGTTGGGAAAGTTGCAGCTCAGGCTGCGAGAGTCGTCCGTGTGGCTGAAACAGCTACAGGAGTTTTATCTGCACTTTTTGTAGCTGTTGACGTCTGCTTCGTTTTCTTGACTCCAGAGAAATCCACAAACTCCGCCAAGATTACGCTTTAAGAGAGAGTGAACGAGAATCAAGATCCACCAGCAACCAAACCACTGGGTCAAATGAGAAGACGTCAAATAACAGTGACACAGCAGATCTGCTGCCCGCAGACACTCAACAAGCAGAAGAGCTGAAGTCTGAGACCATGACATTTGTCACAAAAATAAAGGAGACAACAGAGGAACTTCAAGCGATCCTGGATACACTACAAGACGCAAGGCACCCAAACTGAGAAACACTTCTAACTAATAAGCTTCCTGCTCAGCTACTGTTCGGACGCTCTTGCTTACTGCTCCACGCTTTGCTCTATCGCTTTTACATTTTATCTCCTATATTTTTATATTTTATTTCCTTTTATCACCTAATTTTAACTTCAGCAAACAGCACAGTGCTCAGACAACAAAGTTTGGATTACTACAAAAACGCAGAATTCTTTTACCCGACCAGCTTACATTCCGGGAAAGGAAAACACAACTGCCTACATTCATACGGATAAGAGAGAAAATGCCTCTTCAGGTTCAAGAATCTACTTGCTGCACTAACTGCCACAGACTTTTACAAAGGATTGCAGTTCTCGAAACAAAGTTACTTACGGGACCACCAAACCAGACGGAGCACACAACAGAGCTTCGTCATGGACACCCTCAGCATACAGCTGGTGAGTCCCATGAAACTAGTGCTCCTCGACAGGTAGAGAAACAAGCCAATCGACTTACTAATCGATGGCACAAACAGGGAGCGAGACCCAAAGGCACTCGAGACATCAAATTGTCACGAGCATCACATATTGCCGCAGTAGCATCCTCTACCTCAGATACAGCTCTGACAAGGATTGCAAACACTGGTCTCCTACCACCACCTATACATCTTGAGAACAGATTTGAAGTACTACTGAATGTAAATGAGGAATCCCCAAATGTGATGAATGTGATCGAACACAGACTGAATGGGCCAGTAGCTAACACTGATGCTAACTGGCGCTCAAGGTCGAGCAGACAGCAGCACTCAGCTCAGAGCGCAGCCGAGCCCAGGACTCTGATAGTGGGGGACTCCATAATCAGAAACATTAGCAGCAGGGATACAACTACATGCTGCCTTCCACAAGCAACAACTTCTGATGTAAACAGGGAACTTCAGAACATTCTGATGAAACATAAGACTGCAAATCGACTCATCATTCATGTGGGGAAGAATGATATTCATAAAGAGCAGTCAGAACTCCTTAAGAAGGATTTCAATGAACTTTTTGAAACACTTAAAAGACTGAAAGTTCAAACATTCATCAGTGGACCTCTCCCAGCAAGAGGAACAAACAGGTTTTCATGGCTGCTTGGGCTAAATGCATGGCTGCAAAAAACCTGCAATATAAACGAAGTAAACTTCATTGACAATTTCAATCTTTTCTGGAGTCAGAGACAACTTTTTCATCGGGATGGCCATCACCCAAACAAACTTGGTTCAAGAGTGTTAAAGGACAATTTCTACTTCTCCCTCATACATCCTTCTGCAGTTTGTGCCAATCCACTCAATCTGAACGGCACACACACACCTGGACACAGTATGAATGACCACAGGACTTCACTTCAGCAGCAAAATGGACATGCGGTTGACATATCACACAAGGACAATGATAACACCACTCCGCCACAACAACCTCTGCTCACGGACACAATCTCAGCTGAGCCCTGCCCACAGAGAGACTTATCAGAACTGCTTGAAGATTCAGCACCCAAGGACGACTTCCTGGAAAACAGCCAGGGAAGCCAGGACAGCATATCACAACCTCCTATAACACCAGAGCAACAGCCCCTTTCACCAGACACGCTATCCCTCTCTCCAGCATCGCCACTACTGTGCTTCTCACAGAAAATGGAAGAACTGGTGCATGCTGGAACCAGACTATCCCACTCTTTTGCTGCAAGCCCCCAGATACCAACCAAAAAACGACAGGCACCGCTACCACCAAAGCCTGCACGCCGAGCTCGCCCTCCCCCTCCTGTGAGAGCTCTTCGGCCTCTGCCACAACGCCAGGGCCCACACCCTCCTCCATCAGCTCGAGGTGAACCAAAAACAACTGATACCAGCTCTCAGTGATATGTGTTGGGTCCCTGCTATGATAACAGTAACTTTCTCAAATGTTTACAGAACAAGCGGGAACCCAGTGTGCCTGTATCTTTCTCTATTGCTGTTTTATTACAAGACAGAAAATCTAAGGCCTTCAATAGCCGTGCAGCAAACCTAACTAATCTGGTGCCTATTACACGTCAAAGTAAGATTGCTGTGGGGACAAAAAGTAAGACTGTTAAGTTAGCACTTTTAAACATTCGTTCACTTAAAAATAAATTACTTCTAGTCAACGATTTAATAACCACAAACAACCTGGATTTTATGCTTCTAAATGAAACCTGGCTAGAAGCCAGCTGCAGTGCAACAATCCTCAATGAAGCAGCCCCTCCAAACTTTACTTTTATGAGTGTCTGCAGAGCTGTTAAGAGAGGTGGGGGTCTAGCTGCTCTTTTTAAAGATATCTATCAATGTAAGCAAATATCATTTGGGAATTACCCTTCTTTCGAATATCTGGGTATTGTGTTGAAAGGTGCTCCACGCATTTTACTTATCATTATTTACAGGCCTCCAAAATACTCTCCAGCCTTCGCTGAGGACTTTACAGAACTGTTATCAACAATTACCTCAGAGTTTGACTGTTTTGCCATTGCAGGAGATTTTAACATTCACATAGATAGTGCAGAAACCAATATGGCAAAAGAAATCAAAACTGTTTTAAAAACTTTTGATCTGACTCAGCATATACATGGACCCACACACAATCGTGGACACACTCTAGATTTACTTATCAGTAAGGGTGTAAACATTTCATTAATTGTTGTTAAGGATGTAGCACTGTCTGATTATTTCTGTATTTTCTTTGATATATTGATCTCTCCTGCCACTGAAGCTAGATCTGTGTCTGTCAAGAAGAGATGCTTAAATGAGAACACTAGTGTACTATTTATGAAGGCTATATCCTTAACACCAAGCATATCTGCAGACTCTGTTGATTTTCTCCTTGATTCTTTTAACTCAAAAGTTAAAGGTATAATTGATGATATTGCTCCTGTGAAAGTCAGGAAGAAGAGTGGCAGACAAAAAGCACCTTGGAGAAACTCAACAGCAGTGCAAACTATGAAAAGACAATGCAGAAAAGTAGAGCGCATGTGGCGGAAGACTAAACTTGTAGTCCATTATAACATCTACAAAGACAGCCTTCTTGCTTTCAATATGGAACTAGGCAAAGCTAGACAGACTTTATTCTCAAATATTATAAACAGTCATTTAAACAACACACGCACTCTTTTTGCTACTGTAGAGAGACTGACAAACCCTCCAAGCCAGATTCCCAGTGAAATGCTCTCAGAGAACAAGTGCAGTGAGTTTGCTTCTTTCTTCTCTGAGAAAATCAGTAATATCAGAAAGGTGATCAGCACATGCTTGAGTTGCACTGAGGTCAGACAGATCAAACCACCTGAGAAATTAGTTACTATGTCTGATTTCAAAGAAATTGATGGCAAAATTTTGGAAGAAACTGTACAGCACCTTAAAACATCAACATGCGCTCTTGACACACTTCCCACATCATTTTTCAAAAGTGTGTTAAACAGTTTAGAAGCAGATCTTCTAGAAGTGGTAAATGTCTCACTTCGCTCTGGGAGTTTTCCAAACTCCCTGAAAACTGCAGTTGTCAAGCCCCTCCTGAAAAAGAGCAATCTGGATAAGACCATATTAAGCAACTATAGACCGATCTCAAATCTTCCTTTCATAGGCAAGATCATTGAAAAAGTTGTCTTTAATCAGCTGAACAAATTCTTGAGCTTGAATGGATCCTTTGACAATTTTCAGTCTGGTTTCCGACCGCACCACAGCACAGAGACAGCACTCATAAAGATAATAAACGATATTCGCTTAAATACTGATTCAGGCAAATTATCAGTGCTGGTACTACTTGACCTTAGTGCTGCATTTGACACTGTCGATCATAACATACTTCTTGACAGGCTGGAAAACTGGATGGGGCTTTCTGGGATAGTCCTAAAATGGTTCAGGTCATACTTAGATGGGAGAGGTTATTATGTGAGTATAGGAGATCATAAGTCTGAGTGGACATCCATGACATGCGGAGCCCCTTAAGGCTCGATTCTTGCGCCACACCTGTTCAACCTGTATATGCTCCCAATGAGCCAAATAATGAAAAAGAACCAAATTGCTTACCACAGCTATGCAGACGACACACAGATCTACTTAGCCCTATCGCCTAACGATTACAGCCCCATTGACTCCCTGTGCCAATGCATTGACGAAGTCAACAGTTGGATGTGTCAAAACTTTCTTCAGTTAAACAAAGACAAAACTGAAGTCATTGCATTTGGAAACAAAGATGAAGTTCTCAAGGTGAACGCATACCTTCACTCTAGGGGTCAAACAACTAAAAATCAAGTCAGGAATCTCGGTGTGTCACTAGAGTCAGACCTTAGTTTCAGTAGTCATGTCAAAGCAATAACTAAATCAGCATACTATCATCTGAAAAATATTGCAAGAATTAGATGCTTTGTTTCCAGACAAGACTTAGAGAAACTTGTGCATGCTTTCATCACCAGCAGGGTGGATTATTGTAATGGACTCCTCACTGGCCTTCCCAAAAAGACCATAAGACAGTTGCAGCTCATACAGAACGCTGCCGCCAGGATTCTGAGCAGAACCAGAAAATATGAACATATCACACCAGTCCTCAGGTCTTTACACTGGCTCCCAGTTAAATTTAGGATTGATTTTAAAGTATTACTACTGGTATTTAAATCATTCAATGGCCTAAGACCTCAATACATTGCAGATATGCTCACTGAATATAAACCCAACAGATCACTCAGATCATTAGTATCATATCAGCTAGAGATACCAAGGGTTCACTCTAAGCATGGCGAGTCCGCTTTTAGCTATTATGCCAGCCGCAGCTGGAACCAGCTTCCAGAGGAGATCAGATGTGCTCCTACTGTAGTCACTTTCAAATCCAGACTCAAAACACTTCTGTTTAGCTATGCATTTACTGAATGAGCACTGTGCCACTGTTCGTCCGAATGTTTGTACTGTATTTTATTCTATTTTTCTAAACTGTTTTAATTATTCTTATTTCTTTTATTATTTTAATTTCTTCTATGTAAAGCACTTTGAATTGCCATTGTGTATGAAATGTGCTATATAAATAAACTTGCCTTGCCTTGCCTAATAATTATCAGAGCTGGCAGTTTGTAATGTTCAGTATATTCTTTCATCGTAGATATATGTATTGATTATAGTAGTAGCAAAGGTTATGTAATGGTCCATATTCGGGTTTTCATAATGAAGTCACTAAATCAATATCGCTGGTTAGGATAATGCTCAAAGAGAATTTAGGAAGCAAAAAAAGGAGCATTTTCACTCCTAATTAATTATGTCAAGAATGCACATCGGGGCGTGGCCTTTATTTACATGATGTTTTGAAAATGTAAGCAAAAAACTTTTTCTGTCTTTGTGAGTATCTGATAAATGTAATGTTTCTTTCTACTGTGTTTGTATAATGCACTTGTACGGAAATATGTGAGGATTAACAGAGTGAAACCTGATTGGCCTATCAAACCCAGGCTTCTTTAATGCTTTTTTTTTTTTTTTATGTATAAATGAGCAGGTCTGACGAGATTTTAGTGTAAGACAGACACTGGTGATCGATGAATAAAAACTTAAATTCAGGTGTGGTCTTGGAATAATTATAACCAGAAAAAAATGTGCCACTTCAGCATATCAGAATGTGTGCAGAAAAAAACCAAAGTGACTTAGAAATGAGGAATACAGTAAGCGATTTATTGTGAAGAGGCAAATAAACACAAGAAGTGCTCAAAAGACAAAGTTTTAGACATTGATTTGAGTAGCATAAGCTAGAATAGAGAGATCATAAATGGGTTTGTTCCACAAGCAAGTGTGCCCGGTCTTCGTTTAGCTCTGCGTTGTGTCGGTCGATGAACGAGAGCGGGCAACAGAAATTTCTCAGGCCAGATTTTATTCTGCATGAATAAAAAGAATTTTAGGAACAAGCTCGAGTCTGTGGCCTTCTCTCACAATTCAGCCTGTCTTCAGTCGCATTTAGCGCGAACTGCAACATTTTACACTTGTCTTATTAACACTTGTCTTAATAACCAGCGTGTTATGCCTAGTTCACACTACATGATTTTAAGCCCGATTTAAGCCCGATTTGCAAGTTAACGAGCTCGCCGACAGGTCAGGCTGTAGTCGCTTGCAAATCTGCGGGTGATCCGCGCTCGCCAATCTTTGAGTGTGAAATACTTAACGACGCATCAAAACCCCTCGCTGACACATCGCTGACGCGTCGCAGACGCCAGAAAAATATCTAGCATGCTAAATATCTGGAATTGTTGGCCGACTCGATAGCCTGTGGTGTCACGTGTCGCGACGAGCAACAGCCAATGATCATCTTGTTATGATATTACAAAAGCCCTTTGTATTTGTAACCATCGTTGCCAAACCACAACAGGCAGCTGCTTTTTCATTATAATGTTTTACTCACTTCCAAATCTCTATCTGACAGACAATCCCTGCTGCCCGCGTGTGCTTATCCATCCGTTCACCCATATTCTTTTTTTTTTCTCTTTTTTCTTTCGGGGTTCTAAACAGATCATTGCACAAACAATATAGGCCTATATATATATATATATATATATGGGGTGTGCGTGTGCCGGTTTCAGAATTGGTGTGACGGTTATGACGTGAGTCAAATGACATAACTCATCGGTTATTATATTGCCTATTTCCTTTTTATTTTATAAATAGGCCTACATGCAATTAGTTGATGAAACATTTATTAAAATTAAGATACAATTTGTACAAAACGAAATTCGTTTTAAATAAATTATTTCTACAAAGCAAAGTGGTAAAAAGCATGTCTCACGATTTACAAAACAAAACTTCATTAAGTGGTAAAAACCCAATATAGCATCTTATGATCCTATCTTTTATTACAATTGTTTTTGAGCTAAAATGTAATACACATCATATATACACACTGTATATGTTTCTTTTATCAAACATGTTTGGGGCCAGTCAAGGGGTAATTAAACTGCACGATCAGTTATCGGTAATGATATTGTTTATTATTGCAAATGTTTATTGCTAATGTTTATTATTGGAAATGTTTTTCATTTGTTTAATAAATCTCATAATGATGGCACATCACTATATCATAGTCATAGCTTTTATTTCTATCTCAAATGATTGAAAGAATCAATTACAGTTGGAAACGTATAGACCAATAATAACACAGACTGTCAACAATTGTTTTTAATTAGTATTTAAACATTCTCTATAATAGAAAAGATAGAAATTTAAAAATATTTTAATAACACGTTTTTTTGCGGTTATAGAGTTCTAATGACGGTGCTCAACTATATATATATATATATATATATATATATATATATATATATATATATATATATATATATATATATATATATACCAACAATTTTGTCCCACCGTCCATTTGCCATTGGAATGCGCCAAGACTTGTTGTCAGCTCCTGTAGTGTGTAAGCCCCTGTTGCAGAAGATTTACGTAGTGTCACATAGTCTGAACACCACAACGACTTCAAGACTCCAGAGCAAGTCATGTAGTCTGAACAGCACAGCGATCTGCCGACGTTTAAAGTTGTGTAGTGTGAACTAGGCATTATTCAACGGGACGTGTGACCAAGTAAACAATTAAATTACACTTCAAATATCTTTTTTCCAAAGGTGGTTTCTTTCATTTGCTGTCGTTTTTATCACGCTGATGTAAGTTCAAGTGTCTGTTTCAAAAACAAGTTGGTTTTTAGTTAGTTACGTGATGCGGTGGTGTAACGTCATGATTGACAGCTGTGATTGACAGGTTCTCTGAGCGAAGTAGTCACTGAAGCACCAACAGACATTTTTTTCGGGATCTTCGGAGGACTGAGGAGCAGAGTCCTGCACGGGTCCAATTTTGTAAATCCGCACCCGCCCGTACCCGCAGTGCTTAAAACCGCATCCGACCCGTTTTCCGACAGCAGCACTAATTAAAATCCGCACCCGACCCGCTTAAAATAGAACCGACACCCGACCCGCACCCGAAATAAAATCAGTTTAGACTATCACATTATAGACACAATTACAAAAATGTTTATTGCCAGGTCATACAGAAGTTATTACATGACAATTAACACAAGGACAACTTCAGCCGAAGCTGTCAAAAGGCTGGTACATGAAGAACATGGCTAACGTTACCACAAAACTGAGTAGCCTTATCACATTTTACCAATCGAACACATGGCTCTCAAGTCTCACGCATTGGGCGTGAGACACACGCATTTCAACCCATTCACACGCTCACACGCCACACCTTGTATTTCTCACGCAGAGACATTACGAGGATAACTCCCACCAAGTTGCGGTGCTATTTTTTAAACAGTGAAACAGGTAGAGGAATCAAGTGAGTTCCTCATAGAGCTTTGAAGGCCCTGACACGCACCAGCTAATCAAATAAAAAAAAATATAGCTACCGAACAGCCAATCAGAAAATAGCTGTATCTGGGTAAGATTTTCACAGGCTCGTGCGACAGCGACACACGTCAGTTTGGGTGACTTGGGTCAGAGAGGTTGACCCTTGATTTATAATTTCACAAAGTCATCTGAAGCCATTCCATAGCTTAATGTGAGGTACATAAGTCTATTTACATCATTAAATTAAAGTTTATGGAAACTCGTTTTCCCTCCTCTGCGCTGCGGCTGTCAATCATTCTCCATTCAGTATTCAAACAGCGCGCGCGCCTCGTCCGGTTACAGCAGGATGCACGGTAAAACTCTCTCCAATATGATATTCACATTATAATGCTTGATCTGTAGATAAAAGGCTTTGGATTTGCATAAAATGACTTTATTTTGTGTATTTGTATTTTACGTTTGTTGCTGTTTTTAAACGACTCGCTACCGTGTGCCTGTTAGATCACACACATCACAAGGACTATAAACGGCATCAAACGCACAACAACTGGAATTAAAAACTGTGAAGAAACAAATGATCAATAAACTGTTGGACAGATAGACACTAGGATTTGTGCGCTCGACATTTCTTCGCTTTGTGCCGTGAACTTTTAAAAGCGCACTTGTGCAGCGCTGCACACTTGCTGTGACTCCATGTTGCTTTGAGCACATCATTCTGCACCCGCGATGCGCATACGCACTTTGTGCGCTCTGTTTTGAATCGTTTCATATGATCATGGTTTTGCGCACTGAAAGGTTATTAAAAGCATATATTTTTTATATCTAGCCTGCACAATACATTTAAAATACACATAATTTAATTATATATTATTTATATATAGCCTACCTTCTGAATTCTTGACATTCATAAATATAAAATTGTCAAATGTATGATTGCCTGATTGAACTACTTTGCAACCAGGCCAGAAGCTTTGGCTCAGTTTGGCTAGCTTACGTTATCTGAAACTAAGGGAAATGTTAGTGGGTATGGGAAGGAATGAAGATGTATTTCTTCATTTTATTTTAAATGATATATTATACTGTATTAATAGTCTTTCTAGTTACATTAAGGAGCCACAGAGCTTCAAGTGGGAGCCCCCTACCCCTGTTATCAAGGCATCAAAATGCGCAACAAACACTTACAACACAAAACACATTTCATAAGCTGGAGTGTGTACTCTTGTGTACACAAACACACACACACACACAGCTTAATACTCGAATATGTCATTTGCTCACAATGTCCCACCACACAATAAATCATTATACCATTTCGACTAGACACATTCAAAATGCAAAAAGATTTGTTTTTCCAAACTGTTTGGAGCAATTTGTTATATTTTTGTAATTTTGAAATATAACATTTAAGAGTATATTTGATGTGATGAATTGCTCTGTCATTTATCAGATTTACCAATTGTTATAATTTCAATTTGTGCTGGTTAATTATGAACAATGGGTAAAATTGGGGGGCGGGGACGGGCAGGGGTAGCATTCCATTAGGGCTCCTCCCCTAACCGCATGTGATCTCGCTCCAAGCTTTTGATAAAACTTGAGAACCCTGCTGGAAAATGACCATCTAACCATAGAAATATGACATCTCAGTTAATAGAAATCAATATTAGAAGAATAAATTAAATTAAATATTAAAAGAATAATTCCAGAATAAAAAATAATGAAAGAAACATAACAAATGATAATAACACAGGGAGAGATTTTGAGTGAAATTAATACATAAATATAACACCCGTTACACAAGGAACAGTGAATAAAAACAGAGAGTCGGAGAACTGCGGGGATCTGGAAATTTAAGCACTTCTTGCCGCTCGCCGTTCTCAAGTGAAGCATTTGGATGTTGACTGGTGATCTGTTATATGTTAATGACATTAATTAGGCAGCATTTACAAAGAGGAGATCGTAAACCATTCAGCTGCGCGTAATTTCAATTTTAATTTCAAGATTATTTATTTTGCACTTCTGGAAGAGAGACATACACATGTTTTCTGTGAGTATGTTCATTCTTGAATCACACGTTTGATAAATGATCGTAAGATCAAATGTAGGACGGTTTCTACACAACGTTTTATAAATGAGGCCCAATGTCTGTTGATGTGAGCGAGTTTTTCATAAATGTCATCCAGTTTATTAGCAACAAAGCACATAAGTGTGAATCACACAATATCTGCTTTTGATCTCGACTCTGATCTGATCCATTACTAAAAGTGAGAACTGTCCATTTTGACTGCACTTATTTCAGTCCTCCCCTCAATGCAGGAAACAAACCAGCTTAATGTAATGAGGCCATTTCCAGTGTTCTTGATCTACTGTACACTTCACCTAGGTGACGCCTGGAATTAATTTAATCAACTATAAGTTTTATCAAATGGTAAATCAATAGGTATAGTATGTGAATAAGGATCTCAAGCTGACTAGAAAGCTTTACCTATTACAATAGACAATGCTTTGAAGTATGTTAGAGCTACAGTACATATGACAATTTACCTGCTGAATAAAATACCTTACTCACACGTTGAGTAATAAAAGCACAATCTCTGCATCTTTTACCACATTTCAAATCCTTCAGTTCTTGCAGATCATCTTCCGAAAAGCCAAGCTTATGTTGATTCTTGTTTTATTACAAGCTCTGTCACAATCTCTTTTTGCCAGCAGACTCTCCTTTCTTCTGCATTTTTAAACGGGTGATTCCCTCAATAAGAACTTCTGTAGACGTGTGACTGAAATAAAGTCAAACTTTAATTACACATAAATATCTAATTAACGGAAGTTTTGGAATGTAGATTGGACCCATACAGACACTGAGTAGTGTCCATTTAACACTGAGGATTTTACTGTGTAGAATGTTGAGTTGTTAATAAAAATTAAGTTGAAAGAATGTTTACCATCATTCAACATTTTCTATTATTAAAATGTTGTGTATATATATATATATATATATATATATATATATATATATGTGTGTGTGTGTGTGTGTGTGTGTGTGTGTGTGTGTTTGTGTTTTATAAATGTCACAACACAAAAATGCTGTTTGTAAATACTTTTATTTGAGCTGGTGTTGTTGAACACACATTACAGGTTGCAAGATACTTTATACTCAACTTTTAGTTTTTCTTTAAGAATAAACCATATGTCATTTTCAAACAAGTAATTAGTAAATATATGACTAGTGTAAAACACAGGAGTGAGGAGAAGAAAGAAGCCACACCACCAGAATAACAAGATCTCATGAAATCAACTGACGTGGCTTGTGCTTTGCTTTTATTTTCTTTATAACAGCCAATATGAGCCACATCCTCGAATCATGATCTTCTACTTTCTATTTAACAGCAAGTATGTTTGACTGAACGGTCTGTGTTGAAAATAATGAGCTGTTTTTTTCAGAAGAGAACTAATGCGAATTTAAAATGTAAATGTTTCTAAAAGCCACAGATGAAAACTCATGTTGATGTCATGGGGTCTTTAAAACATATATTGCACATTAGTATTTTAAATACCCAAAGAACATTACATTGATAGAGAAATATGATACTTTTAAATTACAGAAATTAATTTCATTGTACTGATATAAGCACATTATCTGATGATTAAAACAAAAAAGTGTTTGCCAGTTAAAAAATCTTTTGCTTAAGAACAACACAAACATATCCTTCACTCCTAAGATCTGCTGCAGATGAAGTTGAGTTTGTGGTGTTCAGGACGGCTGATCCAGCGCTGATCTCCTCCAGACTGAACTGCTCCAGATCTCACTCCAGACTCACACTCCTCGTCTCCTGTGCCGTTCCCTGGAGCCCAGTTATGAAAGCACACGGTCTCTCCGCTCACCCAGAACCAGAGGCCCACAGTGCAGGAGTGACGTAAACCCAACCACACCGCCTCAGTAGACGCACGTTTAACCACATTCATCACCTCCTCCTGCATCTCGACTGACTGAACCGAGACCAGATCCGTATAATTCTGTCTGCAGTATCTCAGAGCTTCAGGCCACGTCAGATTCTCTTTGATCAGAATCAGTTTATCTGGACACAAAACAAACCACAAGAAAAAACTAGAGAGAGACTGATCAAAAACAACATGCAGAACAAACACTGTGGAGGAATCTGTCATGTCAGACATGTAGCGTGAGCTTTAAGATATCTGGAGGTGATGGATGGATTGTGTGTGTTTGTGAGGATCTGCTCACCTTCATGACACACAAAAGGAAATTGCTTGTTGCAAGAGAAGTCTATCCACTGTCTCAGATCGTTGTGTTCGATCACTGTACAGTTTTCACCACCTCCAACATTATCAGGTTGATCAGACCTCCAGTATCTGAATGAGGAGTTACTCTGATCTGACCACTGCCATGAGTCTCTGAACAGACCGATCCAGATCCATAATACCATAATACCATTTCTCCAGACCCATGATCCAGGTAAATGATTATCATTGATGAACTTCTGAATCTGTTGACTCTCATTCTGGTTCCTCACACTGACCAGATCATTGTGATTCTGTCTGCAGTAACTCTGAGCGTCTGTCCAGTTCTTCGTCTGATTGACAGAGACGAGTCCTGTGTTCGCTTTAGGAAGAAGAAGAAAAAAACAAACAGTTTAATAAATCAGATTGTTCATTATTCTTATGCTGCTTTATGTTTACACACACACACACACACACACACACACACACACACACACACACACACACACACACACACACACACACACACACACACACACACAGGGGCGAGGCCAGATATGTTCAAGTGGGCCTTCATAAAACAGGGTAGGCAAAGTGACTATTTGATTTTTTTAATTAAATCTATATATATATATACACAGTGGGTACGGAAAGTATTCAGACCCCCTTAAATTTGTCACTCTTTGTTATATTGCAGCCATTTGCTAAAATCATTTAAGTTCATTTTTTTCCTCATTATTGTACACACAGCACCCCATATTGACAGAAAAACACAGAATTGTTGACATTTTTGCACATTTATTAAAAAAGAAAAACTGAAATATCACATGGTCCTAAGTATTCAGACCCTTTGCTGTGACACTCATATATTTAACTCAGGTGCTGTCCATTTCTTCTGATCATCCTTGAGATGGTTCTACACCTTCATTTGAGTCCAGCTGTGTTTGATTATACTGATTGGACTTGATTAGGAAAGCCACACACCTGTCTATATAAGACCTTACAGCTCACAGTGCATGTCAGAGTGCGCGCCCGGACGTAGTTAGCAGTGTTGGCGGAGGGAAATTGGGACAGCGTTCAAACTTTCTTACTCGACTTCATTCCTGGCATTGATAGGAAAAATAGCGAATGGTTAAAACCTTACAATCCAATGAAGATAAGGAGTGGATGGAAGAAAGACGTGAATTATTTAATCTACCGAAAGAAAGGACGACATTTGGAAGAGATGGCGAAAGCTGGAAGAGATATGAAAGCAATGGCGGGTACGCTCAGCTGTGCTGTGAATGAGAAGGAGCGGGGCGATTTTGAAGAAAGTGGAAGTGATATGGAAATGAGTTTTGGACAGGAACAGGTAAAGGAAAAGAGAGCATATAATTTTGAAGGAAGTAAAAGTAGGAAACAAAGGAGAGTGACGTATAGTGATGAAGAAAGAGGTACAGAAGAAATGGAAGAATTTAAAGTCATATTGAGGTTCAGAGAGGGAAATGGGGTTCAGGCTTTGAATCCAGTAAAATTGACAACCGTATTGAAAAATCAAGTGAGAGACATTAAACTGGCTAAAGTATTGAGGGATGGAAACTTGCTAATACTGTGTAAAAATAAAGAGAAGAGTGAGAAAGCCTACAAAATGAAGGAAGTGGGAAAATGTAAGGTAATTAGTGGGAATGGGGGAAAGAGGAGCAAAAGGGGTGATTTGGGGGATACCACTTGAAATGTCAACAGATGAAATCAAAGCCAATATAAAAGGTGGTAAGATAAAGGAGACAAAACGACTGACAATGTTTAAAGAAGGAGTAAGAAGAGAAACTGGGAGTATCTTATTGGATTTTGAGGGAGAAAATCTACCTACAAAAGTGACACTAGGGTACATAGCATACTCAGTGAGAGAGTATATCCCAAAACCGTTAAGATGCTTTAAATGTCAAAGGTTTGGACATAATGCAGCAGTATGTAAAGGGAGAGTAAGATGTCCTAGATGTGGGGAGGACCATGAGTATGAAAACTGTGGAAGAAAGATGCAACCAAAATGTTGTAATTGTGGAGGAGAACACAGTGTGACATATGCAGGATGTCAGATAATGAAAAGGGAGATGCAAATACAGCAAGTAAGAGTTAAAAACAAGACATCATATGCTGAAGCCGTGAAAATGGTAAATCAAAAAACAGAGGATAGAAATGGAGGAGTAAGGGAAGAATCTAACAATAGGAGGATTGGAGAAGGAGAAGAGGAAGGGAAAGTATGGGTGGATCTAAAGAAACTTGTTACATTCATAGCTGGAGTGATAAATGCAACAATGGAGACCAAATCAAAGACTGAAATAATTCAAATCATTGTAAAAGCAGCAGTAAATCACCTAGATATTAACAATCTAACATGGGAGGAAGTAAGAAGCACTTTAAGTACTCAAGCAAATCAGGACATGGGAAATGCGGGGTAATAAATGTTGAGGATTTTACAATGGAATGCACGGAGCTTAATAGCTAATGGACAGGAGTTTAAAAGTTATATTGATCAATCAGATTTTAAACCTGACATCATATGTATTCAAGAATCGTGGCTAAAAGTAGGGGTTGATTTTAAACTTCATCAATATATAGAAGTTAGGTGTGATAGATCAGGGGGAGTAGGTGGGGGGGGGGGGGGACATTTATTAAAAATAATATTAATTTTAGAATTGTGGAGATAGGAAAAGAAGAAGAAGAATTTGTTATAGTGGAGGTGTTTACAAATCAAGGGAAAATTAGTAATTATAAAATAAATTATTATAATCCATGCAAAAGATTAGAAGTTGGAAAAATAAGTTTAAGAGTTGGGATTAATAGTAGACACTTAATTGTCTGCGGTGACTTTAATGCACATAGCACGGTGTGGGGGGCCAGGAAAACAGATATGAATGGGGAAATAATGGAACAAATTATGGAGGAGGCAAATTTGGTATGCATTAATGATGGGAGAGGAACTCGAATTGATGTATATACAGGTAAAATGTCAGCATTAGACATAACATTAGTATCTAGTGAGTTGGCAGGAATAAGTGAGTGGGAGGTACTAGAAGATACAATAGGAAGTGATCACTGTCTAATTCTAACAAAGAATTTTGAGACTAGAGGGATGATAAAGGAAGGAAGGGAAGGGAGGTGGATTTTTAAAAGAGCTAAATGGGATCTTTTTTAGAAATATTTGTGACGAATGGAGTTCAAAAGTAATGATATCAAATAAAGTAGAGGAAATAGAAGAAGCTTTTAGAAGTGTGATAATTGAGGCTGCAGAGTTGACAATACCAAAAACTAAAGGAAATATAAGGGAGAGGAAAAATGTACCATGGTGGTCTGAAGTCTGTGAAAAAGCAATTAAAGCAAGAAATAAAAGCTTAAAAATACTAAGGAAAACACATAATGTGGAAAATTTACTAAAATATAAAAAGTTGCAAGCGGAGGTGAGAAGAGTTGTTAAAAAAGCAAAAAGGGAAAGTTGGAGAAATTTTTGTGGAAAGATTGGGAGAACTACTCCAATAAGCAATGTTTGGGGAATGATAAGAAAAATGAAAGCAATAAGGAGAGAATGGAATTTTCCAGTGTTAAAAGTAGGAGATGAATTAGCTATAACAAATAAGGAGAAAGTAGAAGTACTTATTAAAACATTTGTTAAAATCCATAGTACTGATAATTTATCAGAAGAAAGAAGAGAAAGGAGAGAAGCAACTAGGAGAAAAAATGAAATGGAAGAGGGAGGATGTGAGGAAGATAATATTAAAAGTACTATGGATATGGTTTTTTCTTTGTTTGAGTTAGAACGTGCATTAGCAAAAACTGGTATGACAAGTCCAGGAAAAGATCAAGTATGTTATATAATGCTAAAGCAGATAGGGAAACAAATGAAATTGAAATTATTGGAGATTTATAATATAATATGGAAAAAAGGAAAATTACCAAAAAATTGGAAAGAAGCAATTATTGTACCAATAATTAAAGTAGGGAAAGAATTAAGTAGTCCAGATAGTTATAGACCCATTGCACTAACATCTCATATAGGAAAAATAATGGAAAGGATGGTAGTAGATAGATTAACAGATTATTTGGAAAGTAATAAAAAGATATCACAACATCAAAGTGGATTTAGGAAAGGGAGAGGCACAATGGATGCAATTGTTTATTTAGAAACCGAAATTAGAAAAGCATTAATTAATAAAGAGAGTTTAGTAGTAGTCTTTTTTGATGTAGAAAAAGCCTATGACATGGTGTGGAAAGAGGGATTGTTAATAAAATTTAAAAAATTAGGATTAGGAGGAAGAATGTATAACTGGATTAAAGATTTTCTGAGCAAGCGAAATATTCAAGTCAAAATAGGAAGTACACTTTCCAGGGGGTGTAAAGTAGAAAATGGCACTCCTCAAGGAAGTGTCATTAGCCCAATACTATTTTCTATTATGATAGATGATGTATTTCAGAATGTGGGTAATGAGTTTGGTAAGGTATTATTTGCGGATGATGGAGCAATGTGGAAGAAAGGAAAAAATATTCAATATGTGCAAAAGAAAATGCAGGAAGCAATTCAAATAGTGGAAAACTGGTCATACAGTATGAATGGGGTTTCAAATTTTCAGTGGAAAAAACTAAAAGTATGGTGTTTACAAAAAGCAAGAAAGTAATGGAGAACTTAACATTATATGGAAAAGAGTTGGAACAAGTAAATAATTTTAAATATTTAGGAGTTATATTTGATAAAAAGTTAGTATGGAAAGATAATATAAATAAAATAGAGGAAAGATGTAAAAAAGTAATAAATATAATGAGATGTGTGAGAGGATATGAATGGGGGGCTATACCCAGGCGTTGAAGTACATGTACAGTGCAATGATAAGATCAGTGATAGATTATGGGAGTATAGTTTATAGTTCAGCATCTAAAACATTAATGAAAAGGATTGAAATCATACAAAGCCAAGCGTTAAGAGTGTGTTGTGGAGCAATAAAAACTACACCTATTGTAGCAATACAGGTAGAAATGGGGGACATGCCAATACAGCTTAGAATAAAGCAGTTAGCTTTAAATTATTGGGCAAGTATACAAGGGTGTGAAGACAATGAACATGTAGCAAAAAGGGCACTGAGCCCATGTTGGGAAAGTGAGAAAATAAAGAAGGAATATGGTAGTTGGAAATTGCAAGAATGGGTAAAAGAGAGTAAAATCCAAGATAAAGTACAAATTAAAAAGTTTTTATATACAGTAAATCCAAAATGGATATTTTCAGAAGTGTGTGTTGATTATAGTATTTATGATAAAATAAGAGGTAGTGGAGGAAAAGGAAACTGTGATAAAATTACAGAAGATAGATTAAAAATATATGAGTCGTTTTTGCATATATTCACAGATGGATCAAAGGATTTAAAAGGGGGGAAAACAGGTTTTGCATTTGTAATACCACAAATAGGATTAGTATTTAGGGAAAGAACTCCAGATCATTTATCCGTTTATAAAGTGGAGATGCTAGCCATATCATTTAGTCTTCAATGGATGGAACAAAATAGAATTAAAAAAGGAATTATATGTACGGATTCATTATCGGTATTGGTGTCAGTTAAATTAATGTCCACCAAAAGTCGAATAGATATATTATACGAAATTTATGAGACCATATTTAGATTAAGGAAATTGGGAACAGAAGTTACATTTTTATGGGTACCAGCACATAGAGGAGTAGAAGGAAATGAAATGGCAGATTATTATGCAAAAAAGGCAATAAGAGAGGAAACAATAATAAATATTGCATATAGTGTTGCTGAAGTGAAAGCTATTATTAAAGCACATATAATGGAAGAGTGGCAAAGCATGTGGGAAAAAGAAGAGAAAGGAAGACATTTATTTCAAATACAAGGGAAAGTAGGAAAATGGAAAAATGTAAGAATGAATAGTAAAGAGCAAAGAATAATATCACGATTAAGAATGGGTCATACTAGGCTAAATAGTACTATGCATCTGATAGGGAAGCGTCCCACAGGCTTGTGTGTATGTGGGGTAGAGAGAGAAACAGTGGAACATGTTTTATGTAATTGTATAAAATATGAGGAAAATAGAAGAAAACTCAGGGAGAAATTAAAAAACATAGGAGGGGGAGGGATAAATGTAAAGAATTTGTTAGATGGTGAAAAAAGGAAATATAAGTTGGTGATTGAGTATTTAAAACAAAGTGGTTTATTGAATCGAATTTAGTTTTTTTTATTATTATTTTTTTTTTTTATGATCTTACTCCGACTCACACTCCAGCATAGTAGGTGGCGGAAATGCACCTAGACGTTAGATGCCACCCGCCAATAAACAAAAAGAAGAAGAAGAAGACTGCATGTCAGAGCAAATGAGAATCATGAGGTCAAAGGAACTGCCTGAAGAGCTCAGAGACAGAATTGTGGCAAGGCACAGATCTAGCCAAGGTTACAAAATAAATTCTGCTGCACTTAAGGTTCCTAAGAGCACAGTGGCCTCAATAATCCTTAAATGGAAGACGTTTGGGATGACCAGAACCCTTCCTAGAGCTGGCTGTCCGGCCAAACTGAGCTATCGGGGGAGAAGAGCTTTGGTGAGAGAGGTAAAGAAGAACCCAAAGATCACTGTGGCTGAGCTCCAGAGATGCAGTCGGGAGATGGGAGAAAGTTGTAGTAAGTCAACCATCACTGCAGCCATCCACCAGTCAGGGCTTTATGGCAGAGTGGCCCGACGGAAGCCTCTTCTCAGTGCAAGACACATGAAAGCCCGCATGGAGTTTGCTGAAAAACACCTGAAGGACTCCAAGATGGTGATCAATAAGATTCTCTGGTCTGATGAGACCAAGATAGAACTTTCTGGCCTTAATTCTAAGCGGTATGTGTGGAGAAAACCAGGCACTGCTCATCACCTGTCCAATACAGTCTCAACAGTGAAGCATGGTGGTGGCAGCATCATGCTGTGGGGGTGTTCTTCAGCTGCAGGGACTGGACAACTGGTTGCAATCGAGGGAAAGATGAATGCGGCCAAGTACAGGGATATCCTGGGCGAAAGCCTTCTCCAGAGTGCTCTGGACCTCAGACTGGGCCGAAGCTTCACCTTCCAACAAGACAATGACCCTAAGCACACAGCTAAAATAAAGAAGGAGCGGCTTCACAACAACTCCGTGACTGTTCTTGAATGGCCCAGCCAGAGCCCTGACTTAAACCCAATTGAGCATCTCTGGAGAGACCTGAAAATGGCTGTCCACCAACGTTTACCATCCAACCTGACAGAACTGGAGAGGATCCACAAGGAGGAGTGGCAGAGGATACCCAAATCCAGGTGTGAAAAACTTGTTGCATCTTTTCCAAAAACACTCATGGCCGTATTAGATCAAAAGGGTGCTTCTACTAAATGCTGAGAAAAGGGTCTGAATACTTAGGACCATGTGATATTTCATTTTTTCTTTTTTAATAAATGTGCAAAAATGTCAACATTTCTGTGTTTTTCTGTCAATATGGGGTGCTGTGTACAATAATGAGGAAAAAAAATGAACTTAAATGATTTTAGCAAATGGCCGCAATATAACAAAATCATATTAAATAATACCTATATTTTATAATAGTAAATCCAAAAGCAAAATATGAAAAGAACTACATTAGGAAGTGGCAATGGCACATTAGCTAAAGAGTGTCCTCTGCTGCCATCTACTGGTTATAGTGGTGATTTTAATGGACATTTTTCATTTAAAAAATCCGAAATCGCATACTCTCTTGAGAAGGTACTTATTTTGAATAAGTAATTACTTCACAGCCGCTAAAAAGTACATTCTATATAGTATGAATGTAATCTGGATGTACTACATTCGTCATGTTGTCATTATCATGTGATCTACCAGTGTCAGTTACGTCGCTTCACTGGCATTCATAATCCTCTCCCATGGCCTCATGGAATAGTCAAGCGTCCATCATATGCACACTTCAGAATATATTTTGCCTACTGTTTTATGAGTACTGTGAATTCAGACACTTCTTGTCACATACTGTTTTTCACCTACAAAATAGTAGAGAAGTATGCGACTTCGGATGGAGCCTATGTTTTCCACTAGGGGACAGAAATTGTCCACTAAACTAAAGCATGGCATATTTTCCATATCGCCATGAATGAAAATAAAAAATAGGCTAGATCTTCTTTAAACTAAATTTAGTATCCAACTATAGAGGTAAAAATAATAAAGTGTTTAAAAAAGTAGGCAACATAAAAATAAACATAGCACAACTTTGAAAAGTTTTAGCCCTACAGTTAATGGGGTTCAATTGTGGAATAATTTAGGGATGGAGATGAAAAGATGTCCAAACATCAATCTGTTCAAATATAAATACAAACAAAAGATTTTTGAAAAGTATAGAGAAGAAGAAATGAGTTGCCATTAGGGGTATTTCTAGTATTATCAGATACTGAAAGTGTGTATAATCAATTTTTTTTTTTTTTGTGGTTTCCTTGTTGTTGTTTTGTTGCTTTTGCACTATGATTCTTTGTACTATTGTGAAATGAGTTTTTTATTGTATTAATTTGGGGGGTGGGCGCTTATAAGCTCTTTTGCTTCGGCCCACTCCTTTTGAGCAGAATGTTTACTGCTCAAATAAACTAATAAACTAAAAACTAAACTAATAAACTAAATATACAAAAATATATTTTATTGTCTAGGGTCCAAACATCCCTAGTGTGCACAATAAACAAAAGTGCCTAATTACATTTTTAAAAATATACTAAAAAAAGTATACCTGAAAAAAAAAAACTACCTAATTACAGTAACGGGTGACAAAAGTCAAGGGTCAAGAGCGCAACTAAAGCAAAGACTGATCACCAAAATGGTTGCTTCAAATCAAACATTTTCAATCAAATATCATTATCTAAACATCTGTTAATTCTCAATAAGAGCTTCTGTAGATGGATGGCAGTAATAAAGTCAAACTGGATAGTAATAAGTGTAATAATGTGTAATGGCTGGAAGTGAGTTGTTTAATGGGAAATTTAATGGCAGTTGGATACTGCAAATTAAACTAATTAACTTGAATTTTAATTTAGTGCATGGTATCTTTACAGTAACATACCATAGATAACAGTAAAGAACTGAACAATTAACAATTGTATTTGACCATTAATTTACAGGTCAGAATTTTACAGTGTAGTTTAACACTGTCTCTTGTGTGTTTTGAAGAAGGTGTGGCTTTGGAGACACTCTGAAAGGAGGGTAGGATCAAATGCATTCAAAGCTAACTTACTATTGCTAGCCTCTCCGAAAATGCCTACCCTGCCCTTAATTTCTAAGTTAATACTGTTTGTGATAGTAGAAAATATTCTGAAGCCGTCATATTTAGTATATGGTGCATCTATAAATGAATGGTTGTTGTAATTGTAAATAGCTGCACTCACTGTTGTTGCAGATGAAATGAAGAGTATCACTACATGGCAAATCCTCCAATTGTCCATTTGACATAATTCCACAATAACTGGTTTCAGGTTGTCCAGTTTTCCAGTTCAGATAGAGCGCAGGTTCACCTGAAGACCACTGCCATTTATCAACACTCGTCTTCTTCAGCCCAATCCAGACATACTGACCAACTCCATTCACACTCTTCTTCAGCTCGTTCATGTCGTTCATGTTGTCAACGGTGGCCAGATCTGTGTAATTCTCTCTGCAGAATCTCTGAGCTTCAGTCCAGTTCTTCCTCACGTTTATAAAGTGATACTGACGCTGAACACATTCAGATACGGAGCAGAGAGCTGTGAAAGAGAGCGTTTGATTTAATGCTTTTCATAACAGGGTCAAACCTGATGAAACTATAAACCATAAATAATACAACAAACACACTCACCAATGAGAAGAAGAATCAAATATAGAGTTTGGTCCATTTCTGAGGAAGAAACACATTAAAAAATCCCAAATACTCACATATTCATTTTGGAGAAAATCATGTAATTAAGAAAAAATAAATTAATTAATTAATAAAAAAATTAGCAGTTTTAGCAATTATTCAGACAATATTAACATCTGATGGGTGTAATTGTGTTTGAAGAATGAACATGTTCTTACTTTAGAGGTCGTGTGTTTCTGTCCTGAGTCTGATGTTTCTGTCTGCAGATTTACACTACGCTATTATTATATCTGCTCTCATCCCTCATTCAGCTCATCACATCATTTGTGTATTTCTCTAAAACTAATTTTCATGTTTTCTTTCCTCCTTATTTGTGTTTGTCTATACCTCTGTATTTGCATATTGGCATCTTTGTCAGTTAGTAGTCTATATTTATATGAACCTTATTCAAAAAAATATGTGAACATTCACAATTTATATTGTTATATTCACAACTAAACAGCAGCTTTAATGATATTGCTGGACTGCATAACTCGTTTCATCCCTGTTCATCTTGACATGCATCGGCCTGTCCACCAACACTTGCGATCTTTCCACTTCACCATTTGTCTACTTACATTACATTTTTTTCTTGTTGTTGGCCCAAGTGATCAAGTGTGTGTAGAACTTTTGATTACCCGATGGGACACACTTACGGTGTTGTAAAAGTGTTTACAGAGCTTTATTTTGATTTTCAAAACTTTGCATTTTTAAATAATCCTCTAATACTGGGTACACACCAAAAGATTTTTTACATCTTATAAGATTTTCAAAATGTGATAGACCACAAACATGAGGACAAAAAATCCTAGATTTAAGCGTTTTGCTCCTACAGTGTGTGTGTGCCATGATGTGACAAAGACAGCACACCACACACAAACAGATTTTCAACAGTCTTGACTGTGAACAGGAAATCTCGCTAAATCTCGCGAGACTTCAGAATAATCATGGCGGATGATATGCAGGAAGAAATTGCGATGATAGTGTTTGGAATGATTTTGTTGTTGGAGCAACAATACTTGTTGGAATTATCAACAAGCTGATCCTCCATTTCTGCTGTCCACATCAATTTCACTTTGTGCAGCGCCATGACTGTGTTTGTTATTCTTCCGTCTTCCATCATCTCACTTTCTGATTGGATATTGTTTTGTTTCACGTGATAATCTCCAGAGCGTGTGCGCGTTTGTCCTCGGAGTTTCCCCCACACATCAGGATTTCTGATCGTAAATATGTAAACATGTTGAATATTTACGATTCGCGATCGGGGCTGCTCCGACGTTCTTCCGATCAGGTTCGGACATTCTTAACACACCTAACACCAAGGGAAAATCTGATAAGATAATCTGTAGAACCATCAAAATAATCGGGACACAGCTAGGATTGTTGGAAGGGGGGAAATCGGCCAAAAATCAGCCCGATTATCTTTTGGTGTGTACCCAGCATTAGTGTCTGTACAGCAGCTTTTATTTAAGTGATAAAAAGCAGTTGCAAATGTTGTAAAATGACAAAATTCACATACTCATGTTTGCACCATGTAACGCGTTGTGTCAGGAGAGGAAGAAAATATGGATAGCTCACAAAGTTATTAGGCCAGACAGACTCACGGAGGCGATTGACATTTAACAACAACTCGCGTTTTATTTCTCCAATCAAACTCCCAGGTTCCACCGTCCACAGCGTTACCAAAACAAACAAAACAAGATTAAAACAAAACGATCTCCAAACAGAAATTACCCGCATACATGGGGGATTCGAGTCGCGGTTGTATATAATACCATACAGAGTGCAGACCTTTTTACAGGGAGCGCGCAGCTCTTAAAGGGGCCACACTTATTTCCACTCGTTACAGATTTCCCCCGGCCAAAAAAAAGGCTGCCCTCAGCCGTACACAGCAAAGGAAAACTTCTACTTAACAACCACTCATACATGACTGAGTTGAAAAGTTAACAAGACAGAGGGGTATATCATGCACAGACAGTACAAGCATACATGTCAGCACAGCGTACATTAGTTCCTTAACACTTGAGAAAAGTATGACCGCAACACAAAAGTGAAACACTCAATTTGTCTTAGATAAGAACCATGAACATGCAAGAACAACAACAGTTATAACTCTTGAATAACACTCTTACTTAGTCTGTCGTCCTTAAAACAAGTAAAATCTTTGAGTATGGTAGGGGTTAGTCCACTTATTCACCGACCAGTCAGAAGTAATTCTAGGGACTCTTCTCTGTCTCAGTTCACAACGACTCCGACCCTGATTTGCCAGTTCGACAGTAACTGCGTCAGATGTCAAGTCATGAGAGTCAGAAACAGTACCCCCGTCAACACTGTCAGGAGCAAAGTCAAGTGAGTGTCCAGCACAATGTTCCAGCGAACTTTCATCTGAGTGTCGATTCAAAGGTTCGTTTGAGTAGTCAGTACCAACCTCCTGGTCAACATTAACAGATTCTTCTCTGTCTGTTTGAGAATCAAAGTCCTCATCCAAAGGTAGTGACATCTCAACATCACCATATGAACTGATTGTGGGCATGGCCGTGTCCCATGAATGAAAAGGCAGTAGATTCACTACATGAAACACGCCAGCATCTTCTCCAGTGTCCACGTTTGAAAGTCTGTAATTGACACTTGACAGTTTCTTAGAGACACGAAATGGTCCGTCATAAACTGGGGCCAACTTGGCTGTAAAGTTTGCACCAGCATCAGATTTGGGGTGTGTCTTTACTCTGACCAAGTCATCCACAGCATAGCTAATTGTACGTCGCTTCTTGTCATAGTAACACTTCTTTTTTGTATGGCTTGCACTTAGAGCAGCTCTGGCATGATCGTGAGCATCCTTCAGGGAAGATCTCAAATTCTCAGGATAGGGTACCTCAGGCTCATCTACTCCCGCAGAATTTGGTTGTGTTATCAAATCAAGCGGTGTGTCCAACTCACGGCCATATAACAACATTGCTGGGGATTGGCAGTATGGTATGGCAGTTTTAAGTGTGCGGTTTACCCTCTCAGTGGCGTTCGTTTGCGAGTGGTATGCTGTTGTCAGCCGGTGTTCAGTGCCAAGGGCAGCAACCACATGCTCAAAAAGATTGCTCACAAACGGGGTCCCACGATCTGATATGAGGTAGGTTGGCGCACCATGTCGAGCAAATATCTCACTCAGAAACTTACTCGCTGCCACTTGAGCTGTCGCTGACCGCACTGCACTCACTTCCACCCATTTTGAAAAGTAGTCAATGAAGACGATTAGATGTTCATTTCCACTCTGAGTACGAGGAAGCGGACCCACAAAATCCACTCCTGTGTATTCCCAGGGTTTCATAGGTTTAATCGGAACCATCAGCCCTGCTGGTTTTCTTTGGCTCGGCTTCGTCAACTGGCACACAGGACACGATATAACGTATCTTTTCACAACTGTCACCATCTTGGGCCAAAAGAACCTCTGTTTCAGCCTGGCCAACGTTTTTGTCACACCCAGGTGGCCAGCTGTAGGATGGTCGTGATGAGAGATTGTCGTGCGCATGCGTCGCGACTGAGTGCGTTGTTGCGTTTCGAGCTCCGTCGAATTAATTCATAAACCTTGATTTCCTTCTTTACACTCTTTTACAAACGAATATCTTTCATTTTTATAGCGTGTGAACATATCTGGAATACTATTCTCTTTAAAAAACATTCGGATCGCTTTGATATCACTACTTATATCCAATCTTCCGCTACTAGCCTTAGCCCGCTAGCATAGCACGCGTGGTCGCGCCTATCTACACACGTATCACTGAAAGCTATAATTCGCCATTGTAGCACATATCTGCTATAATGGCGAATATGACGGATGTGTGTCTAACGTTACCTTTGAGTGCAGGTGAGGAGACCCTCGAGCTACATTCTGTGCAGTTAGAGCTTGAGTCGGTGGAGAGACAGATCCGCGACCTACTAGAGAGGCAGGCCGAGCTGCGAGATCGGCAATCCGCGCTTGAAACATCACGCGCTGATGCTCACAAGTCAGTGGTTAGTAACCTTTTGACTCCGACCTCGTCTACTCCGTGTGTTTAAATTCCGTGTGTCAAACTCCGTGTGTCAAAGTCCAAATCACACTCTTTGCTGTCCAAACTTAATTGATATAAGTACCAATGTAGAACATTATATTGAAACTGTGTCTATTCCTCGTTTAGTGAGGTCAAACTTTAAATCTACTGTAGGATCCAGGAAAAATCTAATTGTGATTAAACCAGAAAATCTCAATATTAGTGAACAAAAACAATTTATAAAGCTAGGTCTTCTTAACATTAGATCGCTCACACCTAAGGCGGTTATTGTAAATGAAATGGTCACAGATAATAGTTTCGATGTACTTTGCCTTACTGAAACCTGGCTTAAACCTAATGATTATTTCGGTCTTAATGAGTCTACTCCTCCAGGATACTGTTATAAGCACGAGCCCCGTCTGATTGGTCGTGGCGGCGGTGTTGCGACAATCTATAGAGATATTCTTAATGTTACTCAGAAAACAGGTCACAGGTTTAATTCGTTTGAAGTAATTGTGCTAAATGTTACTCTCTTAGATGTAAGAAAGAAATCCCTATTATCTCTAGCCTTGGCTACCGTATATAGACCTCCAGGGCCCTATGCTGATTTCCTAAAAGAGTTTGCAGATTTTCTCTCAGATCTATTGGTCAATGTTGATAAAGCATTAATTGTCGGAGATTTTAACATACACGTAGATAACACAAATGATGCGTTAGGGGCTGCGTTTACAGTTTTATTAAACTCATTTGGGGTCAAGCAAAACGTCACTGGTCCCACTCATCGTCTTAATCATACGCTGGATTTAATTATATCATATGGAACCAATCCAACCGATATAGATATTATACCACAAAGTGATGAAGTCACTGATCATTACATGGTCACTTGCATACTGCGTACTGCTGAAATTTGTCACGTTGCGCCGCGTTATCGACCAGGCAGAACAATCCTTCCAACTACTATAGATAGATTCTCAAATAGCTTACCTGATCTAACTCAGCTGCTCAGTGAACCCAAACAAACAGATGAACTAGAGGAAATGACTAGCACTATGAGCACCATTTTCTCTAGTACATTAAACATGGTTGCACCAATTAGATTAAGAAAGGTTAGAGAGAAAACTAAAGCACCATGGTATAACAATACTACGCATGTTATCAAGAGAGAAACTCGTAATTTAGAGCGTAAATGGAAACAAACTAATTTAGAGGTCTTTAGAATCGCGTGGAAAGACAGTATGTCACGTTATAAAAAGGCACTAAAAGCAGCCAGGGCTGAGCATCTCCGCAAACTAATAGAAAATAACCAAAATAATCCAAGGTTTTTATTTAACTCCGTGGCTCGACTAACAAATAAACAGACGTCACCTGAACAAAATATTCCGTTACAGTTTAGTAGTAATGATTTCATGAATTTCTTCACTGAGAAAATAGAAAGCATCAGAACCACAATTGTAAATGTACAATCCTTAATGGTGTCTTATGATTCAGCCTCAATTATCGCTCCTCAAGAAAAACTACAGCACTTTACAACTATAGGACAGGAAGAGCTAAATAAACTTATCATTGCATCTAAACCAACAACATGTTTATTAGATCCTATACCAACTAAACTACTGAAAGAAGTGTTACCTGTAGTGGAAGAGCCTCTTCTCAATATTATTAACTCGTCTATATCTTTAGGTCATGTTCCAAGAATATTCAAGCTGGCAGTTATAAAACCTCTTATTAAGAAACCACAATTAGATCATAATAATCTAGCAAATTACAGACCCATTTCAAATCTACCTTTTATGTCTAAAATACTAGAAAAAGTTGTGTCCACTCAATTGTGCTCTTTCTTGCAAGAAAATGACATCTATGAAAAGTTTCAGTCAGGATTCAGGCCGCATCATAGCACTGAAACTGCGCTCGTTAAAATTACAAATGATTTACTCTTAGCTTCTGACCAAGGCTGCATCTCAATACTAGTTTTACTTGATCTTAGTGCTGCGTTCGATACTATAGATCACACAATACTATTAGATCGACTACAAAACTACACTGGTGTTCATGGACAAGCATTAAGCTGGTTTAGATCGTACTTATCAGACCGTTACTATTTTGTCTGTTTAAATGGGGAAAAATCGAAGATAACTCCAGTAAACTATGGAGTGCCGCAAGGATCTGTGTTAGGCCCTCTGCTATTCTCAATATATATGTTGCCGCTTGGAAATATTATAAGAAAACATGGAATTAATTTCCACTGTTATGCTGATGACACTCAATTATATATTTCATCACGACCAGATGAAAACAATAAATTATCTAAATTGACAGAGTGTGTTAATGATATAAAATACTGGATGACGTGTAATTTTCTGCTATTAAATTCAGATAAAACGGAGGTATTACTTATTGGTCAAAAAAACTGCCCACAAAACCTCTTACAATACAACTTTACTTTAGAAGGATGTCCTGTTACTTTATCCACTACAGTAAAAGACCTGGGTGTTATATTAGACCACAACTTGTCTTTTGAAAATCATATTTCATATGTTACAAGAACAGCCTTTTTCCACCTTAGAAACATTGCTAAGCTACGTAACATGCTATCTGTTTCTGATGCAGAAAAGTTAGTTCATGCATTCATGACCTCGAGACTAGATTACTGTAATGCTTTATTAGCTGGTTGTCCTGCATCCTCAATAAACAAGCTACAGTTAGTCCAAAATGCAGCTGCTAGAGTTCTTACTAGATCGAGGAAATATGATCATATAACACCTATTCTATCATCTCTACATTGGCTACCTATAAAGTTCCGTATCAATTACAAAGTATTACTAATGACCTATAAAGCCCTAAATGGCTTAGCTCCTGGGTATTTAACGGAACTTCTATCACCCTATAATCCATCGCGCTCTTTAAGATCACAAAATTCGAGGCTACTGGTCATTCCTAGGATATCTAAGTCCACTAAAGGAGGGAGAGCATTTTCACATTTAGCTCCTAAACTGTGGAATGGCCTTCCTAATATTGTTCGAGGCTCAGACTCGCTGTCCCAGTTTAAAACTAGATTGAAGACGCATTTCTTTAACCAAGCATTCACATAATATTTACCTTTTATACTACAGGTGAATCAGAATGAATGCATTATTGTTATGAACAGCAGCTACGCTAATTATTTTCCTTCTGCTTTTCTTTTGTTATCTCGGGACGCTAGTCCCGAGGTAAATACAGATTGTCAGCTCCAGTTTGTATCCAGCCTCCCATGGAAACTACAGATGCCCCAACACCCGTGCAGAGACGACTCGAAGCCTGTGAAGAGACGACTCGACGCTGGCGATATGTTTATGCCCTAAATTATTGCATGTTTAACTAACTGTATTTTTCTATGTACATTTCTATGTCTTTTTCTATGTACAATTATGCCCTAAATTAATGCATGTTTAACTTTTTTTTTTATATGTACATTTCTGAAATGCACTTTCTGTAAAGCTGCTTTGAAACAATATGTATTGTGAAAAGCGCTATACAAATAAATTTGAATTGAATTGAATTGAATATCGGAGTACATTGGTCGAATTACTGTTGGGACATATAACTTAAGCTGCTTCATTGGGTGGAGACTGCAGGTTATCTTAGGGTCCTTGAAATAAAGCAGACCATCATGAATGACATGTTCTTCGTCTGTACCGCCCTCTTCAAGGTTTCGAAGAAGACCGCCAACCACTGGGTCACCATTTTGTAACTGCATCAACTGCGCTCTGTCAGTTGTCGGGACTGAGGAGAGACTGCGCAGATCCAACCCAGCTATGACCGCATGCAGAGGAAGAATGTCAATAGGGCCCTCACAATGAGGCAGTGGGTTGCGTGATAGAGCGTCTGGAACTTTATTCTGAACCCCCGGCCTGTGGACGATGTTAAAATCAAAATCCTGTAGGCGCAAGGACCATTTCACCAGTCGTCCAGAGGGGTTGGGTCGGTTCATCAGCCACCTCAGGCTGTTGTGATCAGTATAAATGGTTACATGAAGGCCCTCGATGTAAGGTCTGAAATGTTCCAGAGCCCAAATCACTCCCAAGCACTCTTTCTCAGGTGTTGAGTACGGTCTTTCCGCTTTGTGCAACGTCCTGCTCGCGAAAGCTACCACCACATCTCGCCCCATGTCATCCTTCTGCATCAAGGCCGTACCAAGGCCCAAGTCACAAGCGTCAGTGTGGATGAAGAATGGACGTGAAAAATCCAGGAGGCACAGAATGGGTTCAGACGTAAGGCAGTTTTTCAAGTAATCCATCGAAGCCTGACAACCGTCGTCCCAGTTGAACGGAGTTTCCTTTCTGGTGAGTTTAAAAAGTGACTCAGCTTTTTGTGCATAACTTGGAATGAATCGCCTGTAGTAGCTTGTGAGGCCGAGAAATCCTCTCACTTGTTTCACATCCGTCGGTGTCCTGAACTCTGTGACCGCTTCCACCTTTCTCGGATCAGGAGAAATACCATCCGGAGTGACCCTGTATCCTAGGAAGATGAGTTCACTCAAGCAGAACTGACACTTATCTAGCTTGAGAGTAAGACCAGCTGACTCAAGCCTAGAAAGGACTTCAAGGAGGTCTTCCAAGTGTTGTTCAAAGGTTGGGGATACAACGACAATATCATCCAAGTACACTGCACAGCACTTGTAAACCAATCCAGCAAGGACATTGTTCATTACTCTCTGAAACGTGGCCGGGGCGTTACTAAGCCCAAAAGGAAGGACTTTGAATTGAAAAAGGCCACAGTGTGATGCAAATGCTGTCTTTGGCCTTGACTTGTCCTCTACCGACACCTGCCAGTACCCCCGAGCCAAATCAAAAGTAGTAAGAAATTTTCCACGAGCCAGTAAATCCAATGATTCGTCGACTCTGGGAAGTGGGTACGAATCCTTAAGTGTCAGGTGATTAAGGCCTCTGTAGTCAACACAAAACCTGTGGTCTCCACATGGCTTCTTGACAATTACCACAGGTGCAGCCCATGGACTGGAAGATGGTTCGATGATGTCTTCTTCCAGCATCATCTGAATCTGATCTTCAATGATGTTTTTCTTGGCTGGTGAGCTCTGGTATGGCGGAAGGTGAACTGGTTTTGCTTCACCAGTGTTGATTACGTGCTCCCCCAATGAAGTGTGCCCCAGGTGTCCATCAAACAGGCTCCAAAAGTCCTTAAGAAGGTCCAACAATTTCCCTTTTTCTTCCCTTTTCAGACAAGCTCTCTCAACTTTCTCATTCAAGGCAGACTGGCAGACATTTAAAAACATTAAGCTTCCAAGCTCAGGTGCCTCCAACCACTCACTCAAAACCTCTTGGGGTGTAGATTCACCCAGGGTCACCGTCCTTGATGGGATGTGAATGCTGACTGACGCTCGCAGCATAAAATCCATCCCTAAGATGAGCGGAGAGGAAAGATCAGGGATAATGACAAATCGATGGTAGAATTTTTTTCCCTGGAGGCCAATGTTTAACCAGACAACACCAGTCGGAGTGCAAGCAGCACTGTTGGCAAGCTGAATTGGGGAAAAAATCCAAGGTTGAACCTTCTGAGAATGTCGCAAGACATCCGAAATCATATTTGTACGAACTGCTGAAAGTGAGGCACCGGTGTCCAGCGCTGCGTCGATGGCCTTATGACAGAAATTGACCTTAACAATAAATGGTGTATTCCAAAATGATGGAGAAGCACGGTCCTCCACATGTCCAAGGACAAGCAGCTCAGGCGAGGCGCATTTATCTTCTGGAGGGAGGATTGCCTCGGTGAAACGTCCTCCCCCCTCTGAAGTTTACCTTCTGCCGAACAGAAGTGTGCTTTTGCTCCTCCCTGTCTTCGTATGACATGGCTTTAGTATCCTCCTCAGGGTTCCGTGGCTCATTCGAAACTGGACTTGTCTGTTTGTCAGCGGCTGGAAAAGGCACAGTCTGTTGGGCAAAGTTACAGTTTGGACAGTTTCTCGAGGTAAAACCAGGCACAGAACATTTGAAACAATAAGTCTCTCGTCTGGTTTTGCTTTTCTGCAATACTGGTTCATCACGGCTGTCAGGGCCGAGAGCAGAGTGCAGCTCGTGGGCACACATCAAGAGGTCAATGACTGAAGTAATTTGTGCACCGTACAATGCAGCTCTGTAGCGCTCAAGCGCATGCTTGCAGATAAGATCAATCTGCTCTTGTTCTGGTGGTGGAGACTTTAGATTCTTGAATTCAGATAACAAGTGTGCTACAAACGTTGGGAAATGGTTCTCCTTGAGCTTGTACACGGTCAAGAATACCTCTCCAGACACGCTCTTGGTTATCCGCTGGAAGAAACACAGTCTTGAACAGGGTGCAGAACTGTGACCAGGATGTGACATGTGAACTCAGTACCGTAAACCACTTCCTGGGCTTTTTAGCTAAGAAACGTGGTAATTCAAGCAAAATCTGAGCATCGCTGACACCCAAAGAAGTTCTATAGGCATCCACAAGAATAAGCCAGTCATCAGGTTGAATTTTCCCATCATTCCCAAACACTGGGGGTTCCAGTCTCGATTGATGCAAGACGGAGGCCAAAGTTCTGATTGCATTATTCAAATCAAGAGAGCTTTGAGCCAGTCCAAGGGCTTTTTCGGTTTTGGCATTCATTTCCACCCCAAAGGACCGAGACCCCTTTATTTGATCAGTTGGTGCTTGAGCATGTGGAGTGGACGAAGCAACAGGCCTGACCTGAGAAGGCAATTGGTATGAAGCAGGTACCTGCAAGTTTTCTGTGCAACGGTCAATAATACCTCTTTGCAGATCAAGAGACTCACTCAGGCACCTCCGCAGCATTTCCACTTCCTCTTTCAACGACTCAACCTGTGTCTCCAGGCGCTCGCCCGACCCTGGCACTCTCCGTCTGGGAGTAAACTCAAAGCATGCAGATTGGTCAAATAAATCAGTCTCGTCATCAACACGTCTGGCCATTGTATCAAAATCAGTTTGTCAATATGAAATTCAAAACAATGAATTGGCACAATATAATTTTACAAACAATTCCACTTGCACTAATTTACTGTATAATCAAGCAAAACAAATGGAATAAACAATTGGATAACCTTTGAAAAAAAAAAAAAAAAAGTTAACCATATAACAATAAATTCGGCATTTGTACAATCATTTTTTTTTTTTTTTTTACAATACCAGTGACAAGTTCAATATCACCAAACCTCAAACACAGAGTCCATTAATCGTCTTCTTATTTCTTTTTTTTTTTTCTTTTTTTTTTTTCAGTTCCTTCGATGAGCAACACAGTGCGAGCGTCGAGTAGTTATTACCCAACAACAACTCAAAATATAGTAGAAGTTCCGGAAAAAACCCAGTGCAAAAAAAAAAAAGTTTCTCAAGTTCAATTCAACCAGTTCAACATTCAGTTCCAGCAAATGAACACAAATGAACGTAGCAACCAGGCCTGAATCCTTGAAACAGTCAAAGTTCACTAACAGTTGAATTTCCGATTACCTCAGCGAACCACAATCCTACGTGCACACATCAGATTCACGAAGATTGTATCTATGACGACTTAAATCCACTTGAATGTGAACAAATATCCTCTGCGTCAGCAACACAAAATGTTCGCTACAGCGTCGTCAGGTGACTCGGGTCGTTCACTCTATACGCAGTGAAATTTGCCTCGTGTAAACTCACACATGTCCGGCTGGAGGATCACAGCATTTCAGCGTCGTCCGTCACAAACCGCCTCAGCATCTGTGTAAAACCTCGCTTTAGATCCAAGGCCAGAGATAAAATGTTCGGGCGCCACTTGTAACGCGTTGTGTCAGGAGGGGAAGAAAATATGGATAGTTCACAAAGTTATTAGGCCAGACAGACTCACGGAGGCGATTGACATTTAACAACAACTCGCGTTTTATTTCTCCAATCAAACTCCCAGGTTCCACCATCCACAGCGTTACCAAAACAAACAAAACAAGATTAAAACAAAACGATCTCCAAACAGAAATTACCCGCATACATGGGGGATTCGAGTCGCGGTTGTATATAATACCATACAGAGTGCAGACCGTTTTACAGGGAGCGCGCAGCTCTTATGCCTGGTTCAGATTACACGATTTTAGCCCGATTTTGCCACGATCCGTTTGACTTAGAGTGTCGTGGGGATTCGTATACGACAACGGGCGTCGGGACGCAAGATTCGATCGTTTCATCTCGTATAGTGTATCATAGCGGGCGACAACCTACGTCGCGTCTGCGATGCTTCACGACATCACGACAAAAAGACTAGCATGTTTAATTTTTTAACGGTCCTCCACGACGGTGGAGTGTCTGCGTGTGCGCGTGAGTGAGTGAGCGAGAGAAAGTGTGTGCGCGAGCGAGAGTGTGTGTGTGTGTGTGTGTTTATGTGTGTGCGAGTGAGTGAGTGAGCGTGAATGTGAGTGAGTGCGTGTGTATGTGAGTGAGTGCGTGTGTATATGTGCGAGTGAATGTGTGTGTGTGCGTGCGCGGGGAGTGAGTGAGCGAGCGCGCGCGCGTGTGTGAGGGAGTGAGTGCGTGCGAGTGCATGTGTACCGGTATATGTGCGAGTGAATGTGTGTGTGAGACGGCTTGCGATGACTGGTCGGAAATCAACGTGTAGTCTGACATGTTTCTTGTCCACGACATGACAAGATTTTTTGGAGTCAAAATCGTGTAATCTGACACAGTGACTATCGTAACAGACAAAAAAATTGTGTAATCTGAACCAGGCATTAAAGGGGCCACACTTATTTCCACTCGTTACAACCAGTAAAATGTGGTCACTTATATCCTGTTGCATGCACATACTCTTGTAAGCTCGCGCTCGATCGGTCCAATGGAGGCATCTGACCAGCGCGGAAGGTCTTAATGTGTTACTGTCCTTTTCTCGAGGCAAAGTATTTTTTTATTAAATGCAATACATTTGAATATGTATTCTCTCGTTATTTCATCTGACTCCATAAATGAAAAGGTTTTAATGATATCTGTGGATCATTAATTGTGAGCGATTATTCCTTTTAACTCTTTAATGAAAATAATGTCAAAGTCAGTTAGAATAATCCAATGTAACAATTTATTATGTCAGGTAAATGTATCATGCCAATTTCATAATCAATTCAAAGATAATTGATACAAAACATCAAATGCTCTGGAATAAAGAGAAAAGTTGCAACCCAACATTAAAAAATACATGAGGCTGAGAGATCTCCCTCTCAGCCTCACGGGCGAATCTGAGTTACAGAAAGGCCTCGAACTCCCTGCTGCATTTCATTAAATAGACAGACCTCTTTCACTTGGAAACATGTGCTAAAAAAAGACATTTGCATTCAGAAGTTACACCTTTGGGTGTAGGGAGACCATTTGTCTAGAGGCCATTTGTCCTCTCAGGGTCTGGTCACTCTTCAAACAGACTGTCTGGCGGCATTTCCTAATTTCTCAATTCTTACACTCTCTAGTGGCCAAGACTGCGAGTGTGGGTATTTGGACATGTTTGAGTTTTGGCCACTTTTATCTGATACTGTTTGAACCGAACAACCCACTAATGATCTGATTGATGAGGGTTGAGTTCATTAGTGAAGACTGGTGATACTGGTTACTGAGAGCCTTTAAAACCCCTCCGTTTGAGACTCCAGTCAAAGAGAAATAAACGTGTGTGAGATGAAGGAGTGAGTTTGACAACTGAGAGAGTTTGGGGCATTAAAAGAGACAAAATGAAGAGGAAGGGAAGACAATTCTTTTTTTTTTCTTTGGGAGAAAAAGTAGAAACTGTTTTGCTCATTTATAGGCTTGTTCATTCATAGGCCTTGAAGTCCATTTCTAATGTTAGTAAAGGTTGTTGGACTCTCATTATCCCACTGAAATAATATCATCATCTTCAGAATATGCAGTGGGATAAAAAGGTCAGCCGGAACCAGGAACACCACCCGATATACTCGTTACATCAAAAGAAGAATAGCGTAGATGCCAATGTTAGTTTTTCAGTTTATTCCGAGGTTTACTGAAGTCAGCCGGATCTGTGCCGTATCCAGATCAGATGGAGGACCTGCGCCTATACACAACCACAGCGCACGATGTAGTCAGCCGGATCCGGGCCATATCCAGATCAGATGGAGGACCTGCACCTAGACACGACCACAACATATGATGTAGTCAGCCGGATCTGTGCCGTATCCAGATCAGATGGAGGACCTGCACCTAGACACGACCACAATGCGTGATGTAGTCAGCTGGATCCGGGAAATATCCAGATCAGATGGTGGACCTGCGCCTAGACACGATCACAACGCATGATGTAGTCAGCCTGATCCGGAACATATCCAGATCAGATGGTGGACCTGCGCCTAGACACGATCACAACATATGATGTAGTCAGCCGGATCCGTGCCGTATCCAGATCAGATGGAGGACCTGCACCTAGACACGACCACAACATATGATGTAGTCAGCCGGATCCGTGCCGTATCCAGATCAGATGGAGGACCTGCACCTAGACACGACCACAATGCGTGATGTAGTCAGCTGGATCCGGGACATATCCAGATCAGATGGTGGACCTGCGCCTAGACACGATCACAACGCATGATGTAGTCAGCCTGATCCGGGCCATATCCAGATCAGATGGAGGACCTGCGCCTAGACACGACCACAACATATGATGTAGTCAGCCGGATCTGGGCTGTATCCAGATCAGATGGAGGACCTGCGCCTAGACACGACCACAACGCATGATGTAGTCAGCCGGATCCGGGCCATATCCAGATCAGATGGAGGACCTGCGCCTAGACACGATCACAACGCATGATGTAGTCAGCCTGATCCGGGCCATATCCAGATCAGATGGAGGACCTGCGCCTAGACACGACCACAACATATGATGTAGTCAGCCGGATCTGGGCTGTATCCAGATCAGATGGAGGACCTGCGCCTAGACACGACCACAACGCATGATGTAGTCAGCCGGATCCGGGCCGTATCCAGATCAGATGGTGGACCTGCACCTAGACACGACCACAACGCATCCCTGAAGTGTCAGCAGAGATTGTGTCAGCTAGACTCTCCCCTGAGAAGGTCTCATCGACACGACAGTCATCAGCACTGATCCTCAACAAACTCGTCTCCATACCGCCGTGATGACCCCGATCTTTAACCAGATGGAACTGGATAATATTCTGATTGTTCCAAACCAATCTGACTTCTGACCTGTAATGCTGCCTGGATCATAAACATACACTGTTCGTTTGTTGGCCAGAGGAGAACTGAGCGACTGAACCTGGTTTCTCTCAAGGTTTTTTTCTCCATTCTGTCACTGATGGAGTTTTGGTTCCTTGCCACTGTCACCTTTGGCTTTTGTCTTGCTTAGTTAGGGACATTTAATATTCAACAATATTATTGATCTGCCTGCATTGACACCATTATATGAGAACTGAACTGAGCTGGACGATGACATCACGTTTTTCTCCAGAGAAGCTATTTATATAAATTAAAGGGTAACTCCCGCCAAAATGCAACCATGGGTCTTTTTGTTAATCTACCCAAGACAAACTTTCGTTTAAAATCATAATTAGAATGGAAACGCCACTTTTAAGTTTGACCGTATTTTCATTTTCGGTCAAATTGCCTTTTGAAAGGGAGTGATTGGGGCAATTCTATGATAGCATCAAAATCGCTATTTTTAAAACACTAAGAAGGCTCGACACAACATGAAACTGTGCTCAAAGTATCACCAGGGGCTCTACACATGAACTCCAGCATTGAGAACATTGTTTGTGTACACAGAGTTTACTAAAGAGTAAGATTTTGAACTCACTGTGTTTCCGTCCGGCGACATTTTGTCAGTCAAAAATAGTCGAAAACTTTTTTCATTTTTCATCCGACGGCGGATGTCCACGGCCGCGCTGTCGGATGTAGGATGATCGCGACTTGACATTGTTAAAAAGAGATTAATTTTCAATGCGCTCAATGTTTTTGTAAAGAGAGTTTACAGTTAAGGGGCCCTATCTTGCACCCAGCAGAATTGACTTTGTACATCGACGCATGTATCATTCCTATTTTGCACCCGCGCACAGCGGACTTTTCCCTCCACAGAAGCACGTCGGTAAATTAGGAAATGAACTTGCGCTCCCGGGGGCGTTTCAGCGCAAACGTTCCCTGATGCTATTTTGCAGGTTTTGAAAACAATTCCGCCACTAACCAGGAAAAACCTGGCGCGTTGTGCATGTTATTCATATGCTATTTTAAGGGCGCATGCTTGGCCATAATCAATGTAGCTTGTGCACAACGCGCATGCACTTTGCTTCTCTCATCTACACGGAAGCAGCAGTTTTAATTTTTAAGAAAACCATACATTATTACAAGGAAAAATATTAACACGAGGGAAATCATTGTTGTGTCCATGAAGATGTGAAAAAATAGGCATAAATCTAGCTTACACATTTACCCAAATTATCATACACCTGTTTAACCGAAGCTAATTTGGGTGTGTTTCTCCATCCCCAACGTCACTTCTCTGTGTTTTACGGCCCTGACGAGAACGTAGGTCTCCTCAGCTGTGAACCGCTCCTGGCGTACGCCTGGCAAATCCGCTGTTATAATAAAAATCCGCCATGGAACAAGCGCGCCTGCTCATAAAGGGAATGTGAGATGTCGCTCTAATTGGTTTATTTCACGTTACGTCCAAACCACACCTATGAGTAATGAAGCTACTTCAGACCAACCCATTTTAGATTTAAGTCGACAAAGAGACCCGGCCACAAAGTTACTTGCGTTTCGCGCTTGATACTTGCGTTTCAGATCGTTAAAATAAAGTTAAATGGCTATATAAAGTGCTTGTATAGAGTTGGTGTATGTTAATTGAGCTTTATCTGATTACTAAAATTTAATTTTATGTTATGTTTTATTTGGTGGAATACACCATTTCATTTTCTGTGACCATACAGTAATGTGTATATGTACAGATAAATGTGTAATGTGAGTTTATTGAAAGAGCGTTTCACTTTTTGACAAGAAGTCAGACCGCCAGCTATTTCAACACTGAAACAAAAATGAATTTATTGTTGTCTTTGTTGAATTTGCAGATTGTACAGTGTGTGACTGAAATAAAAATTATATGTGCCACCAGAAAAACAGCCTCTTCTGTGTGTGCAACAGGACATAACTGTTCTCGGACCTGATTCTTTGTCTGGATTTATATGTCACTACATTTAGACATCCATATAAGGACTCCAATGTATTTACTGCTGCTCTATTTCTTGAATCCTCAACAAATCTTGAGACTGACCGAAATCTACATAGGGTTTGAATGTGATCACAGAGTTCTCAATGCAGCCTATCATGCACAAAATAATCTGTTTCTCTTTGCATTTGGTCAATAAATTCCAGCACATTATTAAAAAATTGTCTGATTTCATGTTCATTGCTACTTACTCCAAAAAGTAAAAACTGTACTTGAAAAGAAAACAGGATTACTTTGAATAGCATAATTGAAAAAGTTGTGATGAAGAGCTGAGCAAGTCTTGCATATGTATGTCCGGTTGTGAGTGTGACTTCCTGCTTAAAGTAATGGATACAAAAAAAAATATATATATTTTTTTTATTATATATATATATATATATATATATATATATATATATATATATATATATATATATATATATGTGTGTGTGTGTGTGTATGTGTGTGTGTGTGTGTGTGTGTGTGTATGAAAGGAGATTGATGTGTGTGTGAGAGTAGAAATGTATGTATGTGAAAGGAGAATGTATGTGTGTGACCGTAGAAGAATGGAGTTTGGCTTGTACGGCCCCTCATAGTTTACTGTTTGTTAGTTTGTTTGTTTATAAAACATGAACACTTTTGCATGTAAACACATTCTCATCACTCATTTGTGTTATTGTTCTAGACATATTCCATTGTTTCATTCAGTCTTATTCATCTGTTATTTTTATTAAAACAGTAAAAGTTACACTTCTTAACATTAGTTTTTCTCTGGCTGTTGTAACAGAGATTATAAAGCACACTTGTTATAGGAAAAAAAAAAAAAAAAAAAAAAAACAGTGAGAAGTTATTCTGTAGTAGATGATTATTATGTAGGGTTTGGGTAGGGTTGATTATTGATGATAACATGTAGTGGCCTGAGGCCTAAACCATGAAGCCGGTTTAAGTTATCAAGGTGTTTCAGTCTAGTTTTCACCAACCCTGGATTTCAGGCACCATGAAAGTGGCTCTGCTTTTAGCGGTGTTCATCGCGATAGTCATGGTATCAACAAACCTGATTGGATTGGTTAGTTTTTGTCATAAGACAAATAAGAACAACTAAATAATTCCATCCATCCATCGTCTTCCGCTTATCCGGGGCCAGCAGTCTAAGAAGAGACGCCCAGACTTCCCTATCCCTAGACACTTCCTCCAGCTCTTCCGGGGGAATACCGAGACATAGTCCATCCAGCGTGTCCAAGATCTTCCTTGCGGTCTCCTCCCGGTGGGACGTGCCCGGAACAACTCCCTGGGAAGGCGTCCAGGAGGCATCTGAGCCCGAGCCACCTCATGCCCAATGCCACCTCAACTGGCCCCTCTCGATGTGGAGGAGCAGTGGCTCTACTCTGAGCTCCTCCCGAGTGACCGAGCTCCTCACCCTATCTCTAAGGGAGCACTCAGCCACCCTGCGGAGAAAGCTCATTTGGGCCGCCTGTATCCGGGATCTTATCCTTTCGGTCATAACCCACAGCTCATGACCATATGTGAGAGTAGGAACATAGATTGACCAGTAAATCGAGAGCTTCGCCTTGCAGCTTAGCTCCTTCTTCACTACGACAGACCGGTACATCGACTACATTACTGAAGAAGCTGCACTGATCCATCTGTCAATCTCCCGTTCCATCCTTCCCTCACTCGTGAACAAGACCCCAAGATACTTGAACTCCTACACTTGAGACAGAAACTCTCCACCAACCTGAAGTGGGCAAGCCACCCTTTTCTGGCTGAGAACTATGGCCTCGGACTTGGAGGTGCTGATTCTCATCCCAGCCGCTTCACTGCAAACCGTAGTGAACCGTAGTGTTTCGGCTGCAAACCGTACCAGTGCATGCTGGAGGTCCTGATGCAATGAGGCCAACATGACAACATCATCCGCAAAATACAGAGAGGAAATCATGTGGTCCCCAAACAGGACACTCTCCGGCCCCTGGCTGCATCTAGAAATTGTGTCCATAAAAATTATGAACAGAACCAGTGACAAAGGGCAGCCCTGCCGGAGTCCAACATGCACTGGGAACAAGTCTGACTTACTGCCGGCAATGCAAACCAAGCTCCTGCTCCGGTCGTACAGTGACCGGACAGCCCTTAGCAAAGGGCCCCGGACCCCATACTCCCAGAGCACCCTCCACAGGACGCCACGAGGGACACAGTCGAATGCCTTCTCCAAATCAACAAAACACATGTGGATTGGTTGGGCAAACTCCCATGAACCCTCCAACAGCCTGGAGAGGGTGTAGAGCTGGTCCATTGTTCCACGGCCGGGACGAAAACCACACTGTTCCTCCTGAATCCGAGGTTCCGCTATCGGCTGAATTCTCCTCTCCAGTACCCTGGCATAGACTTTCCTGTGGAGGCTGAGGAGTGTGATCCCCCTGTTGTTGGAACACACCCTCCGGTCCCCCTTCTTGAAAAGAGGGACCACCACCCCTGTCTGCCAGTCCAGAGGTACTGTTCCCGACTGCCACGCGCTGTTGAAGAGGCGTGTCAGCCAAGACAGCCCCACCACATCCAGAGACTTGAGGTGCTCGGGGCAGATCTCATCCACCCCCGGAGCCTTACCACCGAGGAGCTTTTTAACTACCTCGGTGACTTCAGCCAGGGTGATGGACGAGTCCACCTCCGAGCCCTTGACCTCTGCTTCCTCAATGGAAGACGTGTTGGTGGGATTGAGGAAATCCTCAAAGTATTCCTTCCACCGTCCGATGATATCCCCAGTTGAGGTCAACAGCTGCCCACTGTAAAAGTTTATACGATTAAATACCGTTCCAAATTATTTTACATCCTATCAGGACATATAAATAATCCCGCGGTAACTAAAGAGCCTATCCTTTAGTCGTACTTTTAAGAGTTAGGTGATCAGTCTCTACAAATTCGTATTTTATCATAAAGATAATAAGGATTATAAATATAATAAATGTCCCCTTCGTAGTATAAGTCTACCTTTTTAGGTACTCTTCAACCGTGCTTGCTATACAACAATAACCCTGTTATAAGTTGTTCCTTTAGCCAGGCGTATCAATCAATCAAACAGTGCATACTGATTATTCACATATCAGAATTCATGCTCACCCTCTGTAGTTTTTCCCCCCGGGTGGGGATCGTCCTGATCCAGGAAAGAAAAGGTGAAGCGTACTCAAAAATTCCAAGTTCCAGTCAGATGATTTAGAATAAATGTTTAACAATATTTATTAAAAGAATCAAAAATGAAAAGAATACTTGTTACAGAATATAATAGAGTACTTAGACTAACAGAGTAATATTAGCTAGGCTTCTTGCACTCAGGAACTGCTGGCTTCCCGAGCTGGAGATTGCAAGGATGAGCAGTTTATCCGTCTCCAGTTCCTTTCTTTTATAATCCAGATTCGAATACCTTTCGTCATATTTACTGTAAGGCAAATCACATGTGCAGATGCTGATCCCAGCAAATGTCTTAACATTCTTATCAGTAGTTGCGTGACTGTCCAGTCAACGGAAATCCCCCCAGAAGATACAATAGCTTCTCTGTATGTGTGGACAAAGACCCATGTCACTGCTCTCTCATGTGACTTTGAGAGTAGCAGCGATGGACAGAAAAACTTTTCATACAAAACAATTATCATTGAACAGTCATGTGTTCAAAAAGACCAAGAATTGCATCTGCAGCAGTATTGGGTACAGGCTTTTTATTATGGCCCTTTCTGCGTTGTCGGCGAGTTTGAGGTATGGGTGAAGTGAATGAAATGCCGCTCTCAGGTGGAGCCTCGTGACTTGACTTCACACCACCTCCACTGTAAACGTTGTTGGTAGGGCACTGCTTCACCCTCCTAAGGCACCAGATGGTTTGCCAGAATCTCTTCGAAGCCAACCGATAGTCCTTCTCCATGGCCTCACCGAACTCCTACCAGACCCGATTTTTACCTCCACAACCACCCGGGCTGCAGTCCACTTGGCCTGCTGGTACCTGTCAGCTGCCTCAGGAGTCCCACAGGCCAGCTAGCATAGAAGTCCAATAACACAACACCACTCGGGTTCAGATTAGGGGGGCTGTTCCTCCCAATCACGCCCCTCCAGGTATCACTGTCGCTGCCCACATGGGTGTTGAAGTCCCCCAGTAGAACGACGGAGTCCCCAGTCGGAGCACTTTCCAGCACCCCTCCCAGGGACCCCAAGAGGGCTGGGTACTCTGTACTGCCGTTCGGCCCGTAGGCACACACGACAGTGAGAGACCTATCCCCAACCCGAAGGCGCAAGGAAGCGACCCTCTCGTTCACTGGGGTGAACTCCAACACTTGGCGGCTGAGCTGGGGGGCTATAAGCAAACCCACACCAGCCCGCCGCCTCTCACCATGGGCAACTCCAGAGTGGTAGAGAGTCCAGCCTCTCTCAAGGAGTATGGTTCCAGAGCCCAAGCTGCGCATGGAGGTGAGCCCGACTATCTCTAGTTGGTACCTCTCTACCTCCCACACAAGCTCAGGCTCCTTCCCCGCCAGCAAGGTGACGTTCCACATCCCTAGAGCCAGTTTCTGTGTCCAGGGATAGGGTCGTCGGGGCACCCGCCTTTGACTGCCACCCGATCCACTAAGCACCGGCCCTTTATGATCCCTCCTGCAGGTGGTGAGCCCACGGGAGGGCGGCCCCACGTCACTCTTTCGGGCTGAACCCGGCCGGGCCCCATGGGGGGAGGTTGCAAGCCCCAACCCCGGGCCTGGCTCCAGGGTGGGGCCCCGGCTGCGCCATGCCAGGCGACGTCATGGTCCTTGTTCTTAAATCAGTCATAAAGGGTTTATGAACTGCTCTTAGTCTGACTCGTCACCTAGGACCTGTTTGCCTTGGGAGACCCTACCAGCGGCATAAAGCCCCGGACAACATAGCTCATAGGATCATTCGGGTACTCAAACCCCTCCACCATGATAAGGTGGCAGTTCAAGGAGGGGCAAATAAATAATTAAAATAAGAAAAATAACTAAATAAGAAAAATACAGCTATGGAAAACATTCCAAACATAATGTGAAAGGAGAATGATGTGTGTGTGAGAGTAGAAATGTATGTATGTGAAAGGAAAATGTATGTGTGTGACAGTAGAAATGTATGTATGTGAAAGGAGAATGTATGTGTGTGACAGTAGAAGAATGGATTTTGGCTTGTACGGCCCCTCATAGTTTACTGTTTGTTTGTTTATAAAACATGAACACATTTGCATGTAAACACATTCTCATCACTCATTTGTTTAGGTCCACATTTAGACTTTCAGGGTGGACAATCTTTACATCTCTGACGTGAAACAAAAGCAGAAACAGTGTGTTATTGTTCTAGACACATTCCATTGTTTTATTCAGTCTTATTCATCTGTTAGTTTTATTGCAACAGTAAAAGTTACACTTCTTAACATTAGTTTTTCTCTGGCTGTTTTAACAGAGATTATAAAGCACACTTGTTATAGGAAAAAAACAAAACAAAAAACAATGAGAAGTTATTATGTAGTGGATGATTATTATGTAGGGTTAAGGTAGGGTTGATTATTGATGATAACATGTAGTGGCCTGAGGCCTAAACCATGAAGCTGGTTTAAGTTAACAAGGTGTTTCAGTTTAGTTTGCACCAACCCTGGATTTTAGGCACCATGAAAGTGGCTCGGCTTTTAGCGGCGTTCATCGCGATAGTCACGGTATCAACAAACCTGATTGGATTGGTTTGGTTTTGTCAACTCCAAACTAATCCTGTAACCCTGAGTTTGTTCAACTACCATCATGGTAGTTCACCATTTACTGATCTAATCCAGTGTTTAATCAGTTATCAAACATGTGTTATATTATTAACACACTTAAATTATACATTACCACCACTGTGAAACTACAGCAATGAGCTATTATGAGGGGTTTTTAAAATCATTGTCCATTTAATAAAGAAATGTACTTCACAGAGATAAAAAATCAGCACATGAATCTCAACAATGGTGACAATCAAACCAACTTACACAAAAATATACACTCTGAACATCACAAAATAGGCTACAGAAAGTCACAAAACAGCAAAAATACAAACAAATAAATAAAATATTAAGACTATTCAGCTGCATAATTTATTCATGCTGCAGTGCATGCTGGGAGTTTTGTACCATGGAGTCACGGCCGGCTCAGAGCCACAACAAATGAAGGAGGCAACAAGAACAAAAGTGAATCAAAAAGTATTTATTAACAAAAATATAGTTTACAACTCCAAATAAGAACAACTAAATAATTAAAGGTAGGGTATGGGATTTGCAAAACGGCCGGCAGATTTTGAAAATACACAACTCAAATGGTCCTACCTTCTTTCCTCCAACGCTGGCCCTGACTCTACCCATTCGAAGCGCGCGAGGGGGATGGGGGGAGGGGGGTATGGTACGACCGTTTGATTGACGAACTTACTGTCCAATGATTCTAGGTGGTCTTGGAAATGATTGGCTGGAGTTTTTCGAGTCCTGCCCGTTCCACAGATGATTAAATTGCTTAACTTTCATTTCAGTGCTTCTAACTCAGTGGCTGTAAGTGGGTTAGGAATAGGATTTCAAGTGATTTTGAAAAAATGGACAAAAACGAGAATCACATACCCCACCTTTAACCCTCTGGGATCTAAGGTGTTTTTGGGGTCCTTGAGATGTTTTGACATGCCCTGACATTTGTGCTTTTTTCAGTTGCTTATAAACATATCAATGGCAAAGGTGTAATTACACTCTATTTAGCACAAACAGGGCTACCATAATATGTGAGCAACATGTATGTACATGTTTGTATTTTTGAGAGAATAATGTTTATGCATGGTTATTGAAAAAAATAAAAATGAAAGTTTCTGAAATAAGGCCTCAAAACACATACTAAATATTAGGGCTGGGAATCACTGGGTACTTCACGATACGATACGATACGCGATACATTGTTCACGATACCGATAATATCACGATATGGCGATACTGCGATACTGCGATAATCGATATATTATCAGTAATAACTCACAATATAGCATGTTTTAAGAAATAAAACGATTTTTTTTTTTAATTAGGAAAATGAATCTCCATTTATTTTTTTGGATGAAACACAATAACAAAAACAACTTGTGTCTTATCAGTTGCAACAAAACAGTCACAGACACTATTTTTGTTTTGCTGCAGATGATTTTTTAACTAACACATACATTTCAACACATTTAAATGCAGTTTAGTGTGCTAGTGTAATGTTAGACCAAGTGAAACAGCGCTGCGTTACCTCACAAGTTTAATTTGTCTAATAAACTGACCTGTGAGTAGTAATTCTGCACTTGCGTGTAGTTTGGTTGAATGAAATGTCCATATTCCTTTCATATCTGTAAAAGGAATATGGACGTGTGGAGCTATCGTGTGGAGCTGATAGCTGTCTCTTAGCAATCCCGAACTGCTTCATATCACAGTCATGATAAAAGCATTGATGTATTCACTCATCCATAACGTTGACGACAAGATCCATAATTCTTAGCAAATGTTGCGTCATCAAACTACACCTTTGTTATTGTAAAGAGGTTACCGACCCCTAGTGGCAAAAAATTACATACTGTACGTTTAATGACTTACAACTGAACGTTGTTATGTTTCTAAGTCAAGCATCCAGTTTACAAGTGTGGAGTAATTCTGTGTTATATTATTGAGTAAAAAATATTACAAACTAAACTTCCACTAAGTACAAATTATTCAACAAACTTTTACTGGCAAAGCTAAAGTTACTTATTTTCTTTGAATTTACTTAACTTAGTAGAGTTTATTTAATTCCATATGTGGAGTTTACTTTAAAAATCTGCGCGCAAAATAAATATTAAGGACATTTTACTTATTGTTTTTTTCAGTGTGGCTGGACGTCAGTTGTAGTGAGCATTGAACACACACACACGGGCCGTTTTACCTTTGCAGCGGGGGCGGGAGTGGACAGTCAAAAAAAGTCCCGTAGTCCCGCGATGTGCCGTGTAACAGGAAAGGAATCAACAAATGAAGTCCACGCAGTCGATCAGTAACTCTTTCTCCATAGCATTCTGTAGAAGGCTAGGCCAAGTGATTCATTCATTATTTCATTCATATGTTAAGTAAATACAAACATAATGGCTAGAAATCCCCCCAAAAAGTCTTTTCTCACTAAGTTAAATATCAGAATGACAGTTGACAGATGTGATCGCGGAAACTACCTATGTCAAACAGGTATATTCACCTCAGAGAAGAAGATATGGATTATATTTTGTGTTGTATTTTTGTTAATCTTCATGTCTTTCAAAATGTGTGTTTTTCATGGCGAGTCAGAGTGAACTGCGGTGCTGTCTCATGAACGCGCAGTCGAGCACAGACCATCAGGCAAGGTTAGGATTTTCGTTAAATAATACATTAAATTTCATATCGTATACCAGAACACTTAGAATATAGCCTACAGCACATATTGCATAGGATTATTCTATGATATCATTGTGTCTTTTTGAAAAAAAATATTCTGGTCGCTATTCACAGCCATTAAATAGACGAGCACAAGCAGGAAATAAAATTCTCTTTTTGTGGTGATAAAACAAAGAAGGGCAAACAGCATTAGAACACCAGGGTGAATTAATTTTCGTTTTATTGGGAACTATCCTAACTGTTTTGTTTTAGGTGTGTGTGTGTGTGTGTGTGTGTGTGTGTGTTGTTACACGTGTTTAAATGTGTTTTTGGGCTCCACTAGCCTAGTTGTTTTAACAGTTGCTAGAATTGTAGGCTATTGGTGGTGCTAGCATTATTTTTAGTTAAACGCAATGCTTTATATCTGCTGTTCTGAACGTTTAACGCATAGCCCTAATATTTGTGTAATATTTTCACAGTTTCTACAAGCTGTAGGCCTAACAAATATTGCGGTAATATACACACACGTTGCAGGAGCGGGCGGAATTGGTCAGAAATTCAGTGAGAGCGGGATTAAAAAAACAGTCCCGCACAGGGCTCTATTGGCCAGATTCACCGCATGACAACGATCATGTGTGTTTCGTGTTTATTCTCACACCTTCAGTTCCACTAATGCTCACAAATCTGTTTTTATAACAGTAAAATCTCTTTTCATCTAGTCGCGATGTTATATTGTGTCATGTTGTGTTATCAAAATAAAACTGATTAAAAAAACTTAGACCCCACTACATTGGTATTTAAATATAAGCTTATGTTGAACTTTATTCTTGTAGAAACAGACGCTATTTTAAACAGTACTACATAAAGTATTAAATGGAAATGTCTCTGAAAAGTCTGTGTATTTGACAAATATAGCATTTATTTCACTTCTGCTGTGGTAAAGTATGCAAACACAGCACGAGCATCACTACGAGAAGCAGAAAGTGTCAGACTCCTAAACGCCTGCACACGGCAACTCTCACCGATCGGTTACATCCATCCACAGTCGATGTCCAACACACCTTACATCACAACTATAACGATAACAGCACAGAGGAACAATATCGTTGGAATCACTTTCAAGCTGATGAATGATAAAAACAGCCTACACAAAACCTTTCCGTTTTCTTCTGTCATGTCAAACTAGCAAATAACAATTAAGCTTGTGTAGTGTAGGAAATATAAGCTGACTATGCCACCTCCTTATTTAAGGCAGGAGGAGCCCTCCACAGATCACAATACTTGATTCTAGGCAACAAAAACTTTGTAAAAAGTGTGTAAAAAAAACAAAACAAACTCTAAATTTTATTGCTCCAACACAGACCATCAAATGTTAAACCGTGTCCATAATAAAATCCACATAAGTAGGAAATAGCTCTCCTCAAGACTGCAAGAGGGACAGGCTGCTCTTATGGACCTCCTGCCACCTGTCAGAGACAGAAGAAGAAAACAGAAGAAAACCCACAGCATACACCACAAATCAGAAGTAACCTTTAAAGCAGAACTCGGCAACTCTAGCAAACTCTAGTCACTTCTTCGCTGATTTTCCCTTTTGTTGTCGCATGTTTTCCCCACGAGCTCCCCCTACAGCTGTGGGGCGTATATTTCACAACACGGTTGTAAAAAACTCACTTGCGGCGGCCTCCTCCCCCTCTCTACCGCTGCTCATGTGCGTTTGTTTTGATCGGAGCAAGCCAACTGTATCGTGTGGAGCTATGTCTACCGAGGTGGGTAATCTGGTAATACATCATACATGCGTGTGTGTTTATGTCGAATTGCCGTAAAGCAATTTGTGTTTCGCGCTCTTTCTCGTTTCTCACGAGACTTCCAATTTCTATCTTGCCGGGACGCTAGTCCCCAAGTTGCAAGGTTGGTTTTCCACCTGGGAACGCTGGGGGGAGCGGGGAAAGTCATACATATCACCAGAACAGGTTGTTTAACCATCCAAATGATTTCTAGACAGTTTTATTAAGTTAAAAAAGTTACCAAGTTCTGCTTTAACCCTCTGGAGTCTGAGGGGTTTTTGGGGTCCTTGAGATGTTCTGACATGCCCTGACATTTGTGCTTTTTTCAGTTGCTTATAAACATATTAATGGCAAAGGTGTAAATTCACTCTATTTAGCACAAACAGGGCTACCATAATATGTGAACAACTTGCATGTACATGTTTGTATTTTTGATAGAATAATGTTTATGCATGGTTTTTTAAAAAACAAAAAACTAAAGTTTCTGAAATAAGGCCATAAAACACATTCTAAATATATGTAAATAAGACTTTTGACTAATGGATGTCGTTGCCTAGAATTTTTTCTTCAAAAATATGTGAAAATCATCCTGCCTAATCATTCACATAACACAATACATTGATTTAAATCTTGTAAAACACTTTTTGTTTGGAAAGGCCATATGCGGGTGGGCGTGATTCACACCTGAGTCAATGGGGCCCGCATAATGAGGCTGCATACGTAATGAGCCTTTCATTCAGGTGTGTGACTGAGCCACAAGAATGCAAGGACAATATATAACTGGTTTGTTGTTTTTTCCACAAATTTTGCTTGCAAATTGTACAATATCCAAGGTAAACATTTCTAGTAATTGTGCAGTTAATTGTTCTCATACTGTATTTTCAGATTTGGAATATATTCTCTTCCCAAATGTGTCACTAATAAAGCATAATAAAATTATTTAAAGATAAGGCTTATAATGACCTTTTAAGATTTTGTTTACATCTATCCTTATATATATATATATATATATATATATATATATATATATATATATATATATATATATATATATATTTTTATTTTTTTATTTTATTTTTTTTTTAAGGTTATACAATTACAACAACATTTAAAATTGTAACAATATTTCCAGTGTAATCTTTCTTTGTATTCGCGATTCATATTAAAACAGTATTTTTGCCAGCTGTAGTAGCTCCACAACAGCGCGCATCTTTGCGTTCATTCATTCATAGTAACGCGATTCATATTAAAACAGTATTTTTGCCAGCTGTAGTAGCTCCACAACAGCACGCATCTGTGCGTTCATTCATTCATAGTAACGCGATTCATATTAAAACAGTATTTTTGCCAGCTGTAGTAGCTCCACAACAGCACGCATCTTTGCGTTCATTCATTCCGATTAGAACAAAGCAAACAGAACTGACCTAATTCCTCAGCGGGATCCGTTTGCTCCTCGAAATGATACTTCCAGAACTTCTGAGGTAAATTTTTGCAGGATTATTATCAAGATAGTATTATTCCTCACAGCATCCTAAAGTACATAAGTCTGAAAGTGAACTCGCGGTGTGTGTTATCCAGCTGATGGGCGTTTTACAGGTTTGTTTGGATCGGCTCACATTTGCGTTTGAATAGCGCGTGCTCTCCGTGGGCGGAGCACATTAAAACTTAATTAGCTGAGATGAGAACGACTGACACCTCTCTCTTTGCATACATATTACATAAACTGTGAATATTTGTTTTTTATAAAAATTACTTCGTTTAAAAGAAGATAATTCAAGCTTCATGCCTGTATGTCTGAATGGCTGTTTGACTGAGTATTCGCTGAGTTTTGGTTCATTTTCGGACGCGTTTCAGAATGGACTACACTGACAGAGAGGAGGCAGAACTCGCTTCGTGTTTATTTTTCTTTATTTGGCAAAAAGCACAACACTTTGTTTTTATTGTGAGTATACACAAAAATAATACACATTTAACAGAATCGATTGATGTATGAAACTTGTTTTGTAAAATCAAAGTCAAAAGAGTATTTTGGGTCTCAATTCAACTCATAAGGAAAAAAGCGAGCAGATCACGCCGGCGTGATCTCCGACCTCTGAGGGTTAAATAGGGTGACCAGACGTCCAGAAAAATTCGGGACAGTCCCGAAATCTAAGCTGTTGTCCCGAATCCCGAATCCCGAATCCGGCCCTAATTGTCTCGAAAATTATACTAAAGCAAAATCTTGAGTAGTTATTGTCTGATAAAACATTAAAAACTGTCCGTGGAGGTTGAGTCGTCCTGCAGCCATTTTGGTTGGTTGATTGGCACTGTGTGTAAAAATAATACTTCGAACTAATGTCTGATGTCGGGTTACACAAAGCAAATCATCTACTCAATTATTTAGTTTTCTTATTTAATGACTGACAATTTAGTTGTAATAATAATTGTGGCATAAGGCTTATTAGCGTTAGGCTATAGCCTGAAAGGTCTGATTTACGCACTGTTACAACAGTCATTGTTTTTTATTTTTCACCATGACATTTGAGTTCATGATTTTAATGTTGTTTTTTTTGTGGCAGACTAAAGACTAATGAAATACTGTTGATCTTTGAATATAAATATGTTTGGTTCAGGTTTGAAATTCATTATCTTTTATTATAGGCTATGTAGTCTAATATCATAGTAAGAATACCATATTTGATGAAAGCCTCAAATGCTTCAGAAAGTTTCAGTTTCCCATCACTACCATCTGTTGTTGCAACAACCATTTATGCTGTCTTGATCATATGACTAGCACCTGCACCTGAAACTGATTGCTGGCCAGTCTCCTCCCACACTTGCTTAGGCTTGTTATCCTACTGGTTATAAGGGACAACACTGTATAAAACTGTATATCAGATTAAAGGAGAAACATTATGAATGAAACTTACTTGAAACTTGAACGTTTGCTATATCAACATCCTAACAAAGAGAATACGCTTAATTAATGTGGTTGTCAGTACATGTCAAGCTTTTCTTGCAATTTTTGCTGCCCATCATGTGTAAAGATACTTTTCATACACGAGAAGTGAGTTCAAACCCGGACACGCAAGTGGTTGCCGTGGTAACCTTAACGTGCTGGATTAATTTTATTTGAGGAAATCTGTTTAAAATAGGCTATTAGGCTTGAACTTATTGGTCCTGCGCTGCCTAAGGACTCAGTTGATTTGAATAAATATGCAGCCCAAATAAAGAGTGCAGCCCAAAGTGTTACAAATCCTGAGTTTGGAAAAAATAAGACTTAATTTAAGGTGCTCCGGGCCTAAGATCACTGTCATGTGGTGTCCTTTCATAAATTATCTCCAAAACCAATTATAACTGTAACTGGACAAATTGAGGCTGTCGTCAGGTTTTGCCTTTGATCTACTGAAGTTATTCTTTCTCTTTATTGTTTTCTTTATATACACAATGTAAAGGCACAATTTACACTCACCTAAAGGATTATTAGGAACACCTGTTCAATTTCTCATTAATGCAATTATCTAATCAACCAATCACATGGCAGTTGCTTCAATGCATTTAGGGGTGTGGTCCTGGTCAAGACAATCTCCTGAACCCCAAACTGAATGTCAGAATGGGAAAGAAAGGTGATTTAAGCAATTTTGAGCGTGGCATGGTTGTTGGTGCCAGACGGGCTGGTCTGAGTATTTCACAATCTGCTCAGTTACTGGGATTTTCACGCACAACCATTTCTAGGGTTTACAAAGAATGGTGTGAAAAGGGAAAAACATCCAGTATGCGGCAGTCCTGTGGGCGAAAATGCCTTGTTGATGCTAGAGGTCAGAGGAGAATTGTCCGACTGATTCAAGCTGATAGAAGAGCAACTTTGACTGAAATAACCACTCTTTACAACCGAGGTATGCAGCAAAGCATTTGTGAAGCCACAACACGCACAACCTTGAGGCGGATGGGCTACAACAGCAGAAGACCCCACCGGGTACCACTCATCTCCACTACAAATAGGAAAAAGAGGCTACAATTTGCACGGGCTCACCAAAATTGGACAGTTGAAGACTGGAAAAATGTTGCCTGGTCTGATGAGTCTCGATTTCTGTTGAGACATTCAGATGGTAGAGTCAGAATTTGGCGTAAACAGAATGAGAACATGGATCCATCATGCCTTGTTACCACTGTGCAGGCTGGTGGTGGTGGTGTAATGGTGTGGGGGATGTTTTCTTGGCACACTTTAGGCCCCTTAGTGCCAATTGGGCATCGTTTAAATGCCACGGCCTACCTGAGCATTGTTTCTGACCATGTCCATCCCTTTATGACCACCATGTACCCATCCTCTGATGGCTACTTCCAGCAGGATAATGCACCATGTCACAAAGCTCGAATCATTTCAAATTGGTTTCTTGAACATGACAATGAGTTCACTGTACTAAAATGGCCCCCACAGTCACCAGATCTCAACCCAATAGAGCATCTTTGGGATGTGGTGGAATGGGAGCTTTGTGCCATGGATGTGCATCCCACAAATCTCCATCAACTGCAAGATGCTATCCTATCAATATGGGCCAACATTTCTAAAGAATGCTTTCAGCACCTTGTTGAATCAATGCCACGTAGAATTAAGGCAGTTCTGAAGGAGAAAGGGGGTCAAACACAGTATTAGTATGGTGTTCCTAATAATCATTTAGGTGAGTGTATGTCTGTATGCATGTTGTGTTGTTGGTTGTGTTGTTATGTGAATATGTATGTTGATTGTTGTTTAAATAAAAATGGAAAAAAAAAAAAAAGTGGGGGCAGAGCGGAAGGAAAGCGGTATTATTCTATAACCTTGGTCCGACTATCGAACCAATTGCCTTTTCACTTCAGTTGGGACTGTGGTACCTGTAGAAGAAGTTTATCGGCAGATCTCAAACTCTTAACAAAAGTCAAGGATCAAGAGCTCAACTAAAGCAAACACTGATCATCATAATGGCGACTTCAAACTAAACATTCAATAAAACATCAACATCTAAACCTCTGTTAATTCTCAATAAAACTTATGTAGACGTATGACAGATATAAAGTCAAACTTTAAACACATATATATATATATATATATATATCTAATTAACGGAAGTTTCTCCAGTGTTATTTTAACACTGTAGATTGGACCCATACAGACACTGAGTAGTGTCCATTTAACACTGAGGATTTTACTGTGTAGAATGTTGAGTTGTTATAAAAATTAAGTTGAAAGAATGTTTACATATTTCAACATTTTTCAATTAAAATTGTATATATATTTGTGTTTTATAAATGTCACAACACAAAAATGCTGTTTGTAAATATTTTTATTTGAGCTGGTGTTGTTGAACACACATTACAGGTTGCAAGATACTTTATACTCAACTTTATTTTTTTCTTTAAGAATAAACCATATTTCATTTCATTGAGACACATATAGATGCTCACAATCATATTTTAAACAAGTAATTTGCAAATATATGACTAGTGCAAAACACAGGAGTGAGGAGAAGAAAGAAGCCACACCACCAGAATAACAAGATCCCATGAAATCAACTGACGTGGCTTGTGCTTTGCTTTTATTTTAAACAGCCAATATACTTTGAGACACATCCTCGAATCATGATCTTCTACTTTCTATTTAACAGCAATTATGTTTGACTGAACAGTCACAAATATTGTTGATGTCATGGAGTCTTTAAAACATATAGTGCACATTAGTATTTTAAATACCCAACGAACATTACATTGATAGTAAAAAGACTCATATGATACTTTTAAATTACATAAATTAATTTCATTGTACTGATATAAGCACATTATCTGATGATTAAAACAATACAAAAAGGTTTTTGCCAGTAAAAAAAAAAAACATTTGCCAGTTATGTAAGAACACAAACATATCCTTCACTCCTAAGATCTGCTGCAGATGAAGTTGAGTTTGTGGTGTTCAGGACGGCTGATCCAGCGCTGATCTCCTCCAGACTGAACTGCTCCAGATCTCACTCCAGACACACAGTTCTCCTCTCCTGGAGCCCAGTTATGAAAGCACACGGTCTCTCCGCTCACCCAGTACCAGAGGCCCAAAATACAGGAGTGACGTAAACCCAACCACACCGCCTCAGTAGACGCACGTTTAACCACATTCATCACACGACGCTGCATCTCGACTGACTGAACCGAGACCAGATCCGTATAATTCTGTCTGCAGTATCTCAGAGCTTCAGGCCACGTCAGATTCTCTTTGATCAGAATCAGTTTATCTGGACACAAAACAAACCACAAGCAAAAACTAGAGAGAGACTGATCAAAAACAACATGCAGAACAAACACTGTGGAGGAATCTGTCATGTCAGACATGTAGCGTGAACTTTAAGATATCTGGAGGTGATGGATGGATTGTGTGTGTTTGTGAGGATCTGCTCACCTTCATGACACACAAAAGGATATTGGTTGTTGCAAGAGATGTCATGCCATTGACCCTGAGCATTTGGTCTGATCACTGCACAGTTTTCAACACCTCCAACATTATTAGGTTGAGTAGGAGCCCAGTATCTGAATGAGGAGTTACTCTGATCTGACCACTGCCATGAGTCTCTGAACAGACCGATCCAGATCCATGATCTAGATAACCGAAGACCACTAATGAAATCCTTAACCTGTTGATTCTCATTCTGGTTCCTCACACTGACCAGATCAATGTGTTTCTGTCTGCAGTAACTCTGAGCGTCTCTCCAGTTCTTCTTCTGATTGACAAAGACGAGTCCTCTGTTCGCTTTAAGAAAAAAAGAAAAGAAAAAAAAAACAGTTTCATGAATCAGTTTGTTCATTATTCTTATGCTGCTTTATGGTTTGGATGTGAACAAGAGCAGCAATGGAAGCATCAGAAAAGAATTCAAAGACATGAAGTAACATTTCTGAGCATTTGGATGATTTTAAAGTGCTTTCTTTTTGTCCATTATGTTTCCTCTTCAGAACACTTGATTAAGAGCCTGAAGAGAGAAACGTCAGACAGAGGAAGATGTTACACTGCAGCTAAATATGTTAATTAACTAGTCCACTAAAATATTTACTTGTACGGTATACTAGTAATTTATAATTTAATGTAGTTGCAGTGTATTTTGATGCTTGATTTTGTTTTAGTGGACTATTATTACATTGACATTATTACATAATGCTGATAATATATTTTGAGATTTGAGATATTCATAGACCTGCAGCAACATAGACGAGAATAAGAAAACAAGTCTGGGTAATTTTAGCAGCTTTAAAGATAATTTTTTAAAGCACACTTTTTTTTCATGTGCACTTTTTAAAGCAGTGTTTTAAAATTTGAATCGGCCTATTTGAATCTTTTTTTTCTTTTTTTGAATTTGAATATTTAAATAAAAAATATTTAAAAGTATTTAATGCATTATTTTATTATAATTAATAATTTGTTATTACAGCTATTTTATAATAAATCCAATAGCAAAACATGAAATGCTGAGTGTCTTCCAGAAACTCAGCATCATGTATTTCTTGAGTCAGATACATCTTTTTCTCTTTATTCCAGAGCATTTGATGTTTTGTATTGATTATCTTTGAACTGATTATGTAATTGGCCTGATACATTTACAAATTCCCGAAGTACTGGCCGAGATGACGCTGTTCTCTGTGGGAACATTAGCGCTGAACACCCGCTGACGGCCTGGAGCTCGAACCTGCGAAAGCTTCTGAACATATCGTAAAATAGGCAATAAGATTATATATTAGTCAGATATTTGAGGTCTAAATAACTACATTCTCATCTAAAAAACTCTTAAAACAACATTTTGTGACACAACTACAGTAGTATTTATTTAAAATATGGTGGATTTTCTCGACCGCCATGACAGTCGGCGCTAGCGGAGTGATACAAATGGTGAAACAGTTTGAATGAGGTTACTGCACAAATATTGCACGGCTAAAAAAAGGCAATCAGCCAATCAGATTCGAGAACCACCTGAAACTATCTGAAAAAATGATATTCTTTGTGTTTTAATTTTGATAAATCATTGCATATGCACCTGCTGCGCAGACGTCACACTTCATCAGCGCGTTCTGTAAGGCTTTGCAGAAACACACAGTCACTGAGCGCCACAAACACACAGCAGTCGTCTTTTACAGTTCCTCCTGAACCAAAACAACGAGCTCATGCTGCGTTCACACCATGAGTGACTGTAATTATGAGATGGCAACCCGGAGCTGTTCACGTCCTCAGACTCGGATTTATGTGTTTTTTATGTCAACACTGTCAACGCCGAAATGAATCTACAGCAGTCAGGTGGTACAACTAGAGCTCTGTAAGTTGTTTATGTTCATTCATGAGTTCACACTTACATACAATTAGAGGGAGTAAAGTTTAATGTGTATTTGGCGTGCTGTCCGGAGGGAGGGCTCCGAGCTCGGAGTTCGGCCGGTGTGGTGTAATATTCTGTAACCCTATAGTAATGGGTCCCAATTAGTATGCCAGTAGTATGCCTGATCTAAATCTGTTCTCGCGATACGGTAAGGCAGTATCAGTGCAGTATAAGCTAAGGAAAAGCTCATAGCACGATCATCGGATAACGTTAGCTGTATGCTATGCTATGCTATTATCTAAGCTAACTAAAAAACACTACCTACGAGAAATGTTTAATTTCACAATCTATAGCTTCGGTTAAATACTAGTATATGAAACGTATAATTTAAAATACATTAAATACATTAATGATTCTTTATAACGTAGTACAAACGTCTTCTATAATAAAGTGATTTTGTATGATTTGTAACCAGGCACTAAAGCGATTACCCATAAAACGTGCTTTGAACCAATCGGATTGCTTGGGTCCTCAGCCCGGACCCATTACTATAGGGTTACAGGATACTATACCACACCGGAACCCAGAGTACTCCCCCCGTATGTAAGTGTTTAGGACTAGAAGTGTGGAGAAGGGGTGGTGGAGGGATGCTGCTAAACTGTCAATGAATTGAGGTGAGACTGCTGAATGTATATATATATACACATCTTATCATTGATTGCTGAGTGCTCTCCACTCGTGTTAATTATCTGAATGTGCTCCTCCCGAACTTTGTTAATAAAAACATCATTTATTATTGTAACGTTATGTGCTTTGAGACATGAGGTAATTTAACGCTGTCTCTCTTGATGCTTTGCCGACTTTCAAAGCCAGCTTGATATTGCTAGCCTCTCTGAAATGACCTACGCTACCTTTAATTTATAAATTAATGATGTGTGTGTTAGTAGAAAATGTTCTGGAGCCATTATATTTGGTATATGGTGCATGAACGGTTGTTGTAATTGTAAATAGCTGCACTCACTGTCATTGCAGATGAAACGACGAGTATCACTACATGACAAATCATGAAATTTTCCACTTGACATCATTCCACAATAATCTCTGCCTTCAGGTTGTCCAGATCCCCAGTTCAGATAGAGCGCAGGTTCACCTGAAGACCACTGCCATTTATTAACACTCGTCCTCTTCAGCCCAATCCAGACTAACTGAACACGTCCATCATTCACACTCTTCTTCAGCTCGTTCATGTCGTTCATGTTGTCAACGGTGGCCAGATCTGTGTAATTCTCTCTGCAGAATCTCTGAGCTTCAGTCCAGGTCTTCTCCTCGTTTATAAAGTGATACTGACGCTGAACACATTCAGCTACGGAGCAGAGAGCTGTGAAAGAGAGCGTTTGATTTAATGCTTTTCATAACAGGGTCAAACCTGATGAAACTATAAACCATAAATAAAACAACAAACACACTCACCAATGAGAAGAAGAATCAAACATAGAGTTTGGTCCATTTCTGAAGAAGAAACACATTAAAAATCCCAAATACTCACATATTCATCATGGACTAAATCATGATCATGTAATTAAAAAATAAATCAATTAATTAATTGATAAAAAAATAGCAGTTTTAGCAATTATTCAGACAATAATAACATTTGAAAGTGTAATTGTGTTTGAAGAATGAACATGTTCTTACTTTAGAGGTCGTGTGTTTCTGTCCTGAGTCTGATGTTTCTGTCTGCAGATTTACACTACGCTATTATTATATCTGCTCTCATCCCTCATTCAGCTCATCACATCATTTGTGTATTTCTCTAAAACTAATTTTCATGTTTTCCTTCCTCCTTATCTGTGTTTGTCTACCTCTGTATTTGCATATTGGCATCTTTGTCAGTTAGTATAAGTCTATATTTATATGAACCTTAATCAAAAAAATATGTGAACATTCACAATTTATATTGTTATATTCACAACTAAACAGCAGCTTTAATTATATTGCTGGACTGCATAACTCGTGTTTCATCCCTGTTCATCTTGACATGTATCGGCCTGTCCACCAACACTTGCGATCTTTCCACTTCACCATTTGTCTACTTACATTACATTTTTTTCTTGTATTTGTCCCAAGTGATCAAGTGTGTGTAGAACTTTTGATTACCCGATGTGACACACTTACAGTGTTGTAAAAATGCAAGTGTTTACAGAGCTTTATTTTGATTTTCAAAGCTTTGCATTTTTAAATAATCCTCTAAGTGCCTGTACAGCAGCTTTTAATTAAGTGATAAAAAGCAGTTGCAAATGTTGTAAAATTAAAAAATTCACATACTCATGTTTGCACCAGTAAAATGTGCTCACTTATATCCTGTTGCGTGCACATACTCTCTAGTGGCCAAGACTGCAGGTGTGGGTATTTGGACAGACCCCATGTTTGAGTTTCTCAGTTTTGGGCCACTTTTATCTGTTGCTGTTTTTTTTTAACCTTTATTTAACCAGGAAAAGTCCCATTGAGTTACAGTAACTCTTCTCCCAGGGAGTCCTGGCCAAGATAGGCGGCCAAAAAGTTGCAAAGAAAAAACATTAAAAAAGATAGGACAAAAAAATCACATACTACACAACAAATCTCTATACATAGACTATACATATACAAACAAGACATTATGTTTAACTTAAGTAAATACAAACATATAATTTAAAGGGTACCTAGTTAAAAACAATTTGTCACAATAATGATTCCAGATCCAATTGCAAGTTGCTCAAGTTTATTAGACAGAGAAGATACTCAGATCAGACAAGATGCAGGAGACTGATGAATCTTGACAGACGATACCATAAAGGAATACTCAGGGTGCACTAAAAGAGACTGGTCGATGTGAATTCCCGAACTGGTAATCCAGCGCCACATGGGACTCAGAGGAGAACGCGAAGAATAAACACAGCAGGCAGCTCAGACGAGGTAACTGGCAACAAGAACAAGACATAAGTGACAAAATTTTTTTGTCACACAAAATTGTCAAAATTGTACAGTTTCATACAGAGTGCAGTGGTGAGTCCTAGCTTTTGCATCTATAATGAAACGTAAGGCAGAGTGATATAATACATCTATTTGTTTTAATAAAAATGAGGTAGAGTGCATATAAATTAAATCACCGTAATCCAAAACTGTTAAGAATGAACTCTGCACCAACCTTTTCCTTGCTGAATAAGGAAAGCACCTCTTTAATCTAAAATAAAAACCTAACTTAGGTCTGAGTTTTTTTAAAAGGCTCTCAATATGGACCCCAAAAGACAATTTATCATCAATCCAAATACCTAGGTATTTGTAAGAAGTCTTTGTAAGAAGACTTTTTAGCATTTAATACCAACTTTAATCCTACCAGAGATTTTTGTACCTGACTAAAGGCAGACTGTAAATGATAAATTGCAAAATGAAAAGATTGGTAAATCTTTGATACCAATCTTTCATTTGAAAGTCACGTGTCTAGTATCTGTAAAACCGCATTTTTCCATCTTAAAAATATATCTAAATTACGTCATATGCTCTCATTGACAAATGCGGAACAATTAGTTCATGCGTTCATGACCTCAAGGCTAGATTATTGTAATGCTCTACTGGGTGGTTGCCCTGCACGCTTAATAAACAAACTACAGCTAGTTCAAAACGCAGCAGCTCGAGTTCTTACCAGAACCAGGAAGTATGACCATATTAGCCCAGTTCTGTCAAAACTGCATTGGCTCCCTATTAAACATCGCATAAATTTTAAAATATTGCTGATTACTTACAAAGCACTAAATGGTTTAGCTCCGCAGTACTTGAGCGAGCTCTTAACGCATTATAGTCCGTCACGTCTATTGCGATCTCAAAATTCCGGCCAGTTGATAATACCTAGAATATCAAAATCGACTGCTGGCGGTAGATCCTTTTCCTATTTAGCACCAAAACTCTGGAACAGTCTTCCTACCATTGTCCGGGAAGCAGACACACTCTGTCAGTTCAAAGCCAGATTAAAGACACATCTCTTTGACCTAGCATTTACATAATACATTATAGACTTCTATAATTTAATGTTAGGCTGCATAGATTAGGTCAGCCGGAACCGGGAACACTTCCCATAAATCCTGATGTACTCGTTACATCATAAGAAGAATGGCATCTACGCTAATTTTAGTGTGTGTTTATCCCGAGGTTTTCCTGCAGCCTGCCGGATCCAGGCCGTATCCAGATCTGACGAAGGACCTTCGCCTGGACCGATGACAACGCAGTGCTGAAGTGCCAACTAGTCTCTCCCTATGGAGGATCCCTCTACCACTCTACAGATAAGGCGTTGTCGGGAAAATTAGTTTCGTGTTCCTACCCCAAAGCAACAAAATAAAATAAAATTCTTTATCAAAATTTATAAGGAAAGACAAGTACTTTGTTTAGGCTTGGCTTGTAGGGAATTCCAAACCTGCGTATTTTCAAACGCACATAACTATAGAACCCATTCTAAATGCGCATGTGAACGCCATCAGCGTTTCTCACAGGTTCGCGTTTAAAGTCTGTGTAGAGAGAATGGTGTCGTCTTAGCGGCCCCTAATTTAATAACAAATTATCGTTGCGACGGAAGCAAATCAATCAAAACTAACTTTAGATGGAAAATAACTTAACTCTGCTATAAAGCCAAAACAATATCTGCTACCTTAAATTATCCGCTTATCTCTGTAAAGCTGCTTTGAAACAATCTACGTTGTTAAAAGCGCTATATAAATGAAGATGACTTGACTTGACATGAGATACAGTTCACAATCGAGTCCCACGAATTCCTCAGTCCACACGACCTAACCAGTAGTTCTACGTCAACACAGAGGACAAGCCGGCTGACCACGCATCTGACACGGATACATGCCGGACGTTTGAAATTGTTAACCCAGAATCAGACATGGAAATACGACCTGAAGTGAGTAGCTTTCTTACTCAGACTCAAAACAGAGGCCTTACCGCCACGCGGTTAGAGCGCTTTCATGCATGCGCTCCCTCACCAGGGCTTTTGCCCTACTCATCCACATAGCCAGCGCTTACAGACAAAACAAGTCCAGTGAATGTAAAGGATGGCACCACTGCAACCTCCCACGCAATCCGGATGAATTGTCTCAGGCAAGACACATCATCATCTGAGACGCACAAGAAGATGTCTTTGCAAAAGAGCTCACAGCTCTTGAGCTCGGACAAGCTGTAACCAAGGACAGTTCCCTTCACAAGCTCAGACCTGTTCTTGAAGGTGATCTGATTTGTGTTGGTGGCAGATTAAAACACGCTGCTGACTTGAGCACTCAGGAAAAAACATCATCTTGCCCAAGACCAGCCACGTTTCTCTGCTGTTGGTGCGACAGTATCATGACGAGGTAGAGCATCAAGACCGACACATCACTGAAGGGGCCCTGAGAGCAGCGGGCTTCTGGGTCATAGGTGAAAAATTACTTATTGCCTCTCTTGCACAAATGTGTAGTGTGCTGAAAGTTATGCGGAAGAACAGAGGAACAGCTTATGGCAGACTTACCTCCAGAACACTTGCACACATGCCCACCCTTAACCTATGTAGGAGTGGATCTGTTCGGACCATGGCAAATCGTCTCCAGGCGTACCCGAGGTGGACAGGCCAAAAGCAAAAGATGGGCAATGCTCGTCTGCTGTATGAGCTCCCGAGCCATGCACATCGAGATCATCGACTCCCTAGACACGTCCAGTTGCATTAATGCATTGAGACGTTTCTTTGCCATACAGGGACCTGCGAAGCAGATAAGACCGGACCGCAGAACACTCCCCAACGGGATCTGAAAGAAGGGGACATTGTGGTCCTGAAGGACAGTCAAGCTGCACGTAACACATGGCCTATGGCGAGGATCACAGCTGTCTTCCCTGGGAGAGACAGCAAAGTAAGGAAGGTGGAGCTCAGGACATCGGACCAAGGTTCTGTGAAGGTGCTCTTGAGACCAGTGTCAGAAGAATTCCTTCTTCTGCCCAATGACTGACGGATCAGAGACATTTGATAGTTAATGGTGACCTCTAAGGTCAGACTAGGAGTGTTCTGCCCTACAGACATTTAATATATACTTTCAGTTTCATTCAGACTCTTATTTTGATGTTTGTTTACTGTGCTAAAACAGGAAGTAGGAAACCACGTTAGAAACGGCAGACTGGTTAAAAATGCAGACGGTCATTACGCCAGGGAAAATGCATCCTACCCGTTGACTTCCCACCCGAAGCATCGCTTGTAAGTACATAATCTTTGTTCTGACTAAGTTAAATTTTAAGCATATTGATTTCATGCTGTAAAGTAATGTTCATGAAAACTGGACCTCTGGAGTACCTATAAACTCATCCGAATACATGAGGGGGACGAGTGGAAGACCGCATTTGTGACCCCTACAGGCCATTATGAGAATTGCGTAATGACATACGGCCTAGTCAATGCCCCAACAAACCAATTTATTATTTATCAAAAGATGAAAACAAGTATTTAACAATCAAAAGAAAACATGTGTGGTTATACACTGCTCAAAAAAATAAAGGGTACACTTAAACAACACAATGTTGTTTAAGTCGTTGTTCAACTCCAAGTCAATCACACTTCTGTGAAATCAAACTGTCCACTTAGAAAGCAACACTGATTGACAATCAATTTCACATGCTGTTGTGCAAATGGAATAGACAACAGGTGGAAATTATAGGCAATTAGCAAGACACCCCCAATAAAGGAGTGGTTCTGCAGGTGGTGACCACAGACCACTTCTAGGAACTGAGATTTCCTGGCTGATGTTTTGGTCACTTTTGAATGCTGGTGGTGCTTTCACTCTAGTGGTAGCATGAGACGGAGTCTACAACCCACACAAGTGGCTCAGGTAGTGCAGCTCATCCAGGATGGCACATCAATGCGAGCTGTGGCAAGAAGGTTTGCTGTGTCTGTCAGCGTAGTGTCCAGAGCATGGAGGCGCTACCAAGAGAGGCCACTACATCAGGAGACGTGGAGGAGGCTGTAGGAGAGCAACAACCCAGAAGCAGGACCGCTACCTCCGCCTTTGTGCAATGAGGAGCAGGAAGAACACTGCCAGAGCCCTGCAAAATGACCTCCAGCAGGCCACAAATGTGCATGTGTCTGCTCAAACGGTCAGAAACAGACTCCATGAGGGTGGTATGAGGATCCCGACATCCACAGGTGGGAGTTGTGCTTACAGGACAACACCGTGCAGGACGTTTGGCATTTGCCAGAGAACACCAAGACTGGCAAATTCGCCACTGGCACCCTGTGCTCTTCACAGATGAAAGCAGGTTCACACTGAGCACGTGACAAACGTGACAGAGTCTGGAGATGCCGTGGAGAACGTTCTGCTGCCTGCAACATCCTCCAGCATGACCAGTTTGGCGGTGGGTCAGTAATGGTGTGGGGTGGCATTTCTTTGGGGGGCCGCACAGTGGGGCCCCTCCATGTGCTCGCCAGAGGTAGCCTGACTGCCATTAGGTTCCGAGATGAGATCCTCAGACCCCTTGTGAGACCATATGCTGGTGCGGTTGGCCCTGGGTTCCTCCTAATGCAAGACAATGCTAGACCTCATGTGGCTGGAGTGTGTCAGCAGTTCCTGCAAGAGGAAGGCATTGATGCTATGGACTGGCCCGCCTGTTCCCCAGACCTGAATCCAATTGAGCACATCTGGGACATCATGTCTCGCTCCATCCACCAACGCCACGTTGCACCACAGACTGTGCAGGAGTTGGCGGATGCTTTAGTCCAGGTCTGGGAGGAGATCCCTCAGGAGACCATCCGCCACCTCATCAGGAGCATGCCCAGGCGTTGTAGGGAGGTCATACAGGCACGTGGAGGCCACACACACTACTGAGCCTCATTTTGACTTGTTTTTGAAGGACATTACATCAAAGTTGGATCAGCCTGTAGTGTGGTTTTCCACTTTAATTTTGAGTGTGACTCCAAATCCAGACCTCCATGGGTTGATAAATTTGATTTCCATTGATAATTTTTGTGTTATTTTGTTGTCAGCACATTCAACTATGTAAAGAAAAGAGTATTTAATAGGATTATTTCATTCATTCAGATCTAGGATGTGTTATTTTAGTGTTCCCTTTATTTTTTTGAGTAGTATATAATGTTCATATGCCCTGGCACTGAAAAATAAGTAGTGAATATAAATAGAAAATATTAAATACTAATAAATAAGTACTAATTGAAATGCACATGTTGCCTAACTAACGTCTGCACTGTATAGCAGAGCCAGTATGGGGGGAAACAGGCAGGCGTAATAATCTCAAGAGGGCTTTTACCAGCATGTTGTTGTTGCAGCAGCAGGGGAACCCTCCTAAACTCCATTCATGTGTCTTCTTTTTAAAGAAACTCACCCTGGCGGAAAGGAATTATGATATCAGTAACAGCAAACTCCTCGCTATCAAACTCTCTCTGGAAGAGTGGAAGCACTGGCTAGAGGGCGCTCACCATCTGTTCAGAGTACTCACCAATCATATGAACTTAGAGTATTTTTGTGATATGAAGAGACCTCTGGCAGGCCAGGTGGGCATTTGTTCTTCTCTAGATTCAATTTCTCCTTTACCTATCATCCCGAATAAAAAAAATACCAAAGCTGATTTCCTCTCCCGTATTCATGCTTCTGAAAGTGTTTCTGAATCTCCAGAGCCTGTGATCCCCTCTAGGCTAATCTCATCCCAATCGTCCTGCCGCTCTTGGAAGAGGCCATCTGCTGAATCGTTGGGGTCCTCCCCTGTGCCTTCTAAGGATCTCTTCTCCTTCATCTATACCCATCGTCACCACTCACCTTCTCACCTGGACTTCACTTACCTGCGGCAACTGAGGTGTGTGCGTTCCAGGATTCAGCCGTCACAATCTCTCACCATCCCCGCAAAGATAAGAGACAGGTTAATTCTAGTGTTAATTTTAGAATAAGTTGACATACAGTTGCAAAGATACTTATAGTCAATAGAATGTCTGTTGGAGAACCATCATAATAAATAGTTAGTAAATATGAAGCAGAAAGTCTACTAATACTATAATGAGAGTTAGTTGAAATGTAGTCGCAAATACTCATAGTCAACTAAATGTTCAAAAGAGACCATTAAAATAAAGTGTTACCTAGTTTTTGTCATATTTAGTCAACCTTATCCTATTTTGTTTTAGTAAAGTTTTAGATGACTAAAAGTCTCTGCATTAGTCAAAGAAAACCTAAACTATTTCGTTTTAGTCAATGAAAACATTAACATTTTAGCAATAAGATTATTGTGTGAAGTTCATGCATTATGAAATGAGTTCATTTCAGCTATAAGCAGCCCTGTGTGTCAATGTTGCTAACTTCAATTTTGACAGAAAGGGACAACAACACAATCAAAACTAGGTGGAATTACACTTATTTACAATTATAAAATAATTACTTTATGGAGGTTTATCCTGCATAAAGTTCTTGTAGACATTTGGTTTTATAACGTTAATATGTTGGTTTTTATAACATTAATGATGCCAAATCCAGTACATTTTTATGATGATCTGAATTGTAGACTGAGACACTAGGTGGTGCTCTTGGGCAAATTTGTTGCTCAACAACTGCACAGTAAAGACAGTTTAAATCTAAAGTACTTTTTTTTTTTTTTTTTACTTATTTAACAGTTCAAATGAAACTTTAAAAAGTAAGGGAAATACAATTATGAATTTGCACACTTTGACTGTTGTATGGACAGTTAGCTCCTACTGCGACGGTTCACAATCAACGGTTAATTGGTTCAGTTTAGCTATAAAATACATCCAATAGAATAAAAATAGTTCACAAAATAAATCACAAAGATGTTGTAAACCTACCTCGAGATCTTTGTGGTTAGCCTTGATGTGCAGTTTGTTGTGTTTTTTCCTGCCATTTTGAATCCACTTCCCTTCCCTTATGTTAGAATCAGACATTAGATTTTTTTTTCCCGCCTTGATATACAGAAAATGGGCCCAAATATCAGGTCTTGGCATATTTCAAGCACGGTCATCTTTAATTTGCCATGACAGCAACAGCACTAGGGCAAAAGAGAAGACCTGATATTTGGGCCCCTCATTTTCTGTAAATCAAAGCGGAAAAAAAGGGAAGGTAAGTGGATTTGCGGAAGTTATTTTTTTCAAGTTCAGAACGCATTTCTCTATATGGCTCTGAGAATACTATACCGCACTCAGAAAAAAAAACATAAAAAACTTCCGCTCATGCCATAGATGAACAGCGGATTGTAACAAAAATAAATGTTGACAAAAATAAAGAGATTTATGGTTAGGTTTTTTTTTTTTTTTTTTTTTTACTACATTATAGTCTCGTATTTTTCCGTCAACCATATTGCATGTTGATTTAGTCCGTTATCGTTTAATGACCTTGGTGCCATCTCGTCTTCGTCTCGTCTTAGTCGTAGAAAAAAAGGTCGCCAACAAATATTTTTCGCCATATTTTCGTTAACGAAATTAACACTAGTTAATTCTACAACCTGCCTTCTGCCATATTTACTCACCTGTTTGTTTATGCTCCTCTGCTGCATCATTACAATAGAACGTTATTGTAAACTTTTTCAATACATGTCACATTTATTTTAAGATATAAATAGTTAATTGTAACAGTATTGAACATTAAATACAACGCTTTCCTGTGGTATTTACACAGGAGGGTACATTCAAAACATCACTTGCCAAAGCTTAGCTGTAATTTTGTTTTTATTGGCATATTAATCTGGTGTAACAATAACTCAGGATTAATTGTACCCAAAAGCAGTGAATATCTCAGATAAAACAGATAATAAATAAACGGATGATTAAATCCAATATTTTACAAAACATTCACATTCTTGCACAACTCTCAAACTTCACTTACCCAAAACAAATACAACATCCCTTAACAAAGGATGAGGAAATCATGACAGTATAAATGCACAGTAACTATAAAGACATAAAGACAAGACTGTGGAAATAGTGAGAGACTTCTGCTACCCTTTTTGCATTTGCCCAGTAAACCACTTAAATTAGTGAATAATGTGTCACACATACATGTTTAGTTAGTTAGGTGGTAATGTTTTTTTTTTTCCGCAGTTTTGAAACACAAGTCTGTTCAGTGGCGTTACTCTTCTGGTACTTCTTTTGGAAGACATTCCCATTGGATTGGGTTCTCCATGAAAGTTTAGCGTATTGTGCCAAACCCTTCTCCTTCAGTATCCGCTCCATCTGAAGAACAGAACGAGACGTTGACATGGTATTAGCCTACTGTTGGCTTTCTCCATTGCATTTGCAATAGTATGTAATCCCTATTCTTGTTCATTCTCTTGCAAATTAGAAACAGTTCCAGGTGAGTTTCTCTATGGTGACGTGTGTGTGTGTGTGTGTGTGTGTGTGTGTGTGTGTGTGTGTGTGTGTGTGTGTGTGTGTGTGTGTGTGACTCACCTTCTCTAAAATCTCTTTCATCTCTGCAGGATCATTCACATTTTGACCTGATTTCACCTCTACTCTCACTATCTGTCTCTTCCTCTCTGTGGGACACACACACACACACACACACACACACACACACACACACACACACACACACACACACACACACTCTGATGAAGCATTCAGAGTCATAAAGAATCATGTAAGATCAATTTTGCAGTAGTAGAGGAAAACGACTTGAATGAAATGACTCCATTAATAAAAAAAGTGTCTGGTAACCCTTTAGATTACAGCCTGCAAAGTACAGCGTAATTAAAACAAATTTACAGTGTAACTTTTGGTAATTATAGTGTACCTATATAGTACTGACATGTTAGTGTAAGGAAACAATATGTAAAGTTTGGGGAATAAAGGGGTATGAACTAGGAGAATTAACAAATTATTTATACTGTAATTATTTTAGAATCAATGGGAACTTATTCTACCATTATGATACAACAATCTTACATTTGGGAGCTATCAATAAATAAATAAATAAATAAATAAACTGTATAAATGCACAGATATGTACCCTGTAATTTTTAAAAAGCCTATACAGTATGTATTGGTACACTATTATTTAAAAAAATGGTATGCAGTGCATGTTCTCGCTTAATTGCTCCCAAATATAAGATAATGTATCTACTAATGTCATAATAGTAGAACCCATTGGTTCTAAAATGCTTACAGTTTAAATAATGTATTAATTCTCCTGGTTGTTACCCCTTTATGGATGGCGGCTGCCTGCTGAGACTCGGCGCAACACTCTCCCAAAACGCTCAAATAAACCTTGGTATGTGTGACAAGACTGTGATGTAAAGAAGGACAATTTCAGCTTAAACCTATATCTTGTCAATGCGAGAAACAAGACAGTCGTTTGCAGCCAAACAACACATTATGACCGAAGTAAATAGGCAGCTGGTTGAAAACAATGCGGCCTTGACTCAGGCCATTGATGATTTAATGGCCAAATACTTAAAAGAGGCCGACGTGAAAGCCGAATCACGCATCAACAGGCTTGAGAAACGCATTGATAGTATGCATTCAACTTTATCCAAGCACACGGAGGAAATACGGATAATACGCTCAGATACAACCCAGTTAAAAGAGCGCGTGAGTGAGGCTGAACAAACTGTCTCACAGTGTGTGGAAACAATGCACAAATATCAAGCAAAACTCACAGAAATGGAGGATCGCGCACGGAGAGACAATCTGCTTATATTCAATCTAAAAGGAGGAGTTGAAGGTGCAAATGCTCTGGATTACCTGCGAGAACACCTTCCCAAGTGGTTCCCTGCTCTCGTTCAGGAAAAATCGTTCAGAAGTGGCTAATCTAGTCGCCGGGGACTACAGCGAGGCCACTTAAAGCGTCGTAAATCATGCTATAAGGTGATGCATGAAGCCAGTACAAAGGGGTTTCAGGCTTTCCGTCTGTACCCCGCGACCAAAGGGAATGTCAGGCATTTATTTCAAGACGCAAGTAAGGCTGAGCTTTTGGGATGAGCGGGGGAAGAGTGGGAAGGGAATATTTAATGTTCAATCACCAATATTTTGTTTTCTACCTGTCTTTTGAATACATCTTTAGATATATGGAGATTTATAGTTGGTATTATTTAAAACTAGATAAGTATAACACTGACTAGAGAGCAAAGCATGCATGATTTTGATAAGGACCTGGACCCTGATAGCCATGGGTTGAATGAAATATGTGACGTCTCTAAATATTATACTGATTATATATATTTTTTTATATATTTATAATTTTATTTTATTTAAATGTCAATTCAAGGGACAGTCTGTCGCTTGTTCATTTCAACGTCAGAAGTCTTTATGCAAATTTCAACAAAATGAAGGATTATATCACTACATTTACAAGTCGATTCAAAATAATAGCACTTTCTGAAACATGGATTAGCAATGAAAAGGGTGTAGACTTTGAAATAGAAGGATACAAGTTATACCACGTAAGTAGATCAGAAAAAAGAGGAGGGGGTGTGGCGCTGTATGTTGATAGTCATTTGAAATGCAAACTTGTTGAAAAAAATGTCTATTGCAATCGAGGGAATCTTTGAATGTGTAGCTGTTGAAATCGATATGGGAAAAAACAGGAATGTGATTGCTGCTTGCATTTACAGAGCTCAAGGATCCAAAATAGACGTTTTCCAGGACAAATTTGAACAATTACTTGATACACAGAATAACCACAAAACATTTTTAATAAGTGGTGATTTCAATATTGATTTTCTCAATCAATCAGATTTCTTAGATGCATTGTATACAAGATCTCTTTTTTCTTTAATTACACAGCCTAGCAGAATCACTAGTTCATGTGCCACATTAATTGATAATATTGTCACAAATGATGTTCAAAAAATTGTTCAAAATGGATTATTGATAAATGACTTAAGCGATCATTTGCCTGTTTTTACCATATATGACATGCAACCTGAGATATACAAGAGTTCACATCAGCCTTCATATTTTAGAGTGAGAACCGAGAAAACAATAAATGACTTTAGGAGTGAGCTTTCACAACAGAACTGGTCAGGTGTCTATGTGACTGATGTGAATGCAGCATATGAAACCTTTTTAAACGTATATCTATAATAAATGTTGTCCACTAAAGCTGTCAAAGAAACCCCCTAAAAGTGATAAACCTTGGATGACATTAGGATTAATTAAAGCATGTAAAAAGAAAAATAGATTGTATAAAGACTTTGTAAAAAAATAGGACACCTAATTGTGAGGTCAAATACAAAGCAAATAAATTGACGACAATTTTAAGAGAAACTAAAAGGGATTATTACAATAAACAATTGAAAGATAATAAACGAAATATGAAAATAACATGGAAAATATTAAATAATATAATAAAACCAAACTCACAACATATTAAGTTACCTGAATATTTTGTGTACAATGAAACTGTTATGAAATATAGCATAGATGTGGCCAATGAATTTAACTCATTTTTTATTAATATTGGGGAAAATATTGCCAAATCAATTGATATATCTAACCAAAGTCAAAATGCTACCTGTAGAATGGAAAGTAAAATAATGCAGTCCATGATCCTGGGTGAGGTTAAGGAAAATTAAATTGCGTCTATTGTTAGCAAATGTGAAAATAAAACATCTACTGATAGTGACGGACTTGTCATGACTATTGTAAAACGGACCATTGACTGTATTATTAATCCACTGACTTTTATTTTTAATTTGTCTATACATTCGCGTGTCTTTCCTGAGAAGATGAAGGTCGCTAAAGTCGTTCCACTTTTCAAAAATGGAGATGTACACCACTTTAACAACTACAGACCAGTGTCATTGCTCTTGAAAAGTGGTTTGCTCAAAAACTAAATATTTTTTTAGAAAAACATAAATTAATTACTGAAAAACAATATGGCTTTAGAGTAAAAAGATCAACAGCTTTGGCATTAATTGAACTCATAGAAAAAATTACATCTGCAACTGAGAATAAGCAATACACAGTGGGGGTCTTCATCAACTTAAGCAAAGCATTTGACACCATAAATCACAGTCTGCTATTGTCAAAAGCATACAACTATGGCATTAGGGGTCTAGCTCATCAATGGCTCAAAAGTTATCTCAACAATCGACAGCAGTTTGTTCAAATTAATGGTCAAAGATCTGAGTTAAAAGATATAATATGTGGAGTTCCACAAGGGTCCGTTTTAGGCCCATTACTTTTTATTTTGTTCATTAATGACCTCTGCGAAGTGTCTAAAGTATTACAGTTTTTGATGTTTGCCGATGATACCAACATTTTTTATTCTGGAAATAATCTGTCAGAAATTACAGAAAATATAAGTTCAGAAATGGGAAAAATTAAGAAATGGTTTGACAAAAACAAATTATGTTTAAATTGGGAGAAAAAAAAAAACTTGATTTTTGGTAATTGTAAAAAGAATGAAAATGTAAGAATAGCAATTGAAGGAACTGATATTGAAAGAGTTAATGAGATAACATTTTTAGATGTTATTTTGGATGATAAATTTAATTGGAAAGATCACATAGTTTATATTAAGAGTAAAGTTTGTAAAAGTATTGGGGTCTTGTATAAAGTCAAAGATGTTTTAGACTCTTCTTCGTTGCATATGTTGTACAATTCCCTAATACTTCCATATTTTGGATACTGCACAGAAGTCTCTGTTTTTGTTACAGAAAAAAGGCATTAAGGATTATCAATAAGACAGGCTACAGAGAACACACTAACAGTTTATTTGTAAATTCTGGACTTCTAAAATTCAAAGATTTGGTTGATTTGAAGAGTTTGATTTTTATGTGGAAAGCTAAGCAGAGAGTTCTGCCTATGGTTTTACAAAATTCATTTACTCTTGTATCAGAGGAAGATGGCCATAGAAGGCAATATCATTTTAAAACTCTTTTCGCACGTACTACACAAAAACAGATGTGTGTGTCTATTTACGGAGTTAAACTGTGGAACACCTTGGACTATGAACTGAAGTGCTGCAAAAGTGTTTGTAAATTTAAGAAATTGTATAAGGAAAAAATACAGGAATGTTACAAGAAAAATGATGACTAATATGCTTAAAATGATGATAATTAAGTGTAAAGATAGGTATTATTGAAAATGTATTATTGAAAATGTTTGGTGTTTGGGGTGAGGATTGGGGTTGATCCATTCATAAAGCAGCTGTTTTTTATTTTGTTTTTTTATTTTATATGTGCACAAATAAGCGACAGGTACCATAAGATTTTTTCTTCTTCCTGTTCTTTTTTGTTTTCATTCATGCATGTTATGTATGAATGAATGAATAAAAATGATGTATGACTTGTGCAATAAATAAATAAATTTATTCCCCAAACGTTACATATTGTTCCCTTATACTTACATATAAGTACTTTATAGGTACACTATAATTACCGAAAGATAGGCTGTACATCTGTCTTAATTGCACAGTACTTTCCGGGCTGTAATCTAAAGCTTTACCAAATGTCTTACTCTGTTAGATAAATCAAATCAAATCAAATCAAGTATATTTGTATAGCGCTTTTTACAATACAGATTGCATCAAAGCAGCTTCACAGTATTAAAATAAAATAATACAACAAAGTTTGTTTCTAGTGGAATTTATTGATTGATAGAATAAAATTAAATATCCCCAAAATATCCCCAACTGAGCAAGCCAAAGGCAACAGTGGCAAGGAACCGAAAAACTCCATCAAGTGACCTAATGGTGTCCTAAAACTCCATCAGGTGACCTAATGGAGAAAAAAAAAAACCTTGGGAGAACCCAGGCTCAGTCGGGGGCCAGTTCTCCTCTGGCATTTATGAACTAGAGGCCGGATTGTAGTTTGAAACTGTGAGATTAACAATATTATATGAATGCCTGGCTGAAACGATGCGTCTTTAATCTAGTTTTAAACTGGGAGAGTGAGTCTGAGCAACGAACAGTATCAGGAAGGCTATTCCAGAGTTTTGGAGCCAAATGTGAAAATGCTCTCCCTCCTTTGGTTGATCTGGATATCCTAGGTATGACCAAAAGCCTCGAATTTATTGATCTTAAAGAGCGCAATGGATTATAGGGTGATAGAAGATCCGTTAAATAGACTGGAGCTAAGCCGTTTAGGGCTTTATAAGTCAGTAGCAATACCTTATAATTAATACGGAACTTTATAGGTAGCCAATGCAGTGATGATAAAATCGGTGTTATATGATCATATTTTCTTGATCTAGTAAGAACTCTAGCGGCTGCATTTTGGACTAACTGTAGCTTGTTTATTGAGGATGCAGGACAACCGGCTAATAAAGTGTGGTGGGACGTACAGAGTTTCCTTTTTTTTAACAAATTAATTTAATGCTTGTGGGTAATTAGTGTCCAATTATGTGCCGCGAGGGAGTGTATAAAAAAAAGGGGGATTCGAATGCACCGCGTGGTCACCGTCTGTGCGTCATTGCCGGGGACCGCTCGTTCCGGTTTGTTCATCCCGTCTGCTTTTGAGGTACGTGTTGTCTGGTTGACTAGTTAGCACATAGATTTGTGACTTTATGTAATAGTCATTTGGGTTATAGCATTATGGCTGATGGTTCGTCGTTGGCGGTGGCTATTCATATGCCCTGCCTGCATTCCCGTGCTTTGTGACACGGTGGTATCCTTCTGTGTGTGCGTGACGTGGATGTGCGCCTAGTTATGAAATGAAGGAGGAATAGACTGTTCGGCAAGGAAACGCTGTTTGACGCTGCTGCTTTGTACCCCGGATTTCTCCTGTGACAACTGAACTTTTTATCAACACGTGCGAGCTCGATCTAGGCGTGTTTGGGTGACGCATGCTCTCCAGCATGGTTCTCGTGATCGCAGTGTTTTGTTTCTTTCTTTTCTTCAACTAGTTCTGTGTTTACAGTTTGTGTTTTTTTTTGTACATTTATTTTATTATCTTTTTCAGTGTATTCTTTGAATGTTTGTTGTGTAATTGTGTTCTTTATTTGATTATTTTTGTGAAGTTGTCTTGTAGTGTGTTTTGTTCTGCTTGAAGGGTGCAGTGAGAAGGAGACTGAGGTGAATATACACCTAGCTTTGATACCAAATCCTGATCTCCATCATTGTAACGGTTTCATGATTTTCTGATTTATACATTTAAATGTTTATTTGTTTGTCGTAATTAAGTGTTCTTGTTTGAGATCATTGTGACTTCATTATAGGAGCCGAGGCTTCTGGGCAGGCCGCTAGTAGGCCCTCACGTGTGGAGGTTTGGTCACAGAGTGCTGTGCGTTCATGCTTGAGCTTATTGGAGTGTGTGTGTTGATACCTATGCACAGGGTGGTAAGAGTGATTATAGGAGCCTTGTGCTCACTAAATAGTGTACCTGCCATTATTAAGCCTCGGTCTCCTTTTTGGGTTCACTAGAGCCGTGAATGTCGAGTGATGAATGCTGACCCAGTCTTTTAATGCTGTCTTTTAAGATTGTTGCTTGAATAAAGCTTTTTGTATTTTTTTGTATCCACGTCTCCGGCCCTTCTTCGATAATAACGTTCCTGTGTCCTTTTTTGTGGGTTATTAAATTCATGAGTATTAATATTTCCCTGTTAAACAGGGTGGCGTAGTCGTGCATTTGTAGAATTAGTCCGTGAGTTGCTCCCCTTGAGCGGCGCCACGCTACAAAAGCATTACAGTAATCTAGTCTCGAGGTCATGAATGCATGAACTAACTTTTCTGCATCAGAAACTGATAGCATATTACGTAGCTTAGCAATGTTTCTAAGGTGGAAAAAGGCAGTTTTTGAAACATACGAAATATGATTTTCAAAAGACAGGTTACAATCGAGTATAACACCCAGGTCTTTTACTGTAGAGGATAAAGTAACAGGACATCCTACGATGTCAAAGTTGTATTGTGAGAGGTTCTGTGGGCGGTTTTTTGAACCGATAAGTATTACCTCTGTCTTGTCTGGATTTAATAAAAGAAAATTACGCGTCATCCAATCTTTTATATCTTTAACACACTCTGTCAATTTGGATAAATTAGCGTTTTCATCCGGCCGTGATGAAATATATATTTGAGTGTCATCAGCATAACAATGGAAACTAATTCCATGTTTCCTTATAATATTTCCAAGTGGCATCATATATATTGAGAATAACAGAGGGCCTAACACAGATCCCTGCGGCACTCCATAGTTTACTGGAGTTATGATCGATTTTTCTCCATTTAAATAGACAAAATGGTAGCGGTCAGATAAGTATGATCTAAACCAGCTTAATGCTTGTCCTTGAACACCAGTATAATTTTGTAGTCGATCTAAGAGTATTGTATGATCTATAGTATCGAACGCAGCACTTAGATCAAGTAAAACTAGTATTGAGATACAGCCTTGGTCAGAAGCTAAGAGTAAATCATTTGTGATTTTAACGAGCGCAGTTTCAGTGCTATGATGCGGCCTGAATCCTGACTGAAACTTTTCATAGATGTCATTTTCTTGCAAGAAAGAGCCCAGTTGAGTGGACACAACTTTTTCTAGTATTTTAGACATAAAAGGTAGATTTGAAATGGGTCTATAATTTGCTAGATTATTATGATCTAATTGTGGTTTCTTAATGAGAGGTTTTATAACTGCCAGTTTAAATGTTCTTGGAACATGACCTAAAGATAAAGACGAGTTAATAATATTGAGGAGAGGCTCTTCCACTACAGGTAACACTTCCTTCAGTAGTTTAGTTGGTATAGGATCTAATAAACATGTTGTTGTTTTAGATGAAGTGATAAGTTTATTTAACTCTTTTTGTTCTATAGTTGTAAAGCACTGTAATTGTTCTTGCGGGGGGGAAATTGAGGCTGAATTATAAGGCGCGATTGAGGATTGAACGTTTACAATTGTGGTTCTGATGTTTTCTATTTTCTCAGTGAAGAAGTTCATGAAATCATTACTACTAAACTGTAACGGGATATTTTGTTCGGGTGACGTCTGTTTATTTGTTAGTCTAGCCACGGTGTTAAATAAAAACCTAGGATTGTTTTGGTTGTTTTCTATTAGTTTGCGGAGATGCTCAGCCCTGGCCGCTTTTAGGGCCTTTTTATAACGTGACATACTGTCTTTCCACGCGATTCTAAAGACCTCTAAATTAGTTTGTTTCCATTTACGCTCTAAATTACGGGTTTCTCTCTTTAGAACATGCGTAGTATTATTGTACCATGGTGCTTTAATTTTCTCTGTAACCTTTTTTAATCTAACCGGTGCAACAACATCCAATGTTCTAGAGAGAATGGTGCTCATAGTGCTAGTTAGTTCTTCTAGTTCATCTGTTTGTTTGGGTTCAGGCAGCAGCTGAGACAGATCAGACAAGCAACTCGAGAAATTATCTATCGTGGATGAAAGGATTGTTCTGCCTGGTCGATAACGCGGCGCCGCATGACATATTACAGCAGTACGTAATATGCAAGTTACCAAGTAATGGTCAGTGACATCATCACTTTGTGGAATGATATCTATATCGGTTGGATCGGTTCCATATGATATAATTAAATCGAGTGTATGATTAAGACGATGAGTTGGTCCGGTGACGTTTTGTTTGACCCCAAAGGAATTTAATAAATCTATAAACGCAGCCCCTAACGCATCATTTGGATTATCTACTGGTATGTTAAAATCTCCAACAATTAATGCTTTATCTACATTGACCAATAGATCTGAGAGAAAATCTGCAAACTCTTTTAGGAAATCAGCGTAAGGCCCAGGCGGTCTATATACGGTAGCCAAGGCTAGAGATAATATGGATTTTTTTCTAACATCTAAGAGCATAACATTTAGTACAAAAATTTCAAACGAAATAAACTTATAACCCGTTTTCTGAGTAACATTGAGAATATCTCTATAGACCGCTGCAACACCGCCGCCACGACCAATCAGACGGGGTTCGTGCTTATAGGAGTATCCTAATGGAGTAGACTCATTTAGACCAAAATAATCATTAGGTTTAAGCCAAGTTTCAGAATGGCAAAGTACATCGAAGCTATTATCCGTGACTATTTCATTTACAATAACTGCCTTAGGTGTGAGTGATCTAATGTTTAGAAGACCTAGCTTTAGAAATTGTTTTTGGTTACTAATAGCAACATTTTCTGGTTTAATAACAATTAGATTTTTTCTAGATCCTGCAGTAGATTTATTATTTGATCTCACTAAACGAGGAATAGACACAGTTTCTATGCAATATTCTACACTATTTATATCAGTTAATTTGGTGCAGCAGAGACTATGATTTGAACTTTTGGTTACTAGTCAAAAGGTATTTAACATTTTGGAGATGTTATATTAAATAAATGATTTACAAAAACCCTGAGCTTATATCTAACATTTTGCTCAATCAAACTGTGTTCACACTTTTCCTTTAACCGTAGGGATGACCATTAAAACACAAACTATGTAAAAAAAATTAAAAATTAAAAATAATAATATATATATATATATATATATATATATATATATATATATATATATATATATATATATTTAAATAGACATTATTTAAAACATTATAATAAAATTTGACCAGCAGGTCAGAAAAAATAAAATAAAACAAAAAGCAAAAGAATGGATAAACATTAAATAAAAACTTACCAATGTAACATGCAAAAGGAGAATAGTCTTCACAGTCGCGGTCATACCAGTAGCCATCATAAACATTAACACACAACTGAGCATTCGGTTGTCCGGATTTCCATTTTATGAATGAGGAGCTTCTCTGATCTGACCAGACAAAGACACCATCCCCTTTAGTCCGATGTAGTCCAAGCCAAACATTCCCCATTCCTGCAGTTTTCAGCAGCTCATTGTGATCCGCCTGGTCACGAATGGTGATGAGATCAGTGTAACGCTGTCTACAGTACTTCTGTGCATCCGTCCAGTTCACAGACACTGGCACATAGACATACTCATGAAGCTGTGAGAATGTCATGTGCAACAGAGCTGAAGAAAAAAAACAATAATGCTGGAGAACACATGTATATTGTATGTGGTTTAACATCACATATGTAATTTTGCTGTAAAACATTGTCAAATGTATGGTTTTTAATAAGTAAAAACTATAAAGCACCATAACATTTACAGTGAAAAACCACAAACGGATATTTTCAGACAATTCACATATGATTATATTTTATTTAAATAGTATTGTTTATTATTTTTGTTATCAGCAATGTACATTAAGTATTTTGTGTTACACTTTAACTTATTTAGTTTTAATATTAACTGCATTACTTTAGTGTCATGTGTTTTGTCAACACGATCTCATGAAAATGTGTAACTATGGCACAAATCCTGCCTTCAGCCTGAGATGCTGGGATATGCACCGGCATCCCTGTAACCCTATAGGACAAGCGGTTTGAAGAATGGATGGAAGGTAAAGTAGACTGGTATGTAAGCATTGTATCACTTAATGAAATATATGGTTATTAAAGTTAAGTTGTGAAATATGCAGACCTATATGCCACTGTAATACCTGAAACATTGTCACCATTTTAACAGTGATTTTCTGTATATGAATTCTGAATTTACCAGTATATTTTTTTACAGTATACTTTCAGGTTGTAAGACAACAAACCTGATTCAGCAGTTAAGAAATAAAGAAATACACACTGTGTATATGCCGTGTGAATTTGGAGGCTGAATTGAATGCAATGAGATAAAACGACTGTGTACCACAAAATGTTGTCAAATCATCATAAATTAGGAATTAAACATCTACATAAACTAACCTGACAAAAGCAGCAAGAGTAAATCAGTCCTCATGATGAGTGATTAACCTATGAGAAAAACAAATGTATTAAACTGATCACAGATTAATCAAACGCCTGGATAATATCAACCCCCTAAATATTTAGACGAAACCCCATTGACTGATTCAATATTTCTGTCCCTGCGTTACATACTTTAAAATGTGTTTATATTTCTAAATCACGATCAGGCCAATTACAGTGATTTACACTTAAACATTGCTGTAAAATAACAGCCAAATTCTGACAGTAAAATACTGTTTTCCATTAAAGCAGTAATATGCAGTAGAAAACAATGAATTCTGGGTATTATTTGTAATTTTCGAGCAAATAGCTTTCAGGAATATACTGTGAATTAACTGTGCTCAGTCGACACTGAGAGGTTGTGTAGCAAATCACACCATATACCCTCATTATTCCCTACATTAGTTCACTAATATAGTCCACTTGAGAGAGTGAATGAAAACAAATTTGTGAATTTAGACACTGATGAACACCTGCTGTTAACAAGCAGAATTACTGAAGGAAAAAGAAACAACAAGAACAGAAACTACAACTGACTTCCAGCCACAGCCTTAGATGAAATCAACTGAAGTTAATACTGTTATTCTGTTTTTTATTATAGTAGCCCTGTTATTCTACAGCATGAGATCCAGCAGTATTGTGGAAAGCAGTTGTTATGAAGGATTTTAAGAATGTGCACAAAACATTTAGAACTTCTACGTCATTCAGACACACACATGCATCAAGAATCAGCGTATGATTCTCAACAATGGTAACAATCAACATACAGTTTCATACTGCAGTGCATGCTGGGTTTTTTACCCCATAATTCTTACTATTTGCTTTTATTGTAGCTTTTTAGTAGCGTGTTTTGTGATGTTCAGAGTTCAGATGTATTCCTTACGCTGATTCTTGATGTCTGTGTGTGTCTGAATGTCATCTTAGTTCAAACCTTTTTGTGACCAATGTGTGTGAAAATCCTTCATAATAACTGTTGCACAAACACTGCTTGATCCAATTCTGTATTATCACAGTAGAGGTAACATAGAATTAAACTTTTGTCATCATCATTAACTAGCCAACATCATGGTTTTTTTTTTTTTTCTCGGTTGTCTTTGCCTTAACAAATGAGTCATATAAACACACAGTTACAGCAGCCAAAGAAAAACGAATACGATAAAAGTCAATGGTCAAGAGTCCAAATAAAGCAAACAATGATCACCAAAATGGTGGCTTCAACCGAAACAATAAATCATCAACATCTAAACCTCTTAATTCGTAATAATAATTTGTAACTTTTGTAGACATGTAACAGAGATAAAGTCAGTCTGGTTAGTAATAAGTGAAGCTGGTAATGCTGTTTGTGGAGTTGTTTAATCCTCCTCTCCTGAGATCTTGAGAGATTTAATGTCTTCTTTTCTATTCAGTGATTTCATCTTAGACTGTGGCTGAAGTCAGTTGTAGTTCTTGTGTTTTTTGCTCGTCTCTTTGTTGTTTCTCTTTCCTTCAGTGATTCTGCTTGTTAACAGCAGGCGTTCGTCACTAATACAAATCATCAATTTATTAATCACTTAATAATCTCATTAACATTTTTTACATCAACTTCAACACTGCTTCAGTTTTACTTTAACACTGAAGTGTGGACACAAAGAAGTGTTCATTTAAAACTGAGGATTTGCTGTGGGGTTAAACTGGTTAAAGGTGTGAGATGAAAAAACACAAATTGAAACGTATTTTAACAATAATAAACTAAATTAGTTTGACAACAAACTGTAATGGTATGGCAACCCTGCTGCCAGTAGATTGCTGTAAAATCAAGGGGAAAAAATTGCAATGAACTGTAAAACCTAACAGTCAAATTTACTAAACGAAACAAGTTAATTTCACTGAATTAATAGTGAAAGTTAATAGAAAAATACCTGATCAGGAGAGTAAATGGGAGTAAACTCAAGTGTTGTTTTATAGAAGAGTTATGTTAGTGTTTAATGTAAATTGAACTGAAATTAAATTATCAGTACACCAAACTGACAACCACAGCTGTCATTATTTTCAGCACAATTTTTTACAACCACTCTTCAAAATGACCAAATTAAAACACAGTTTAACCATCCAGCAGAACTGCTTCCATTTCCCTTTCAGAGTGGGCAGGATCCAAATCCAAAAAACTCTTTCAATTTGAAGAACAGCTTCAAAACTTCAATATAATCACAAGAATGTTTGTCTGTTCCCTCAAATCTCAACTTTAACCTCAATAATTACAGATTAGGATAAAAAGAGCTTCTTCAAAGAACAACATCTTCTTCAACACATTTGTTATGCTATTAAGGGCGAAGTGAGCAGTGTTCTTTGTTGCGTTTATGCTCCTGCTGTTTCCCCTAGAGGCTCTGTGGTGTCCCACTGGCTGCTGATTGTGGGTTGGGCAACCTCTATAAAGACGCCCTGTTTGACGTCCGATCTTCCTCTCGCTCTCACCTCCCATCCGCTCCTGCCGGCAGATGGAGCGTAGCTCCGTGGTGTCTCGCTGGCACGGCTCGTTATGTTCTTTGTTGACGTTTTTGTGCTGATTTAATGATTTTGTTTGACAAGCACGTTCCCGGTATGGGATTGATTTGTGTTGATTTTAGTTTATAATTTATATTTAGAGCTGGTGGTACTTTGTGATGGGTTTTCATGTTGTTTAGTTTAGGGTTAGTTTAGTGTAGCAGTTAGAGGACCCGGAAGACTCACAACAAACTTGTCTTTTGTTTTTGGTCGGGAGGTAGGCAAGTTTCACTTTCCCTGTAGATACTTGTGGTCAGGGTTTTCTTTCTGTTTGTTTTTTGTTACTTTCTTACCACCATGCTCTGTTTATGTCAAATCATTATATTTCGTTAAATAAAGTTGTTATGCACTGTCACTGCGTCTCTATGGTTTTTGTATGTTATGTTGTACCATTTCAGTTGGTCTCGTAACATATAAATGGGGGCTCGTTTAGCCGGGTTTTGAACCATATTTGTCATTTTTGAATAAGTCAGATTTTCCCTTTGTGAAAATCTTTTTCCGTGGTGGTCGCACTGCGCGCTGTGCTTGCGCATCAGCTTGTTGTGATCGCCCTTTGTTCGACTTTTTGCTCGTTTAGGGAATTTTGTGTCACTCGCAATGTTTGATTTAGACGCGTTTATTCTCGCTCCTTCACAGGATATTTTGTTAACTGTTACGCATGATGACCTTGTTAGAATCGCTGGCCACTATAAGCTTGAGGTGAGTGGTAGCCCTTCCAAGGCTGAGCTTCAGGATAAGCTTGTTGAAGATTTGCGAGAACTTGGAGTGTTTGGGAAAGTGTCTCCTGATGTATCTACGTCGCCTGACCAGGGTAAACATCTTCCTATTGATCCTTCCCCTTCACCTAGTAAAGCAGCACTAGAATTGAAATGTTTACAGTTAAGAGAAAAGGAAATTGAATGGGAACACGAAAAAAATAGATTGGAGGCTGATAGACAGACGGCACGAGAACGAGAAAAAAGAGAACACGAATTGAGATTGAAAGATCTTGAGTTTGTGCAGACATTACGTATTAAAGAACCTCGAGCTAAAAATTCTGATAATGGCGCCTCACAGAGCTTTATTTTGCAAGATGTGTTGCCTTTCAGTGATAAGACTTTTACTGGTGATAGTATTCTTGTACATGGATTCGAAATGGGTTATGTTAACGTCCCTCTGCATGGGATTTCTCTTATGTCTGACTTAGTTACTGGCAATGTTACCGTGGGCGTACGCCCCTCCTTGCCTATTGAATACGTAGTGGTGCTACTTGGTAACGATTTGTGTGGTGGAAAAGTTTTGCCTTGCCCTATAGTGTCTCATGCATCCCCAAAAACATGTACTGATGACCTGTCAATTAACTTCCCCGAGGTTTTTTCCTCTAGCGTGGTTACTCATGCTATGGCGAGAAATGAAAAAGAGAATGAAATTGAGGATCAACTTGATCTTAGTGATACTTTTATTGCTCAACCTTCACTCTCTAGCTATAGTGATTTACTTTTGAATTCTGCTTCACTGTCGTTTCCTTCTGATGTTCCTAATTTGTCTATGAGTCGAGAGCAGCTTATTAACCATCTGGGGTCTAAGGTATTTTTGGGGCCCTTGGGATGTTTTGACATGCCCTGACATTTGTGCTTTTTTTCAGTTATTTATAAACATGATAATGGCAAAGGTGTAAATTCACTCTATATAGCACAAACAGGGCTACCATAATATGTAAGCATCATGTATGTAGATGTTTGTATTTTTAAGAGAATAATGTTTATGCGTGGTTATTGGACTCTGCATAATGAGCCATTCATTCAGGTGTGACACTGACTGAGCCACAATGCAAGGACAAAAGATATATTTAGAAGAAGACTTATACTGACCATTTAAGATTTTGCTTACATCTATCTTGTAAATATGTTTTGCTATTTTATTAAAAAGGTTACAATTACAACAATAATTACAATTTCAACAATATTTCAAGTGTACTCTTTCTTTGTAAAAAAATTATTATAGGCCTACATTTTATCATATGTATTCATTAGTTTGAATATAGCCAACATTGGAACAGCTAACATCTTAGTTGATGACTTTATTTTTGACAAAAATAGTATTATATATATATAGAAATTGCTAAACAAAAGCTTATTTGATGTGGCAGTATATTCTATAGTAAAAACTGTACCCAAATCTAGTAAACAAAATGTTGTCTTTCATATTTCGCCTGACTGTAACGTTGTTTTTATGAAATATTAGGGCATATAAATGTTAATTTGCAGTTTAATACATTGCTTATACAAATAGCCTACATTTTATTTCAACATATTTCAGTCGATTTTTACTCATCTCAGTATAGCAATACAGTTTGCTAAAACATCATCATTCATTCAAACACGCGATTTAAATTTAAACTGTCTTTTTGCGAGCTGTGGTAAACAGCGCGCATCTCTGCCGTTCATTCATTCACAAACAGAAACCCGATTCACTTGAGAAGGAAAAAAAACTTACTACAGTATTCCTCAGCTCAGTCGGATCCTTGCTCCTCGAAATACCCGCACTTCTGAGGTACATTTCCATTATTATTCAGTCAAACAGGCATACAGGCATGAAGCTTGAATTATCTTATTTTAAATTAAGTAATTTATATAAAAAACAAATATTCTCATCTTGTGAAATCTGTATTAAAAGAGAGTGATTCCAGTCGAGCTCATTAGAGCTCATTCAAATGTAATGTGACCCCGCCCTGGGAGAGCGCGCGCTATTCAAACTCAAATGACTGAGGCAATCCACGCAAACCTGTGCCCCCATATCAGCTCGAGAAAACACAAGTTTATTTAGATCATTACTTGTTTACACCGTCTCGCAGCGCTGTGGGGAATAATATTTGCTGAGTTATTGTTCATTTTCGGACGCGTTTCAGAATGGACTTCACTGGCAGAGAGAAGGCAGAACTTGCTTCGTGTTTATTTTTCTTTATTTGGCAAAAAGCACAACACTTTGTTTTTATTGTGAGTATACACAAAAATAATACACATTTAACAGAATCGATTGATGTATGAAACTTGTTTGTAATATCAAAGTCAACAGAGCAAAATTAATCTCTTTTGAACTGATAAAAAAAAAAGCGAGCTGGTATCGCCGGCGATACCGCCGACCCCAGGGGGTTAAGCGCATATCTTAACATATTGCAATCAGCATGTGTAGTTCCCTTTCAGTCGCTCACGTTCGTCGTGACGACGTAATTGGGATCACTTCAGGGAGCCCTATCAACTTCAAGTGTCTACAGAATGAGCCAATGAAGGTTGACGTGCGTGAATCGCGTCACGTGTCCGGTCCCGCAGTGTGGGTATAAACAGGAAGCGGGTGCACGCACACATTGTCTTTCACTTCGGAGCCGAGCTTTTGGTTGACTTCTGAATCTACATGACTGCCAAATAGAAAACTGAGATGACTCTCATCTTGTGTTGGTGTGACGGCGTGATCAGCGGTGGCCGCGAGCATCGCAGCATTGCAGACGACCAACCGTTTCCTTTGGGGCTCCAGCTGACGATCAGATGTCGATCGCAGCATCGGAGAGGGAGCTTCAGTCCTCTGGAGATGAAGACTCGGCTGCGTTACCCCCCTCGGGGCGTGTAGCGTTGCCCGAGACCGATCCAGAATGGGCGGCTATGCTTTCCCAGGCCGCCGAGAAGGTCGGGCTTGCATGGAACCCTTCACCACGTCCCGAACCTTCTCGGTTGGACGATTGGTTTCTGAGAACCAGCGTGGCCTGCCCCGGTACCTTTCTTTCTGGAAGTGAATGAGGAGCTTTCTAGGACGTGGACGGCACCGTATAGTGCCAGAAGTCGTCCTAGTGACTCCTCTCCCCTCACCACCCTCGACGGCGGGGCAGCTAAGGGGTATGTGGATATCCCCCCAGTGGAGCGGGCTGTTGCGATGCAGTTGTGTCCAGCATCCTCCTCCTCTTGGCGGGGTAATCCATGCCTCCTGTCCAAGGCCTGTAATTTCCATCCGTCATCAAGCTCGGTAAACACAGACATCAGGATGTACCTTTAATTTCCCCAAATCACCACAGTCCTCATGTTTTCAAGTCATTTCAAGTCAGTTTGATTTTGCCATGACATAAATCGTTAAACGACCGCAATCTTGATTCAAACACCCACGCAATCTCATTCCTAAATGACCACGATTCTGCTGGGTCTATTAAACCTTTGACAGAATCACACCGGAACATTCAAGTCAAGTCAAGTCATCTTCATTTACAGCATATGGCGCTTTTAACAATATGGACTGTTTCAAAGCAGCTTTACAGTGAAATTCACGAGTTCACACTTACAAATAAGTCAGATAGAATAAATGCGTATTTGGCGTGCTGTCCGAGGAGAGGGCTCCGGGCTCGGTATTTGGCCCGAACCCAGAGTACTCCCCCCGTATTCCTGGCTGTGAAAGAACAAGCCAAGAGTGAGGAGTCGGGGTGGTGGAGGGATGCTGAAACTGTCAAGGAAGTTAGGTGAGTTGACAGAGTGAATATATATATGCTTCCTCTCATGCTGATAGGGTAGACATGGTAATTGTTTGATGAGTTGATTGATTGATTGATTGATTGATTGCTTGTTTGATTATTTGAACATGCTCCTCCCGAACTTTGTTAATAAAACATCATTTAAAATAACAGAGATTGTTTTTGCTTTACAGCAGCTCTAGAATAAAGTTATTGTCCAGCTGTTGACTATTAAAAAGAAAAGCTGAACATTAGTTAACACAAAATTTGGCCTATTGTTTACATTTTTACTGCCATCAGTTATTAGTTTGGAATAAATGTAAAAATGCTTAAAACACTAACTTGAAGAGATTTATAATTTATATTATTAAATAGAAAATAGAATTAAATATAATTACATTTGGGTCATTCCTCGGATTCAGAGCCTTTTGTGTCCCCAGATCATAAATAACACCATTTGACTTGATATTTATATTCTTATTATAATCAAGGTTTTTAGCTTGATTGTCCACCCTGTTATTTTTGACTTCTTTCCCTTTAAATGAAAGTTGTAAAAATGAAATGACATCATATCATAAAGCAGTCATCACTTCTTTGGAGGGAGAACAACTTGGGAAAGTGAGTGAGATCCTCGATTATTTTAACAGTCTATTTTTTTTACCAATTTAATCTTTCGAATTTGATGTGGTCAACCTCAGTACGTCCACCCTGTTAAGACAAATATGAAAAATCATATTTTTGCAATTCTTTATTAGATAAACCCTCTATGTTAGCTTGTTTTTGACTGATTTTAGCTCAGAATGTCCACTCTGTTATATCAGTGGACACTGAGAGTGAAAGTCATTTATGTTAAAAGTCATTAAGTAATTAAAGTTTGTTGGCAATGTTTTACATATCGTTTCTATGGAAGCTTGTTTCCACCACAGAATAAAACATTTTAAAAGTTAATTGTGACTTTTTATCACGCAATTCTGACTTTATAACACGCAATTGTGACTTTATATCACACAATTCTGACTTTATACCACGCAATTCTGACTATAACTCACTATTGCGACTTTATAACACACAATTCTGACTTTATATCACGCAATTATAAATTTCATAACACACAAATGTGACTTTATATCCTGCAATTCTGACTTTATAACACGCAATTTCGACTTTCTAGAAAAAAAGTCAGAATTGTGAGATAAAAAGTTGCAATTACATTTTTATTTTATTTTTCTGTGGCGGAAACAAGCTTCCATACATTTCCCATCTAAATCCAGTTCAAACTAAAGTAATTATGTAACCGGCTGTATGTGAGAGATACGATATGGATGTTACCCATCCATCTTTATACCACTTATCCAGCCTGTTATTATCAGTTTGTCCACCCTGTTAAACAGCTTTATTTACAATAATTTCATAAAAAAAACATACTAATAATTTAGTAACATTTTTTTTTTTTTTTTTTACTGAAGTATCAATAATGTAGTAATTAAAATGGTTAAATGTATTTACCTGAGCTTGATCAGAATTTTTTTTTTTTTCAAATATGATTATCATGATTTTACAATTACTTTTAACAATTTTATTTATTTATTTTTTTTACATTTTATGATGGCCAAAAGACACAGAATACCAGGAATTACCCCTTTTTTTGTAATGTGAAGTAATGCAATCAGTAAAATGACAACATTAAGAGCTATATTGATATGCAACATTTGTGTATAAAGAAACCAGGCGAACTTCATGTAAGGATGTCATCAGAAATGTTTTGTTTGCCAGTTAATTTCCCTAACTCACCATGCAGTGATGGGAATAACAGCGTTAAATATATATATTTTTTTTTTCAATAACGAGTAATCAAATTAATTACCGTTTCCTCTGTTACAACGCCGTTACCGTTACTGACAATAAAATGCGGTATTACCATAATTGAGCTCACTGAAGCGGTTTTCATCCGAGTAGACTCTCTCTCAGCCATAGGACCTGCAAAGTTTTTCTCTGGTGTGTGTGTGTGTGTGTGTGTGTGTGTGTGTGTGTGTGTGTGTGTGTGTGTGTGTGTGTGTGTGTGTGTGTGTGTGTGTGTTTGTGTGTTTATGAGGTGCCGGACTGGACAAAAGCAAGGTGAACGCCGCGAGCGCGCTGAACAGTGCGCGAGAGAGACCCAATGTGTCCGAGCATAATATAGTTTGTTTATAAATAAATTACACATTTCAGCATTAGAATAATCTCTGTGACATATTGGTATCATCTGCAACATTTTAATTAGTTTACATAATGTACTCACAATATGTAACCTGTACCTCAATATGTACCTCACACCATCGGTGCTCGGGCATAATAAAAGAGACATCAGGAATGCAGTGCCATGTTAAAAAATTGTGCAATTATAAGATTAATATAGCATAATGTAATAAATGTAACAAAATTTGCAGTGTCATGACAATTTATCTAAAAAAAAATGCATCTGTTACCACATTGTGCAACCAATTCAATCTTAAAGGTCAGATCAAAAATCTTGACTTGAATAATGACAAATAAAGAAGAGACAAACGAGGACAATATGATAAATATCACAGCAGATTTGGATTTTTCTGCATTAACAGACTTAAGATTTCTTAAGCCTCTGTGTTCTTTAAAAGCTTTTATTTTCAGCATTCTCACGTTATTCCTAATATAAATGTTTATTTATTCATTACCTTTCATGGAAAACCTCCTGCGGATCAGAACTTCAGTGTGGAGACGCTGAGACTGATTCCCGTTCTGACTTTGCTGCATCATAAGGATCCTTATTCAAATGCCATCGCAGAGCATGAAAATAACCAGTGAATCATATCATCCTCATGGAAATGGATCATGTTTACATGCTTGTAAAAACAGCATCTCCCTGCTCTTTTCTCCCATTGGGATCTGTGATGTTAAGAGGCCTGATTATTTCAGGACCTTGAAACAAGTCATTATTTTTTTAGTTTTTGTATTGCTTTAGTTACTTGTATTTAAAACCTGAGACACATTGAGGAACGAAATACCCACGCTGCCATGCTAAGGGGATGTTTGCCAATAATGGCTGTGACAAGCACAAAAATATAGAACACACACTGACTCACTCACTCTCCACTCACTCACTCACTCAGTCACTCTCCACTCACTCACTCACTCACTCACACACACACACACACACACACACACACACACACACACACACACCCATGCTTGTGTAACCCAGACTAATTCAGTATTATAAAATATATTTTTGTAAATGAATGGGGTTCACAAAAACGTAAATAATTAAAGATTGGTGATGTCAACAAACCCTTTTCGTTGAATAAATTATGTGGGAAAAATAATTTGTAATATTTAGGGTTATTGGTTCAGCCAATCAGAATACTGTTGATGTGATCCGCCCACTGAGCAGATGCGCGAGACCGGAGAGTGGAGAAGTCTGAGAGAAATTCGTCTAGTTTAGTCATAAAGAAAATTGAGAAATAATTGAGTAAAACTATAAAAATAGTCTTTACATCTCTTCAGGATTGTTAAAAGAGGAAGATATTGAGTGGATTCTGTAGTTGTTTTACTCCTGTGACGATCGATGGGTTAATTACATCGTCGTATTGCTGGAAAGTGAATATCTGGATGTGGTGAGTTCATTTATGTGTGTATGCTGAATTTAATGTTTAAATAAGAAACACAACACTACTTTTGTGAGAAAAACAGAAGTTTATTTCATTTGTTATGTTCATAAGATTTATGTTGTATTTTTGGAGTATTTTTATTTATTGTACAATTTCATTGTGCTGAGTGAGTTCAGTCATTTTCACTTGGAGTCAAATTGCTTCACGTGCATGTCTCGTGCGCGTGCCTGAAAAGAGAAATGTTTATTAGCAATGTAATATTGTAAAAGGTACAATATTGTAAAACACTGATTACTTTTATTTGTATGGTTAAATGTTAATTTACTCTGATGATGAGATACTTACCTTATGTGATGCCATTGTTGACTAAATGCGGTGGTGCATTTCTGGCCTTTTGAACAGGTCAGGTTTTTTTTCTGAGTGGAGTTGATTCTCATGGATGGCGAGCCAACCTAATCGGATACTGGACGAAAAAGAAGAAAATTCATCTTAAAGGACCAAGAGAGTATCTTGATTTCATATTTTGTTTTCCCTGCTCAAGGTAAAACTTTTCCTGCACAGAGACTGTTTTTTTTTCTTCTCCATACGGGACTGAGAACTGAGATATCTAATAGAAAAGACTGATATCAGTGATTGAGTATTTGGAAATTGAACCTATCGTCGACGTGAGCGTGATATTTCAAAATTGTGGTTGAGTCTGAACAGGTTTTGTCAATTTGCTGTTGGGTACATTATTAATGTATTTCTAGTGTAAAACTGACAGTGATTTGTTCAGTGACTTATTCTATTTCTTTTCATTGAATTTAAGTAATTCACTTCTAATTGTTTATTTATTTTATTTTATTGTGTTTACTTTAAAAAGGGGAAAGGCCTGTGTGTTCAAACAAACATTTATAAAAGTTATATACTTACCTTAACTGTGGTGTCCTGTCATCCCTCAGCAATAACTCTCCATCTCCGTAGTCGAACATAACAATCTTCTGATCTCCTAATTGGTTCATAAAGTGAAGTCCAAATTTATAAGTAATAACCCGTTACATAACATTGGCGAGCCAGCCAGGAGATGGCGATGTGTTGCTGAGGACAGGCAGCTGAAATTTAATCCCATTTTAGTGCTCAGACAAATCAACCAGTTCACTGTCAAAATGGATGTAATTGACCAAGAAGGTATCAAAATCCCAAATGCTGTAATAGTTAGTGGGGTAACTGGAACAACAGAGGATGACGAACTGATAAAACTTCTGCAAGAACATGGTTCTATTGATAGGTCAGTGAAAATTCAGGACCCTGAATCTGAGTTTTATCATGACTTAATTATTGAGTTTGACAGTGGCAGTGCTTTACAGTCGTTAGAGCCCATGCTGCCATTTACTTACCAACTAACCAGTGATCCAAATGTCACTTACATAGTGAGATCATTATCTAGTGTTTACACCCGACAATTGGGGGGTAGTGCTACTAGATCTTACCTCAAAGGGTTAAAAGAAATTGCAAAACTCAGTGGGGCAAATTTTGAAGTGATGCTAAGTGAAATGCTGACAGAAATGAGTTCTGTGGTTCTCCCAGCAAGCACTACATCTGAAGCTGCTGACAAAGACCCGATTAGACTATCTGGTCAAGAACCGCTTGAAGGCAAAGCAACTCCATTCACCGCTCAGCCTTACAAAGGAGGAACCCAGCAGACCCAACCTGCTGCTTCTTATGTGGCTGACACCTCAGTTCTTACCTCTCCCACAATACTTAACCCACCTGAAGTCCAGAGGTTGGTTGTTGAACACGTGGTGAGGAGTGGAGAAGCTATTACTCAGGTGCACGCGCCTATGCGACTCAGATTATTTTCTGGGAGAAAACCTAGACCTGCCAATGAAACGGATTATGACTCATGGCGTTCTAGTGTTGATCTTGTTCTGAAAGATCCTGCAATATCTGATCTTCATACGTCAAGAAAGATCCTGGACAGTCTTTTGTCTCCAGCTGCTGATGTTATTAAACACTTGAGCCCTGATTCTTCTCCATCAGCTTACCTGCAGTTACTGGATTCTGCTTTCGGCACAGTAGAAGACGGTGACGAGCTCTTTGCTAGATTTATGAATACCTTGCAGGATGCAGGGGAGAGACCTTCAGCTTACCTGTCTAGGCTTCAGGCAGCCTTGGGTGTAACAATTAAGCGTGGTGGTGTTTCACCCAGTGAAGCAGACCGGCATCTCTTGAAGCAGTTCTGCCGGGGCTGCTGGGATGATGGCTTGATTACTGATCTGCGACTGGCACAAAAACGTGATGATCCTCCACCCTTTGCACAGTTGTTGTTGATGCTACGGACTGAGGAAGATAAACATGCTGCAAAAACCATGCGTATGAAACAACATCTAGGTGGTACTAAGCAGCGCGCACTGATGCATACCCAAAGAACCTGGGTGTCTGATGAAACTGACCCAACTTCATCCACCAATGTGCTGTCGTTGGCTACAGAAGCTAAAGAGCTAAGAAAACAGATAGCGACTCTCCAGAGCCAACTAGCAAAACTTACCTCTAAAGCTGATGCCCCAAAGAAATCTTCATCGCAAGCAGTGGATCGGAAAACTTTTTCCACAGAGAAAAGATCAAGCAAACAGAGTGCTGTAGCCACAATACCTGTGAATCATAAACAAACTGACAAACCCAGGCCGTGGTATTGCTTTAAATGTGGGGAGGATGGCCACATTGCCTCCTCCTGTGAGTCAGAGTCCAACCCCACCCTGGTGGCTGAAAAGCGGAAACTTTTGAGGGAGAAACAATCCCAGTGGGAAATTCAAAACAACATCACAAAAGGCACTTTAAACTAGAATCAGTTCCTGTTGTGGGACAACCAGGGACTGAAATATTGAACTGTCCCCTTCAAACCAAAGTCTCCACACAAAACCATTGCTCCAAGATGAACATTTCCAGATTGCCCAAGGGTTTGATTGGCGAAAAATGTATAGCACAAGTTACTATTTCAGGGCAGGAATGCAATTGTTTGATAGACACTGGCTCACAAGTTACCACTATTCCTTTGTCTTTTTATGAGCAATGTCTTTCAGAATATCCTATCAATTCCCTCTCTGATTTGTTGGAGGTTGAAGGTGCGAATGGTCTTTCTGTACCCTACATTGGGTACATAGAATTGATTGTGACCTTCCCGGCAGACTTCATTGGTACAAGTGTTGATGTACCCACCGTTGCTTTGGTGGTTCCAGATCCAAAGTCCCACACCATGCCTTTAGTCCTGATTGGGACAAATACTTTGGACACCCTTTATGAGGAACACTTGAAAGTGAGTTCTACCCCATTCCAACCTTCATTGTTTGGCTACAGGTCTGTTCTGAATACCCTCAGATTGCGGCATGAATATGGCACAACTGGTGTTCTCGGTCATGTTGGGTTGAGGGGTAGGGTGCCTGAAGTCATGGCTGCTGGCCAAACTGTCGTTTTAGAAGGGATTGCCCATGTGAGTGGAGTTTCAACTGATAAGTGGGTTGTAGTGGAACACCCCTCCATATCTTCCCTAACTGGAGGAGTTGTTGTAAAAAACTGCTTACTTACCCTTCCTTCTAAGAAATCCTGCCATTTTCCTGTAGTTCTTACAAATGAAACCGATCATGACATCACTATTCCGCAGAGGTGTGTTATTGCAGAAATCCATGCGTTGGAGTCGGTACTTTCTTCTGACAGTGCTGTGTCTAAGTCAGCTTCTCAAAGTAATGAGCACACGGCGGTCAAAGAGGAAATGTTCACTTTGAATTTTGGTGATTCTCCACTATCACAGGAGTGGAAGGACCGAATCACCAAAAAGCTATGTGAGATGCCAGAAGTCTTTGCTCAACACAATCTGGACTTTGGACATACACAGAAAGTGAAACATTCCATCAAATTACATGATGAGACCCCGTTTAAACATCGCGCTAGACCAATCCATCCACGAGACCTTGGAGCAGTAAGAAAACACCTTCAGGAGCTTTTGTCAAGCGGAGTCATACGTGAGTCGGAATCCCCTTTCTCATCGCCAATAGTGGTGGTCAGGAAGAAAAATGGCGATGTACGACTCTGTATAGATTATCGGAAGTTAAATCTTCAAACAGTCAAGGACGCTTATGCCTTACCGAACCTTGAAGAAACATTTTAAGCTTTTAAATGGTTCGAAGTGGTTTACTGTTTTAGACTTGAAATCTGGGTATTACCAGATTGAAGTTGCAGAAGTGGACAAGCCCAAAACTGCTTTTGTGTGTCCGTTGGGGTTTTGGGAATTTAATCGGATGCCACAGGGGGTAACCAATGCACCAAGCACTTTCCAAAGGCTGATGGAAAAGTGTATGGGAGACATCAATCTAAAAGAAGTGCTTGTGTTTTTGGATGACTTGATTGTGTTCTCCAAAACCCTAGAGGAACAAGAGAGGCGGCTGCTGCAAGTCTTAGCTCGCCTGAAGGAATACGGGCTCAAACTTTCGCCAGAGAAGTGCCGTTTTTTCCAGACTTCTGTCAGATACTTAGGGCATGTGGTATCCGAGCGTGGGGTGGAAACGGATCCTGAAAAGATTGAGGCTATAAAAACCTGGCCATGTCCAAGAAACCTTAAGGAGTTAAGGTCGTTTCTTGGTTTTTCAGGCTACTATCGTAGGTTTATTAAAGCCTACTCACAAATAGTAAAACCCCTGAATGACCTGACTTCTGGTTATCCACCACTGAGGAAAAGTTGTAAGAAGGCTGATAAAGAACGTCAGTATTACGATCCCAAAGAGCCTTTTGGTGGTCGTTGGACGACTGCTTGCCAAGAAGCATTCAAGACCCTCATTGAAAAGCTTTCCACCGCTCCTGTCTTGGGTTTTGCGGACCCCAAACTTCCTTATGTTGTTCATACAGATGCCAGCACCACAGGACTGGGGGCTGCACTGTACCAAGAGCAGGATGGGAAACAACGTGTGATTTCATTTGCCAGCAGAGGTTTATCGCGAAGCGAGTCCCGTTACCCAGCTCATAAACTTGAGTTTCTTGCCCTTAAATGGGCTGTAACGGAGAAGTTTCATGACTATCTTTATGGCAGCACATTTACTGCCGTAACAGATAGTAACCCATTGACTTATCTTCTGACAACCGCTAAGCTTGATGCTACTAGCTACCGGTGGCTCGCTGCACTTTCCACATTCTCATTTAAGCTGCAGTACCGGGCTGGTAAACAAAACATTGATGCAGACAGCTTGTCAAGGCGACCACACAAAGAGCAGTCAGAGGATCAATTGTCGTCAAAAGAGTATGAGAGGATCCAGAAGTTTGTGCAGTACCATACAACGGGTGCTGAAACCTTACAGAGTACTGATAATGATGCAATCAGAGCCATCTGCGATAAACATTCTATCCAACAGGCTGATGGTTCTGGTGTTACCTTGGTTGAGTCCCTTGCGTTTCATCCTGAAGCAGTGCCTGAGTGTTTTGAGCAAGAAAATAACTTAAGTGGGTTACCTGCTTTACCTGATTTGACGAAGGGAGAATTAATAGAAAAGCAGAGATCTGATCCAATCATTCATGAGGTGATAATGTGTCTGGAATCAGGTGAAAAACCTCCACCTGCATTAAGGAAGGAATATCCAGATTTTCCCTTTTACTTACGAGAATGGGACCGTCTTGAGTTGATGGACGGAGTTCTGTATAGGCGGCGACGAGATGGGGACTCTGTCAGTCATCAATTGGTTTTGCCAGAAGATCTCAGAAGTTTTGCTATGAGCAGTTTGCATGATCAAATGGGTCATATGGGAATGGAAAGGACGCTGGATCTGGTCCGCTCCAGATTCTATTGGCCAAGGATGGGAGCTGAAGTAGAGCAAAAAGTTAAGACCTGCAATCGTTGTGTCCGCAGGAAAACTTTGCCACAAAAAAGTGCACCTTTGGTAAACATCCAAGCCACAAGACCCTTACAGCTTGTCTGTATGGATTTTCTTTCTCTTGAACCAGACAAGAGCAACACTCGTGATATCTTGGTGATTACTGATTTTTTTACCAAGTATGCTGTGGCTGTACCAACCCCAAATCAAAGAGCAAGAACCGTTGCAAAGTGCCTATGGGATCAATTCATTGTGCATTACGGTTTCCCTGAGAGGTTACATAGTGACCAAGGACGAGACTTTGAGTCACATACCATCAAGGAACTTTGTGCAATTGCTGGGATCCAAAAAATCAGAACAACACCATATCATCCTAGGGGGAATCCTGTGGAACGATTTAACCGGACTTTGTTAAACATGCTCGGAACATTGGAAGAAAAGGATAAAATCCATTGGAAGGATTTTGTTAAACCTTTGGTCCATGCATATAATTGCACCAAGCATGAAGCCACAGGATTTTCCCCGTATGAACTGATGTTTGGCCGTCAACCTCGGTTGCCACTTGATATTGCTTTGGGATTACCTGGTAAAGACAGTTCACAAGTATCTCATTCACAGTATGTTCAACATCTTAAGTCTCACTTAAAAGAGAGTTATGAGGTTGCTTCACGAAATGCACAGAAAATTGCTGAAAAGAACAAAATTCGATTTGACAAAAATGTGACCAATTCTTCTTTGGAAGTTGGAGATCGTGTGTTAGTCAGGAATGTCCGTATCCGCGGGAAGCACAAGTTAGCAGACAGATGGGAATCTGAAGTCTACGTCGTTGTGAAACGCGTTTCTGACTTACCAGTTTACACGGTTCGTCCAGAGACAAAGGATGGTCCGCTTCGCACTCTTCATAGAGATCTTTTGCTTCCTTGCGGGTTCCTACCTGTTTCTGAAACCTTAGAACCAGCTGTGAGTAAACCTACCACAAGGCGCAGGACTCGGCTGAATCCTGATTCACAAGGCCCTGATGGTCTGGATTCTGCTCTTGAGACAGATGATGAAATTCCTGATCCTGTACAAAGTATATATCCAGTCAATGAAACAAGGTTTACTACTGTTCATAAAGTTCTTAAGCCGAACAATCTGAAGGAAGATTCTCCTAATCTTGAGGTTGTCCATTCATCCTCAGCAGATGATGCAGCTCTGAAGGTTCAGAGTAGTGACTTACCTGTAGATGTTCAAGAGCAAGCTTCACCTACTGGAGCTGTAGGGGAACACTTACCTGTTGAAGTTCCAGTGGAATACTTACCTGATGTTGCGGAATATGTAGAGGCAAGTCATTTACCTGATGTAACACCAGTTAATGACCAAGTAAATGCTGAAGATGAATGTAGTGGACACAACCAGAGTTCCGATGTGGAGAAAAATGAGCATTCAGGAGACTTACCCAGACGATCTGTTCGACGAAGAGAGAGGCCTAAAATACTTACCTATCCACAGCTTGGAAACCCCTTGATACATGTAGTGCAGTCCTTGTTTCAAGGGTTAAACACTGCTTTCGCTAATGCATTGAGCGGCACTGAAAGTCTGAATAGTTTAGCTGAGATATCCTCAATACAGGATGTATAAAATGTGAGTCACTCTTTATTGTGTCACGGGACGTGCACAGTTAGGAGGGGAGGATGTAACCCAGACTAATTCAGTATTATAAAATATATTTTTGTAAATGAATGGGGTTCACAAAAACGTAAATAATTAAAGATTGGTGATGTCAACAAACCCTTTTCGTTGAATAAATTATGTGGGAAAAATAATTTGTAATATTTAGGGTTATTGGTTCAGCCAATCAGAATACTGTTGATGTGATCCGCCCACTGAGCAGATGCGCGAGACCGGAGAGTGGAGAAGTCTGAGAGAAATTCGTCTAGTTTAGTCATAAAGAAAATTGAGAAATAATTGAGTAAAACTATAAAAATAGTCTTTACATCTCTTCAGGATTGTTAAAAGAGGAAGATATTGAGTGGATTCTGTAGTTGTTTTACTCCTGTGACGATCGATGGGTTAATTACATCGTCGTATTGCTGGAAAGTGAATATCTGGATGTGGTGAGTTCATTTATGTGTGTATGCTGAATTTAATGTTTAAATAAGAAACACAACACTACTTTTGTGAGAAAAACAGAAGTTTATTTCATTTGTTATGTTCATAAGATTTATGTTGTATTTTTGGAGTATTTTTATTTATTGTACAATTTCATTGTGCTGAGTGAGTTCAGTCATTTTCACTTGGAGTCAAATTGCTTCACGTGCATGTCTCGTGCGCGTGCCTGAAAAGAGAAATGTTTATTAGCAATGTAATATTGTAAAAGGTACAATATTGTAAAACACTGATTACTTTTATTTGTATGGTTAAATGTTAATTTACTCTGATGATGAGATACTTACCTTATGTGATGCCATTGTTGACTAAATGCGGTGGTGCATTTCTGGCCTTTTGAACAGGTCAGGTTTTTTTTCTGAGTGGAGTTGATTCTCATGGATGGCGAGCCAACCTAATCGGATACTGGACGAAAAAGAAGAAAATTCATCTTAAAGGACCAAGAGAGTATCTTGATTTCATATTTTGTTTTCCCTGCTCAAGGTAAAACTTTTCCTGCACAGAGACTGTTTTTTTTTCTTCTCCATACGGGACTGAGAACTGAGATATCTAATAGAAAAGACTGATATCAGTGATTGAGTATTTGGAAATTGAACCTATCGTCGACGTGAGCGTGATATTTCAAAATTGTGGTTGAGTCTGAACAGGTTTTGTCAATTTGCTGTTGGGTACATTATTAATGTATTTCTAGTGTAAAACTGACAGTGATTTGTTCAGTGACTTATTCTATTTCTTTTCATTGAATTTAAGTAATTCACTTCTAATTGTTTATTTATTTTATTTTATTGTGTTTACTTTAAAAAGGGGAAAGGCCTGTGTGTTCAAACAAACATTTATAAAAGTTATATACTTACCTTAACTGTGGTGTCCTGTCATCCCTCAGCAATAACTCTCCATCTCCGTAGTCGAACATAACAATCTTCTGATCTCCTAATTGGTTCATAAAGTGAAGTCCAAATTTATAAGTAATAACCCGTTACACTTGCGCATTCCCTCCACATTCACATAGTTTGAATGTTGGAAGCGGTGAATGCGAGAGGAATACGGGTTTTTCCTCACAGTGGAGGTCGGGAAGGAATGGAAGGCTCTATGGAAGAGCTGGTGGGTTATGGCCAGAGAAGAAGCGCAGTACTCCAGCCATCAGTCACGCTGAGGTCGTTCCCCAAAGTGTCTCAGGACGCAGTGCGAGTTCCCTTTCTAAAGGGAATCTTAGTTTCAGCTCAAAACAAGAATAAATATCTGCCAATAAACTTAATTCAAAAGGAAAACAAATTTTTGTACTAGAAAACACAAATCATTTTTTTTGCAGTGTAAAGCGAAATTGAAGATGTCCTTTATGCTGTGTATTGTTTGTATATATATCTCGACCTTTAAGAAACTACAAACTTTAAACTGTTACAAGCTACTGTGATCAAGGAAGCTGAAATGTGCCACCAAAACGTTTTTTTTTTGTAAATGTTGCTTTTTTGGTCTCGATCTTACTATAAAAGTATAAACATTGAATTGCTTTTTGCTTCTGTACTTGTAACTATTGTGTCACTTCAGGGTGTAGCAAACATAAACCATTAACAGCAGCTAATAATTCATCAAAAAAAGCTCCAACACGGAGCAAATGTTACAATAGACAAAAGCAATGTAGTTAACATCGCCACCTGGACGAGCTCAGTTACTGGTTATTTTCATACTCAGCGATGCCATTTAAATACAGAACCAAAGTCGAATGGAAATCAGTGTCTGTGTGTTCAGATGGAAACATTTTGCATCTTTAAAACAACACAAGGTTTGGCATGAATTGGTCATAAATTACTTCATCTAACAAACATTGTTTACAACCAAACGAACTGCACTGGAACACATATAATTACATTATAACAATAAGACAACAGAAAATGTGTAAAACTATAGACATATGTTTTTAAAGTCTGCAAAGTGTGATCCATATCATATGACCTTAAAAATGCAATAATAAGTCAATTTTATCAAGAGTTCACCTTTGAATTCTTGTTTATTTTAAACGTTGTTTTAATCTTAATAGTTCAGATAGGAATCATGGATATTTATTTATTAGTTTATGATTAGTAAAATGGCAGCTATATATTTATAAACTTTTAAAATGTAAGTTCAGGAGGAATCTGTTAATGGAATCCTGTCAGTCACTTTAAAGCGACCGCTTACCTCGATTCCCTGTAACGACTGAGATAAGTCAGACACAAGTATTTGTTATAGTTTAACAAATTATATTTAGAACTCACTCTGGGATCTGTGGCCCCATCCCCCCAAACAGGGCAAGAAGGTCTTAGTTACCATGACCACGATCAGATAAGTTGGTTTTATGACTGTTAGCAATGTGAACGGGGCCTCTGCCACAAGACCTACAGATATTAGAACAGACTCTCCTGCATTCATTTATCGATGAACTGATTAACATGAAATCAACATGCATCCCAGAACATTTTGTGAATGATTTACTGTCTTGTGTTGTGTCTTTTAATACTATTATCTTTTGATACTATTATCTCTTTGATACTATGTATTTTATTATAGATGTAACCTCACGTATACCATGTTTGGTCTCTATAAATTGGTACTTTGAAGATAGAAATGATTGTGTACATGATATGCCGATAGCTGCGCAACATAGTATTACAAGAATCTATCTTAGTTTAGTCATCAGAAACCAATCCAGCTGCCACTGCAAATGAGCACGCTTAGAACAAAGATTCATAAATCAACCACAGAGGAATCTTCCTGCTTGGATATTCCACCCTTCTCATTGGTCAAGCAAACCCGGAGAGGTGTTTTTTCAGGCTTTATTAGAGACAAATCCTTATATCCCAAGGGCCCCAGCAGGCCATGACCACCACCTGCTATCCTTTCACTCTCCCAAAGGAGTCAGACTGTCTTTTCTTCAATCCAACCAAGAAGAAAACTGTAACCTTACCATCACTCTTGCAACGATCAACTCTTGGCTTCTCGGTACGTTCAGGGTGGCGTGCTGTCCAGCATGGCCTCAGCAGGCTCCAGGGTATCAGGCTTCGATTCACAACAGCCATGTGCTCACTCAGGAGAGAGAGGACTCTCTCAATCACAACAGCATCAAGGACAACCTCAGGAGTTCAATGTCTTCATTCAATGCAGAAGAAGTCCATCGCAACTCCCATCATTTGCCCTGTGTGCTCTCTCCGGCCCAGAGCCGGCAGGCCACAATCTGCACTCCAGCCATGAGAACAGCGTTGAAATAACCATGCAAGTTCATCATATCTTCTCCATCCAGCAGAGAAGAAAACGATTGCAACTTGTACAGTGACATTTGACACTCACGGACCCATCAACAAACTCAATTTTCAACCTCTTCAAGAATTGTGTCCACTGCACAGACCATGCAAGTATCAATTTAATGAGGTACTCTGAAAATGATAAGCTGATGGTTTTTTTCATAGATAAATGGATCTTTTCCATAGTTCCATTTCCTGTTTCCGGTTTCATATCAATCACCATTTTGCCTATGCATGTATGCACAGTAGGGAGAACAAGTATTTGATACACTGCCGATTTTGCAGGTTTTCCTACTTACAAAGCATGTAGAGGTCTGTAATTTTTATCATAGGTAAACTTCAACTGTGAGAGACTGAATCTAAAACAAAAATCCAGAAAATCACATTGTATGATTTTTAAATAATTAATTTGCATTTTATTGCATGACATAAGTATTTGATCACCTACCAACCAGTAAGAATTACGTCCCTCACAGGGGTCAGCCCTATGTTCCCACAGCCCTATGTTCCCACAGTCATATGTTCTCTCATTTAACTATGTCCCCTATGAAGACTAGGTTTTAGTGCTTGTGCTGGTACAGGGATAGCCCAATTACATCCCAGACAAGTCTCCCTCCTGTGAGGGGTAGGTTTAGGTATGTTAGGGTTAGGGTTAGGGCTGTGGGAACATAAGGCTGCGGGAACATAGGACTGTGGGAACATAGACATGTTCCCCTATCACAGACCTGTTAGTTTTTCTTTAAGAAGCCCTCCTGTTCTCCACTCATTACCTGTATTAACCCTCTGGGGACCAAAAACGCGCCCGCGCGTTTTGCTCGTTTTTTTTTTTTTTAGCAATGAAAATAAACACTAAATGCTCTGTTAATTTTGATCTTTCATTTTCGTGTAATACATCAATCGATCCTGTTCAGTTTCTATTTTTTTTCTGTATACTCACAATAAAAATAAAGTGTTTTGCTTTTTGACAAATAAAGAAAAATTAACATCATGCGATTTCTGCCTTCTCTCTGTCAGTAAACTCCCATTTGAAACGCGTTCGAAAATGATCTATAACTCCGCGAAAATTCAGTCAAACAGGCAAACAGACCCACGGACATACAGCTTGAGATCGCATCTGTTAAATGAAGTAACTTATATAAAAAACAAATATTCTCAGCTTCTGTAATCTGTATAAAAAGAGAGCGACTCCAGTCGAGCTCATTACGAGCTAATTCACAGTAATGTGACCACTCCCCGGAGAGCGCGTGCTATTCAAACGCAAATTCTGAGAACTATTTCAGACCTGTGAAACGCCCACATCAGCTGTAAACAAAGCGCGTCGCGATCGAGTGAGGCATAATATAGCCTACCTTATGGAGAAAAGATTCCTCAGAACAGTGCTGATATGAGGAGCAATATCTCCTGATATGAGGAGCAGATCCCGCTGAGGAGTGAGGTAGGCTGTTTTCTTTTCTCAAGTGTGGAATAACGTTATGGAATAACGTTAGTGTAGGCCTATGCAAACCGCAAAAAGATGAATCGCATTTCTATAATATGACTCGCCTTTCTGTGAGATGAATGAAGGGGACATATTTGTAAAGAATGTTTAGCCTAAATATAAATCGTGCGTCTGTGTGTGAAAGAATAAACTGCTTTGCTATAGCCTACTGAGATGAGTAAAAATCGACTGGAATATGTTGCAATAAAATGTATTTGTATAAGCAACGTATTAAACTGCAAATTAGCATTTATATGCCCTAATATTTCATAAAAACAACGTTACAGTCAGTCACTTGTTGACTAGATTTGGGTACAGTTTTTAGGCTACTGTAGAATATACTGCCACATCAAATAAGCTTTTGTTTAGCAATTTTTGCTCATATCTAACGTTATATATATATATATATATATATATATATATATATATATATATATATATATATATATATATATATATATATTTGTCAAAAATAAAGTCATAGACTAAGATGTTAGATGTTTCAATGTTGGCTATATTCAAACTAATGAATAAATATGATAAAATGTAGGCCTATAATCTTTTTTCTTTTTCTTTTTTACAAAGAAAGAGTACACTTGAAATATTGTTGAAATTGTAATTATTGTTGTAATTGTAACATTTTTAATAAAATAGCAAAACATATTTACAAGAGAGATGTAAGCGAAATCTTAAATGGTCAATATAAGTCTTCTTCTAAATACATCTTTTGTCCTTGCATTGTGGCTCAGTCAGTGTCACACCTGAATGAATGGCTCATTAGGCAGAGTCATTATGCAGAGTGGGTGGGACATTGTAATCTAAGGTGTAAACTACTCCTCCCCCTCGCATATTGGCTTTCCAAGCAAAACCTGTTTTACACCATTTAAATCAATGTTTTTTTTTTTTTGGGAACGATAAAGCAAGACTATTTTCACATAATTTTGAAGCTAGAACTCAAAGGGACAACATCCATTAGTCAAAAGTCTTGTGGACACATATTTAATATGTGTTTTGTGGTCTTAATTCAGCAACTTTCGTTTTAATTTTTTCCAATAACCATGCATAAACATTATTCTCTTAAAAATACAAACATCTACATACAAGTTGCTCGCATATTATGGTAGCCCTCTTTGTGCTATATAGAGTGAATTTACACCTTTGCCATTAACATGTTTATAAATAACTGAAAAAAGCACAAATGTCAAGGCATGTCAGAACATCTCAAGGGCCCCAAAAACACCTTCGTCCCCAGAGGGTTAACTGCACCTGTTTGATCTTGTTACCTGTATAAAAGACACTTGTCCACACACTCAATCAAACAGACTCCAACCTCTCCACAATGGCCAAGACATGAGATGTTTAAGGACATCAGGGATACAATTGTAGACCTGCACAAGGCTGGGATGGGCTACAGGACAATAGGCAAGCAGCTTGGTGAGAAGGCAACAACTGTTGGCTCAATTATTAGAAAATGGAAGTTCAAGATGGCGGTCAATCTTACTCGGTCTGGGGCACCATGCAAGATCTCACCTCGTGGGGCATCAATGATCATGAGGAAGGTGAGAGATCAGCCCAGAACTTCACGGCAGGACCTGGTCAATGACCTGAAGAGAGCTGGGACCACAGTCTCAAAGAAAACCATTAGTAACACACTACGCCGTCATGGATTAAAATCCTGCAGCGCACGCAAGGTCCCCCTGCTCAAGCCAGCGCATGTCCAGGCCCGTCTGAAGTTTGCCACTGACCATCTGGATGATCCAGAGGAGGAATGGGAGAAGGTCATGTGGTCTGATGAGACAAAAATGGAGCTTTTTTGTCTAAACTCCACTCGCCGTGTTTGGAGGAAGAAGGATGAGTACAACCTCAAGAACACCATCCCAACCGTGAAGCATGGAGATGGAAACATCATTCTTTGGGGATGCTTTTCTGCAAAGGGGACAGTACGACTGCACCGTATTGAGGGGAGGATGGATGGGGCCATGTATTGCGAGATCTTGGCCAACAACCTCCTTCCCTCAGTAAGAGCATTGAAGATGGGTCGAGGCTGGGTCTTTCATCATGACAACAACCCGAAATGCACAGCCAGGGCAACTAAGGAGTGGCTCCGTAAGAAGCATCTCAAGGTCCTGGAGTGGCCGAGCCAGTCTCCAGACCTGAACCCAATAGAAAATCTTTGGAGGGAGCTGAAAGTCCGTATTGTCCAGTGTCAGCTGGACAACCTGACGGATCTGGAGAAGGTCTGTATGGAGGAGTGGGCCAAAATCCCTGCTGCAGTGTGTGCAAACCTGGTCAAGAACTACAGGAAACGTATGATCTCTGTAATTGCAAACAAAGGTTTCTGTACCAAATATTAAGTTCTGCTTTTCTGATACATCAAATACTTATGTCATGCAATAAATTGCAAATTAATTACTTAAAAATCATACAATGTGATTTTCTGGATTTTTGTTTTGGATTCCGTCACTCACAGTTTTAGATTCCGTCACTCACAGTTGAAGAGTACCTATGATAAAAAATTACAGACTTCTACATGCTTTGTAAGTGGGAAAACCTGCAAAATCGGCAGTGTACCAAATACTTGTTCTCCCCACTGTATGTATGTTTGTTTAGTTTAGTTATGTTTGTGATTTAGTTAATAAAACTTGTGCACAATATGTATTTGGTTCTGATTCTCTGCTTGCAACAAAGTCCGTTTTCAGCAACCTTGCCGCTGGTGCCACTTCACATGGGCGTCGAGTCCGATCCTTGAGCCGCACACTCGACCACAGATGGAGCAGGGGAAACCAGATACCAGGGGGATACCAGCCACTCATTGGTGTCTCTAGATTCGCCTCTTGGATCATCGGTCTTGGTTGGTTTGGTGTATTTGAGAGACTGCAGTGGCACAGGTGACCAGCCAGGCTGATCTGTCGAGTGACCTTCAGGTTACGGTTTTCAAAAAGCCTGCTGCGTAGGCGTCCAAAAGATGATGAGGCTTTATTTATCCAGGTGTGTATTTCTGTGTCAAGGGAGCAGCATGAGGACAAAGTGGAGCCGAGGTAGGTGAAGTGGTCCACAGTTTTAAGACGAACACCATTTACATGAAAACTGGGGGGTGTGGGGGCGGGGGTAGTGAGACAGGACATGACCTCGTTTTTTTTAGTGTTAACCTGTAGGCCAAAAGATTGGTACAGACTGGATATTGTGTTAAGGGCGTGCTGCATAGAGTCCGGGCTGTGGGCTAAGACTGCACAGTCATCAGCATACTGAAGCTCACAGATTTGGCGGGTCTTTGTCTTGGTGCGAGCCTGGAGCCGACGGATGTTGAAAAGGCTTCCATCAAGTCGGTATTCCACATGGACACTGTCTTCATGTCCCATGACACGATGGAAGAGGCAGGTGATGGCAGAGAGGAAGATGTTAAAGAGCATTGGAGCCAAGACACAGCCTTGCTTCACCCCAACATTTACCATGAAGGACTCTGACTGGAGTTCTCCCGTGAGCACTCTGGCTTGCAACCCATCATGCAGCTACTGTAGGATGCTGAGAAACTTGGGTGGTACCCCAATTTTGGAGAGGTGTTTCCAGGGCAGCTCACGGTTGATGGTGTCAAAAGCTTTGCTGAGGTCAATGAAGGCTATGTAAAGGTCTTTGTGATGTTCTCGGCTCTTCTCCAGCAGCTGCCTCAAAACAAAAACCATGTCTATACATAAACCATTAACAGCAGCTAATTATTCATCAAAAAAAGCTGCAACACGGAGCAAATGTTACAATAGACAAATGCAATAAAGTTAATATTGCCACCTGGACGAGCTCAGTTACTGGTTATTTTCATACTCAGCGATGCCATTTAAATACAGAACCAAAGTCGAATGGAAATCAGTGTCTGTGTGTTCAGATGGAAACATTTTGCATCTTTAAAACAACACAAGGTTTTGCATGAATTGGTCATATTGTTTACAACCAAACGAACTGCACTGGAACACATATAATTACATTATAACAATAAGTCAACAGAAAATGTGTAAAACTATAGACTATGTTTTTAAAGTCTGCAAAGTGTGATCAATATCATATGACCTTAAAAATGCAATAATAAGTCAATTTTATCAAGAGTTCACTTTTGAATTCTTGTTTATTTTAAACGTTGTTTTAATATTAATAGTTCAGATAGGAATCATGGATATTTATTTATTAGTTTATGATTTGTAAAATGGCATTTATGAACTTTTTAAATGTAAGTTCAGGAGTAATCTGTTAATGCAATCCTGTCAGTCACTTTAAAGCGACCGCTTACCTCGATTCCCTGACAAATTACATGCATTTTTTCTTTTTTTTTGATCCTACGGTTAAAAATAAAGTTCTTTATTTGAATCTTATTTCCATTAAGAGCCTTTAACATCAGTGGAAACTTTCCATCAGTGGGAACTTCAGTGTGGAGATGCCGAGACTGATTCCCGTTCTGACTTTGCTGCATCATAAGGATCCTAATTTAAATGCCACCTCAGAGCATGGAAATAACCAGTGAATGATATCATCCTCATGAAAATAGATCATGTTTACATGCTTGTAAAAACAGCATCTCCCTGCTCTTTTCTTCCATTGGGGTCTGTGATGTTAAGAGGCCTGATTATTTCAGGACCTTGAAACAAGTCATTATTTTTTTAGTTTTTTTGTATTGCTTTGGTTACTTGTATTTAGGCAAGGCAAGGCAAGGCAAGTTTATTTATATAGCACATTTCATACACAGTGGCAATTCAAAGTGCTTTACATAGAAGAAATTAAAATAATAAAAAGAAAGAAGAATAATTAAAATAATAAAAAGAAATAAGAATAATTAAAACAGTTAAAAAAAATAAAATACAGTACAGTACAAACATTCGGATGAACAGTGGCACAGTGCTCATTCATTAAATGCATAGTTAAACAGATGTGTTTTGAGTCTGGATTTGAATGTGACTACTGTAGGAGCACGTCTGATCTCCTCTGGAAGCTGGTTCCAGCTGCGGCTGCATAATAGCTAAAAGCGGCCTCACCATGCTTAGAGTGAACCCTTGGTAATTCTAGCTGATATGATCCTAATGATCTGAGTGATCTGTTGGGTTTATATTCTGTGAGCATGTCTGCAATGTATTGAGGTCCTAGGCCATTAAATGATTTATATACCAGTAATAATACTTTAAAATCAATCCTAAATTTAACTGGGAGCCAGTGTAAAGACCTGAGGACTGGTGTGATGTGTTCATATTTTCTGGTTCTGCTCAGAATCCTGGCGGCAGCGTTCTGTATGAGCTGCAACTGTCTTATGGTCTTTTTGGGAAGGCCAGTGAGGAGTCCATTACAATAATCCACCCTGCTGGTGATGAAAGCATGAACAAGTTTCTCTAAGTCTTGTCTGGAAACAAAGCATCTAATTCTTGCAATATTTTTCAGATGATAGTATGCTGATTTAGTTATTGCTTTGACATGACTACTGAAACTAAGGTCTGACTCTAGTGTCACACCAAGATTCCTGACTTGATGTTTAGTTGTTTGACCCCTAGAGTGAAGGTATGCGTTCACCTTGAGAACTTCATCTTTGTTTCCAAATGCAATGACTTCAGTTTTGTCTTTGTTTAACTGAAGAAAGTTTTGACACATCCAACTGTTGACTTCATCAATGCATTGGCACAGGGAGTCAATGGGGCTGTAATCGTTAGGCGATAGGGCTAAGTAGAGCTGTGTGTCGTCTGCATAGCTGTGGTAAGCAATTTGGTTCTTTCTCATTATTTTGCTCATTGGGAGCATATACAGGTTGAACAGGAGTGGCGCAAGAATTGAGCCTTGAGGGACTCCGCATGTCATGGATGTCCACTCAGACTTATGATCTCCTATACTCGCATAATAACCTCTCCCATCTAAGTATGACCTGAACCATTTTAGGACTATCCCAGAAAGCCCCACCCAGTTTCCAGCCTGTCAAGAAGTATATTATGATCGACAGTGTCAAATGCAGCACTGAGGTCGAATAGTAGTACCAGCACTGATAATTTGCCTGAATCAGTATTTAAGCGAATATCGTTTATTATCTTTATGAGCGCTGTCTCTGTGCTGTGGTGCGGTCGGAAACCAGATTGAAAATTGTCAAAGTATCCATTCGAGCATAAGAATTTGTTCAGCTGATTGAAAACAACTTTTTCAATGATCTTGCCTATGAAAGGAAGATTTGAGATCGGCCTATAGTTGCTTAATATGGTCTTATCCAGATTGTTCTTTTTCAGGAGGGGCTTGACAACTGCAGTTTTCAGGGAGTTTGGAAAACTCCCAGAGAGAAGTGAGGCATTTACCACTTCTAGAAGATCTGCTTCTAAACTGTTTAATACACTTTTGAAAAATGATGTGGGAAGTGCGTCAAGAGCGCAGGTTGATGTTTTAAGGTGCTGTACGGTTTCTTCCAAAATTTTGCCATCAATTTCTTTGAAGTCAGACATAGTAACTACTTTCTCAGGTGGTCTGATCTGTCTAACCCCAGGGCAACTCAAGGATGTGCTGATCACCTTTCTGATATTATTGATTTTCTCAGAGAAGAAAGAAGCAAACTCACTGCACTTGTTGTCTGAGAGCATTTCACTGGGAATCTGGCTTGGGGGGTTTGTCAGTCTCTCTACAGTAGCAAAAAGAGTGCGTGTGTTGTTTAAATTACTGTTTATAATATTTGAGAAGAAAGTCTGTCTAGCTTTGCCTAGTTCCATATTAAAAGCATGGATGCTGTCTTTGTAGATGTTATAATGGACTACAAGTTTTGTCTTCCGCCACATGCGCTCTACTTTTCTGCATTGTTTTTTCATATTTTGCACTGCTGTTGAGTTTCTCCAAGGTGCTTTTTGTCTGCCACTCTTCTTCCTGACTTTAACAGGAGCAATATCATCAATTACAGTTTTAACTTTTGAGTTAAAGGAATCAAGGAGAAAATCAACAGAGTCTGCAGATATGCTTGGTGTTAAGGATATAGCCTTCATAAATAGTACACTAGTGTTCTCATTTAAGCATCTCTTCTTGACAGACACAGATCTAGCTTCAGTGGCAGGAGAGATCAATATATCAAAGAAAATACAGAAATGATCAGACAGTGCTACATCCTTAATAACAATCGATGAAATGTTTAGACCCTTACTGATGAGTAAATCTAGAGTGTGTCCACGATTGTGTGTGGGTCCATGTACATGCTGAGTCAGATCAAAAGTTTTTAAAACAGTATTGATTTCTTTTGCCATATTGGTTTCTGCATTATCTATGTGGATGTTTAAATCTCCAGCAATGGCAAAACAGTCAAACTCTGAGGTAATTGTTGATAACAGTTCTGTAAAGTCCTCAGCAAAGGCTGGAGAGTATTTTGGAGGCCTGTAAATAATGATAAGTAAAATGCGTGGAGCACCTTTTAACACAATACCCAGATATTCAAAAGACAAGTAATTCCCAAGTGATATTTGCTTACATTGATAGATATCTTTAAAAAGAGCAGCTAGACCCCCACCTCTCTTAACAGCTCTGCAGACACTCATAAAAGTAAAGTTAGGAGGGGCTGCTTCATTGAGGATTGTTGCACTGCAGCTGGCTTCTAGCCAGGTTTCATTCAGAAGCATAAAATCCAGATTGTTTGTGGTTATTAAGTCGTTGACTAGAAGTGATTTATTTTTAAGTGAGCGAATGTTTAGAAGTGCTAACTTAACAGACTTACTTTTCCCCACAGCAATATTAGTTTGACGTGTAAGAGGCACCAGATTAGTTAGGTTTGCTGTACGGCTATTGAAGGCCTTAGACTTTCTATCTTGTAATAGAACAGCAATAGAGGAAGATACAGGCACATTGGGTTCCCGTTTGTTCTGTAAACATTTGAGAAAGTTACTGTTATCAAAACGGGGACCCGACACATATCACTGAGAGCTGGTATCAGTTGTTTTTGGTTCACCTCGAGCAGATGGAGGAGGGTGTGGGCCCTGGCGTTGTGGCAGAGGCCGAAGAGCTCTCACAGGAGGAGGGGGAGGGCGAGCTGGGCCCGCAGGCTTGGGTGGTAATGGTGCCTGTCTTTTTTTGGTTGGTATCTGGGGGCTCGCAGCAAAAGAGTGGGAAAGTCTGGTTCCAGCATGCACTAGTTCTTCCATTTTCTGTGAGAAGCACAGTAGTGGCGATGCTGATGCTGGGGAGAGGGAGAAAGTGTCTGGTGAAAGGGCCTGTTGGTCTGGTGTCTTCAGAGGCTGTGATATGCTGTCCTGGCTTCCCTGGCTGTTTTCCAGGAAGTCGTCCTTGGGTGATGAATCTTCAAGCAGTTCTGATATGTCTGTCTGTGGTGAGCTCTGTTGGCAGAGCTCAGCTGAGATTGTGTCCGTGAGCAGAGGTTGTTGTGGCGGAGTGGTATTATCATGTCCATTTTGCTGCTGAAGTGAAGTCCCGTCGTCGTTCATACTGTGTCCAGGTGTGTGTGTGCCATTCAGACTGAGTGGATTGGCACACACTGCAGAAGGATGATTGAGGGAGAAGTAGAAATTGTCCTTTAACACTCTTGAACCAAGTTTGTTTGGGTGATGGCCATCCCGATGAAAAAGTTGTCTCTGACTCCAGAAAAGATTGAAATTGTCAATGAAGTTTACTCCTTTTATATTGCAGGTTTTTTGCAGCCATGTATTAAGTCCAAGCAACCGTGAAAACCTGTTTGTTCCTCTTGCTGGGAGAGGTCCACTGATGAATGTTTGAACTTTCAGTCTTTTAAGTGTTTCAAAAAGTTCATTGAAATCCTTCTTAAGGAGTTCTGACTGCTCTTTATGAATATCATTCTTCCCCACATGAATGATGAGTCGATTTGCAGTCTTATGTTTCATCAGAATGTTCTGAAGTTCCCTGTTTACATCAGAAGTTGTTGCTTGTGGAAGGCAGCATGTAGTTGTATCCCTGCCGCTAATGTTTCTGATTATGGAGTCCCCCACTATCAGAGTCCTGGGCTCGGCTGCGCTCTGAGCTGAGTGCCGCTGTCTGCTCGACCTTGAGCGCCAGTTAGCATCAGTGTTAGCTACTGGCCCATTCAGTCTGTGTTCGATCACATTCATCACATTTGGGGATTCCTCATTTACATTCATTAGCACTTCAAATCTGTTCTCAAGATGTATAGGCGGTGGTAGGAGACCAGTGATTGCAATCCTTGTCAGAGCTGTATCTGGGGTAGAGGATGCTACTGCGGCAATATGTGATGCTCGTGACAATCTGATGTCTCGAGTGCCTTTGGGTCTCGTTCCCTGTTTGTGCCATCGATTAGTAAGTCGATCGGCTTGTTTCTCTAACTGTCGAGGAGCACTAGTTTCATGGGACTCACCGGTATGCTGAGGGTGTCCATGACGAAGCTCTGTTGTGTGCTCCGTCTGGTTTGGTGGTCCCGTTAGTAACTTTGTTTCAAGAACTGCAATCCTTTGTAAAAGTCTGTGGCAGTTGGTGCAGCAAGTAGATTCCAGAAGAGGCATTTTCTCTCCTATCCTTGAGGCAGTTGTGTTTTCCTTTCCCCGGAATGTAAGCTGGTCGGGTAAAAGAATTCTCAGTTTTTGTAGTAATCCAAACTTTGTCGTCAGAGCACTGTGCTGATTTGCTGAAGTTAAAATTAGGTGATAAAAGGAAATAAAATAAAGGAAATAAAAAAAAATAGGAGATAAAATGTAAAAGCGAGCAAAGTGCGGAGCAGTAAGCAAGAGCGTCCGAACAGTAGCTGAGCAGGAAGTGTTTTAAAGCCGCATTTAAAGCCGCAGTGCGTCCTGAGACACATTGAGGAACAAAATACCCACACCAATAATGGCTGTGACAAGCACAAAAATATTTAACACAGAGTAAAATCCCCCTACTGGTACTACACCCTACGGCCACTGCCCAAGCTTCACGCTTTAATGATGTAAGAACATAGTTCGTGTCTGGACAGTGTTGTGTGAGAAAAAAAATCACAGGACAGGTTAATTACTTTTGGAGGCTGGCTCCATTTATCATCAAAACAAAAATAAATTACAGATTAGGAGGGTGAGGGTGCGGGTGATCCTCGCTCCGATGCGGGACAACAGGTCCTCAAACTGGGCCCGGGACAGGCGGAAGCACCGCTGATAGCGGCTGCCATCCAGGTGCAGCTCCTGGAGCAAATGGTGAAACTCGCCAAACTGGGTACGCCTCCGGAGGGTCTGGTGGACCCGAGTGCGGCGACGATGACCCCTACGCCGATGTTCTGCTCTCCAGAGCAAATACGAGTGGTGACTCTCTCGAGGAATGCTCGATCAACATCAGCCATCTTGCAAACAGACAACCACCTAGCACTTGCCCCTCCCACAAGAAGCGGATTTCGCCTCAGACGCGCGTCAATTTTAAAGTCTGAGGGTCTTTCTCTAAAAACATGCATAGACAGCTTTAATGTCATAGAAAGGGGGACATCATGTTTAAATCAACATAAAGTGCATTGGTTCTGATTTGAACAAACTTTGCTCTACTATGTTTTATGCAGAATAAAACAGCTTTTTTTGGACACTGATGCATTGAAATACACATAATCTTAATTGTTAAACCACATAATATTAATTTCTTTAGGTATGCACATACTGTAGCTTTTTTAAATCAGAGAAAATTTGCATGTGCACCTTTATGATCAAAGATGTTTGTTTCCTTATAAGCAAACTGAGTGTTTACTGTAACTCGCAGAGGTTATTCTGACGTCACTCGTCAAGTTGCATTTTTCAAGTTCCAACAAGTAAAAAACACTGGAAGTTGTTACACAAATTTGTATGAGTTGTTTCAGTATCCCAGAGTCAGAAAGTCACAGATGAACCGCCCAAAACAGAACCTTTTTTTTCTGAAGGTCTTGACAGTTTTGTGAAACTAATCATTCAACCTTGATCTGATTTTGACAGTGGCACTGACATGTTTTAAGTGATGCTTCCAGTTAAAACAGCATTTCTGTCACTTTAACCCACAAACACATGAGTTGTATGCAGTAAAGTACAAATTCAAGTAGCTTTCTAATTATATAATTCTTGTTTTTTTACTCTAAACTTTAAGTTGCTATGCATTACAAAAAAAAAAAAAAAACACACAAAAAAAACTCAATCATAGAAGGATGCCATTAATGTAACTGTTGCTGTTCAAATGCTGCTGTTAATAAACATGTTTGTGAGAAAAGTAGAAAATGATCACAACTTATGTTAAAAGCTTATAAAGAAGCCTAACATAATAGTATTTCTGCAAAGAGATGTTGAAAACTATTGAAAATTGAAAATAACAATATTTGAATTTTTTTAAGTACCAGTATTTTTTTTTTTTTTTTTACATTCCTAATTACTTCTATGAAAACTACTTTATCAAATATTTACACAGGTACATTTCGTGAACCAAAACATGCACAGTCAATAAATTATACTAGTCCATTAACTGTATGAATAAATTAGGGTGAAAAAATATTTCTGCATAATCACACATAAACATGTCGTTCCTGGCATTTCATTCATAATCAGACACTAGAGGACTCATTTGGCTGGGAGGGACTTTAGCTTGTTCGGCTTTTAAATAAACCAGTATTTCCTTCAAAGCCGACAATTCAGCAGAGACTGGTGTGTAGGGATATTCATTGTTTATGCTTTATGGCAAAATTGTGTTTCAAAATATTTTGACAGGGAATAACATTCCTCAAATAGTTGCTTTACTGATTAGTAATAGTTATTAATATAATATAACAATTAAAAACATCATATTCTTCTAGAAAGGATTGAACTGTTTTGCTGTAATCCGACTGGAGAGTGACAGTCTTCTGTGAGGTCGACACGTTTGTTCCAGCGATCACCATGAATCCCGGGTGAGATGAAATTCATGTTTTCTACAGGATAAATGTACTTTTTTAAAATAAAATTTAAGTTGCTTAATCGCTAAAATGGTGTGTATCTTCACTAGAGATACTGACATTTGAACTGATTTTATAACAACCCAACTCTCACATAATGATCCTGTCATTACAAAGACAAAACTTGATCAACTAAAGGATTTCATTGGCTGTAATGTGTTTTATGGCGCCTTCTGGTGGTTGGAAAGGTCTTTGCCCAAAACAGGAAAAAAAATGCTTTGACATACTTTCTTATGACTAAGTAACTTAGATTATTGATTAAAAACAGCTAACATGTCAATGCTATGAATAATGAGGCTGTGATTAATAATGTATTTTCATATTTTTAAACAGAAAATTACAGTATTGTTGAAATTAATCTAGTGGTCATATCTGGTTTATTTAAAAATAAAGATGCTATTTTAGAAACTAAAGGCTGTTAAAATTAGTTTGGCCCTGAAAGGCATTTAGAAAAGTGAGTGACTGCACTTATTTCAGTCCTCCCCTCAATGCAGGGAACAAACAATTCTAATGTAATGAGGCCATTTCCAGTGTTCTTGATCTACTGCACACTTGTAAGGACCATCCATTGGCCTAACGACGGAATCCAACGGCCTGGCGAAGGTTTAAAGCGTGTATGTCTTTTCAGCGCTCCAGTGATGTTCACTTAATTTATTGGAACTTAGTTTTAGTATTACTTTAGCTCTATGCGTAATCTGACTCCAATTTCAAATGATAATCAAATTTAGATCGTATTTCTGATTAGAAAATAATCATAAATATTGATTATGAATTATTTTAGATCTTTGATTATTCTGAGTATCCCATACTTTCAGTTATTAATTCATTATGGACCCGAATGCCGCTTAGAGATCACGTCGGCCAAATCGTGTTTCTCACGGACACAAACTTGTTAATTCTGATTTCAGTCAGAGGGTGCAGGGTTTGCTAATACCCCTAAAGTCGGTTGCCTACTGCTCACTCGAACTAGAGAGTGTAGTTTAATTTAGCCACTTCCATACAACTTGCTAAACCAGTGATAGACAGAAATCAAAAGGTCTTCAGATGACGTGCTACTGCTCCGTTCATACATGCGCCTTTAGTTTGACCTACCTTAACTAAGATTTGCGGTAGCACCAGCCTCCTTAATATATTAAAATAATGATTTCAGAATACTTCAGAATAAATCAAGATGTAACATTTATTTGTCAGGTAAAAATGTATCATGCCAATTACACAAGTAAATGATTAAAAGCCAATTCAGAAAATACATGACATTATTTACTCAAAGATGACTCTAAAAGTAAGCAATGTTCTCCTGACAAAGACACACAGTAATGTGTCAGGATTTTCCAACAGGAAAATACTGACATGCATTACTGTGTGGGGGATGATCCTGGTAAAAGATTCCCCAAGATTGCTCTGTTCCCTCACCTTAAATACCAGATCAGAACAGAAGGGGGTTAAACAAATGTTGTTTAGAGTTGTTTGGGCCAATCCATGTACCCCAGGGGGGTAGCACCTGGTTTCTTGAGATATCGTAAAGAGATATCAGCCAGAGAGATACAGGATTCTCCTGAGTTCTCAATTTTTCTCATTAAACCAATGACTGCAATGAAATTAAGACCATTTTACCAATCGCACTGTGCCCTTTAAAATGACACCAAACATGAAAAGGAAAAACAACATATTCACAAGATACACCATATGTGTTAAATAGACATTCCTTGAGGAGGGAGAGGGGGGATGAGTTGAAGTCAAACAAGGGGACAATGAGATAAGTTTGGGCAGGACAAGGTTCTGTGCTCTGTCTTTGTTATCTGCTGTCCAGGGTGCATTTTATGGCATTATTGCAGGGTGAGTTTTGTTTTAGCAGGAAAATCAGTTCTTACACACTTCACCTAGGTGACGCCTGGAATTAATTTAACCAACTATAAGTTTTAAATCAATATGTATAGTATGTGAATAAGGATCTCGAGCTGACTAGAAAGCTTTACCTATTACAATAGACAATGCTTTACAGTGAAGTATGTTAGAGCTACAGTACATATGGCAATTGATCTGCTCAATAAAATACCTTACTCACCCGTTGAGTAATAAAAACACAATCTCTGCATCTTTTACCACATTTCAAATCCTTCAGTTCTTGCATTTAGCAGTTCATCTTCCGAAAAGCCAAGCTTATGTTGATTTCTTCTGCATTTTTAAACGGGTGATTCCCTCAATAAGAACTTCTGTAGGCGTGTGACTGAAATAAGGTCAAACTTTAATCACATAAATATCTAATTAACGGAAGTTTTGGAATGTAGATTGGACCCATACAAACACTGAGTAGTGTCCATTTAACACTGAGGATTTTACTGTGTAGAATGTTGAGTTGTTGAGTCGCTTAAAAATTTGTTGTAAGAAGGTTTACCATCATTCAACATTTTATATTATTAAAATTGTATATATATTTGCAGACATCCCAAGTCTCCCGGAAGTTCCGGGAGTCTCCCGCATATTGATAGCGGCTCCCTGATGCCCGCAAATGAGTTAAAATCTCCCGGAATCTAGAGCGAGCGAGCAAGAGCGTGCATGGGAGACAGAGACTGTGCTCCAAAAACCATGTAGCGCGTGCACAGCAGAGAGGGAGAGGGAGCGAGAGACCTTGCCTGTGTCCCAATGTGCATACTATCCATCCTAAATAGTATGTGACATTAGTAATTGTCAATACTATTTAGGGCAGATAGGGTGGATAGTATGCACATTGGGACACAGGGCTTGCGTGTGTGTGCTAGTGTGTGTGTGTGTGTGTGCCTCATGAAGCGCATGTAAGATAGAGAGCATCTGACTGGCCTGTTTCGGTAAATCAACCAATCAATTGTCAGTGTTTCGGTAAATCAACCAATCAATTATCAGTGTGGGCGGGCTTTTATCTCTTCTCCCGAACCAAATTAATCAGTTCAGTGTATCTTCATTGTAGGGGTCTTCGGGATACCTCCCTGAAATGACCTTTTGCAGGTTGGGATGTCTGTATTTGTGTTTTATAAATGTCACAACACAAAAATGCTGTCTGTAAATAAGTTTATTTGAGCTGCTGTTGTTGAGCACTCCTTTGAATAACAGGTTGCAAGATACTTTATACTCAACTTTTAGTTTTTCTTTAAGAATAAACCATATTTCATTTTCAAACAAGTTATTAGTAAATATATGACTAGTGCAAAACACAGGAGTGAGGAGAAGAAAGAAGCCACACCACCAGAATAACAAGATCCCATGAAATCAACTGACGTGGCTTGTGCTTTGCTTTTATTTTCTTTATAACAGCCGATATACTTTGAGCCACATCCTCGAATCATGATCTTCTACTTTCTATTTAACAGCAAGTATGTTTGACTGAACGGTCTGTAAAAATAATGAGCCATTTTTTTCAGAAGAGAACTAATATGTAAATGTTTCTAAAAGCCACAGATGAAAACTCATGTTGATGTCATGGGGTCTTTAAAACATATATTGCACATTAGTATTTTAAATACCCAAAGAACATTACATTGATAGAGAAAAGACTCATATGATACTTTTAAATTACAGAAATTAATTTCATTGTACTGATATAAGCACATTATCTGATGATTAAAACAAAAAAAGTGTTTGCCAGTTAAAAAATCTTTTGCTTAAGAACAACACAAACATATCCTTCACTCCTAAGATCTGCTGCAGATGAAGTTGAGTTTGTGGTGTTCAGGACGGCTGATCCAGCGCTGATCTCCTCCAGACTGAACTGCTCCAGATCTCACTCCAGACTCACAGTCCTCGTCTCCTGTGCCGTTCCCTGGAGCCCAGTTATGAAAGCACACGGTCTCTCCGCTCACCCAGAACCAGAGGCCCACAGTGCAGGAGTGACGTAAACCCAACCACACCGCCTCAGTAGACGCACGTTTAACCACATTCATCACACGACGCTGCATCTCGACTGAATGAACCGAGACCAGATCCGTATAATTCTGTCTGCAGTATCTCAGAGCTTCAGACCACGTCAGATTCTCTTTGATCAGAATCAGTTTATCTGGACACAAAACAAACCACAAGCAAAAACTAGAGAGAGACTGATCAAAAACAACATGCAGAACAAACACTGTGGAGGAATCTTGAATCTGAACTTTAAAGGGTTAGGTCACCCAAAAATGAAAATTCTGTCATTAATTACTCACGCTCATGTCGTTCCAAACCCAAAAGACCTTCATTCATCTTTAGAACACAAATTAAGATATTTTGGAAAAACATTGTAAGGACCACACATTGCCCCAACGACGGAATCCAACGGCCTGGGTGAAGGGATAATGTGTGTGTGTATTTTCAGCGCTCCAGTGAAGTTCACTTAATTTATTAGAATTTAGTTTCAATATTACTTCAGCTCTACTCTTAATCTGACTTCAAATTTCAAATGATAATCAAATTTAGATCGTGTTTTTTATTAGAAAATAGTCATAACCATTGATAATGACTTAATTTAGATCTTTGATTACTGTGAGTATCCCATACTTTCAATTATTCATTCATTAAGGACCCGATGCCACTTTGAGACGTCACATCGAATAGTCAGAGGATGCAGTGCAACTATTTTACCCTAAGTGGCCGCTCACTGCTGACTCATAACAAAGGTGTAATTCTTTCATAGTCGCAATATGCAACGTGCTAAATCAGTGATAGTCAGAAGTCGGAAGGTCTCCTTAATGATGTGCCCCATGCTCCATTCATAGTGCCTTCAGTTTGATCTATCCTGGACAGAGATTTGTGGAAACAACAAACTACACTTTAATCTACTAGGAATAAAGATTTCAGAATAATTCAGAATAATTCAAATATAACGTTTTATTTGTCAGGTAAAAATGTGTCATGCCAATTACACAAGTAAATGATTAAAAGTCAATGCAGAAGTAATAAATACATGACATCAATTACTCAAAGATGACTAAGAGTAAGCAATGCATTCCTGACAGAGACACACGGTGGTGTGTGAGTGTGTTCCAACGGGAAAACACAGACACAGCACTGTATAAGTTTTTCCCTGGTTACAGGTTCCCACAGTCTGCTCTGTCATCTTCCCTTAAATACCCAGACCAGAACAAAAGGCTTGTACAAATATTTTTTTAGAGTTGTTTTGGGTCAATTCATGTACCCCAGGGGGTAGCACCTGGTTTCGGGAGATATCTTGAAGAGTCATCACCCAGAGAGGAGAACAGGTCTCCTAAGTTCTCAATCTTTCTCATTAAACTGCAATTAAATTAAATGACTGCAATGAAATTAAGACCATTTTACCAATCGCACTGAGACATTTAAAATGATACCAAACATGAAAAGGAAAAAACAATAGATTCACAAGATACATCCTATGTGATATATAGACAATCTCAGTGAACTTTTGGTGACTTGACTCACGGGGGAGAGGAAGGAGGAGGGAGTTTAATTAAAGTTTAAGATTAATTTATTTATAAAGCACATTTAAAACAACCTTGGTTGACCAAAGTGCTGTACAAGATATATCTAGGTCCATCCCATAGAATTAAAATCACAAGACATCACTACAATCACTTTCACAAGACATTAAACGCACAAGAGTACAAATAGGTTTTTAAAAGATTTCTAAACTCCAACACTGTGGACTCTGTTTTGATGTGTAATGGCAGATTGTTCCATAACCTGGGGCCAGCTATTGCAAAGGCTCTGTCGCCCCTGCATTTCAATCTGGATCCGGGTACTCGTAGCAGATAGTTGGTCTGTGATCTGAGCAGTCTGGCTGGTTTGTGTTCCATGACCAACTCAGTAAGGTACTGAGGAGCGAGATTGTTTAATGATTTATACACAAACAGCAAAACTTTAAATTCAATACGATACTGAACAGGTAGCCAGTGCAGTGAGCGTAGTGTAGGCGTGATGTGATCCCGTTTGCGAATGCCTGTAAGCAGACGGGCAGCTGCATTTTGGACCAGTTGAAGCCGGTGGATAGATGAAGCTGGCAGCCCTTGATATAGCGGATTACAGTAATCAATCCGTGATGAAATAAAAGCATGAATTACGATCTCAAAACTGCTCCTGCTTAGGAATGGTTTAACTTTCGCTAATCTCCTGAGGTGGTAAAAACTGGAACTGACAACTGTATTAATTTGTTTGTTGAATTTTAGTCCACTATCCAATATAAAACCCAGATTCTTTGCAGCAAACGGACGATATGGAGTGAGAGAACCCAAGTCAACATTGCTCAAATCATTGTTCTCAGTTGGCCCAAACAGGACTATTTGAGTTTTGTTGTCATTCAAATGGAGAAAGTTATTATTGAGCCATGCTTTCAGTTCTTGAAGGCATTCCATCAATTTATTTATGGCAGACCTGTCATTGCGCTTAAATGGTATATAAAGCTGCGTGTCATCAGCATAGCAATAATAAGAAACTCCAAATCTTCTACATATAGAACCTATGGGTAACATGTACAATGAAAACAGCAACGGTGCTAAAGTTGAACCCTGGGGGACACCACATATAACATGTGCTACAGTTGAAGAATGCTTCCCTATATTTACAGAGAATCTTCTGTTAGACAAGAAGGACCGAAACCAGTCGAGTACAGTGCCTCTTAAACCGATGTAATGCTCCAAGCGATACAGGAGGATACCATGATCAACAAAATCAAACGCAGAGCTGAGATCTAACATTATTAGAGCCATGGTGGGTAACACTTTATATTACGACCCGCAAACAACTGTGTAAGTAAACCGAAATTACGGTGTAGGTTTCTGTAATTATTGTGTACTTCCATTTAGGTATAAGGGAACGGAGGGCCCTATTTTAACGATCTGAAACGCAAGTGTCAAAGCGCAAAGCGCAAGTAACTTTGTGGGCGGGTCTTGGGCGCTGTTGCTATTTTCCCGGCGGGATAAATGACTCTTACGCCAGGCGCAAATATTAAATGGGTTGGTCTGTTGGTCTATCTATCGTTTGTAATAATATGATTTGCAAAAATGAAAACTGCTGCTTCTGTGTAGATTAGAGAATCAAAGTGTATGCGCGTTTTGCACGCTATATGGTCAAGCATGCGCCCTTAAAATAGCATAATGAACAATGCGCAACGCGCCACTGACTTTAGACTAGGTTTTTTCTGGCCAGTGGCGCAATTGTTTTATGGAACAGTAAAATAGCACCAGGGATTGTTTGCGCTGGAACACACCTCTTTTTTTGCGCTGAACCGCCCAGGGAGCGCAAGTTCATTACCTAGTTTAGCGACGTGCTTCTGTGGAGGGAAAAGCGCGCTTTGCGCGGGTGCAAAATAGGAATGAAACATGCGTCGGTGTACAAAGTCAGTTGCGCTGGGTGCAAGATAGGGCCCAATATGTTAAGTTTTGGGTAATAAAGGGGTAACAAGCAGATATACAACCTGCAAAGAACTTAGTAAGTAAACCGAAATTATGGTGTATGTTTCTGTAATCATAGTGTAGGTATAAGGGAACAATATGTTAAGTTGTGGGTACTAAAGGGGTACAACCAGATATACAAGCAAATTATTTATAATTTATTATTATAAAATTATTTATAGTTTATTTTGAAACTAACAGGTACCTATTCTGTAAATATATTCCAGGCAAAAATTGTACGTCTGTTGTATATAAAAGTTATTATCACATTTCTGGCAAAATATGTTCTCGTGCAATGTAGTTACAGGGTAATTTTGACATCTGTGGGTTGTAAATTAAACTTTATATATATATATATATATATATATATATATATATATATATATATATATATATATATATATATATATATATATATATGCACAGTATGATAAAAATTTAATCTAAAACAATTTTATAAACACCTGATTTCGAAAAACATGGACAATTTTTCTTGCTAAACTACTTAATGTTAAGCCAAAAAAAATTAGTTTCTGCTATGATTTTATTCTAGAACGTACCATGTAGTACTTAGTACTTACATTATCACATTGTATTGCAATGACACTTAAATGTCAGGGCAAATATATTGTGTAATTAATTTTTTTTTTTTTTTTTTTTTTAATAAGAGTACCTTTCTCTGTAATTACTGTGCAAATAGTGTTGTTTCGTATTGTTACATAGTAAGTAGTGTTTGTTACCTGTTTCAACTGTGTAGTTACAGGGTAAGTGTAACTCCTGCGGGCTGTAAATTAAAGTGGCGCTTGTTAACCCCTTGTTCTGTGTAGTTACAGGGTAAGTGCAGTAAATATACAATAAAGGATCCCATTTAATTTCTGACTTTTATTTTACAAAAAAATTTCAAAACACTTTTTCATCTTAATAAAACATTGTCTTTTCTACAGTATACTCAAACAACAAAGTAACACATTATATCCCCCATTATATATATTTTTTCAAAATCAGGTGTTTATAAAATTGTTTCAGATTACATTTTTATCATACTGTGGTTACGTACAGCCATATATATATAAAAGTTTAATTTACAACCCACCAATGTCAAAATTACCCTGTAACTATTGCACAAGAACATATTTTGCCAGAAATGTGATAAAACCTTTTATATACAACAGACGTACAATTTTTGCCTGGAATATATTAAAAGAATAGGTACCTGTTAGTTTCAAAATAATTATATTATAAATAATTAGCTTGTATATCTGGTTGTACCCCTTTAGTACCCAAAACTTAACATATTGTTCCCTTATACCTACACGGAAGTACACAATAATTACAGAAACGTACACCGTAATTTCGGTTTACTTACGCAGTTGTTTGCGGGTCGTAATATAAAGTGTTACCCCATGGTGTTACCAGCATCAGTGGACATTAAGATGTCATTAAAAACTTTCAAAAGGGCAGTCTCTGTGCTATGTAAGGTTTTAAAACCAGACTGAAAGATATCTGAAATATCGTTGCTATTCAAGTAGTTTTGTAGCTGCGTAAATACAATTTTTTTAAAAATTTTGGATAAAAACGGCAGGTTGGAGATTGGTCGAAAATTTGAGTAAACTGAAACAGGGTTAAGACTGAATCTATCGTTGAAAATAAAATTCTAGAACAGTATGAATTTAGGGCTATGATGTCTGATAAATATTTCGTTTTTGCAATTTTGGCAGCCTTTTGAAAATTGTGTAACGAGGCCTTCAGCATTTCATATGATACCTGTAGCCTATCCTTCTTCCACTTTCGTTCACACTGACGACATTGCTGTCTGAGTTCCCGAATTACATTATTTACTCATGGTTGGGATTTGCATTTCCGATTAATGAGCTTTTGAGGTGTGATAACATCTAAGATATTATGACATCTATTATTGAACCGTTGCACTTGATCATCAACACTCAAGTGAGACGGAACAGAGTCCGAGGTGAGAGGTTGATGTTCTTCCAGATACATTTTAGAAAATGCATTACAGGATTGTGCAGTCAGAGTACGAGACCAGCATGCTTGAGCTGGTTTGGTACTGGGTAAAAAAGGGAGAATAGTAGAGAACAGCACTGGTTTATGATCGGAAAAGGAAATGTCACTAGTGACAACATCAGCAACAGATAAACCATCAGTATCAACCACCAAGTCAGTATCAAATCTAATGTATGACCAAGACAGTGAGTGGGGCCATTTACCCATTGTACAAAGTTTAGTGAAGATATAAGGTTTAAAAAATCCTTTGCTAAGGCATTATCTGCACAGCAGACATGAATATTGAAATCGCCCAAAAGTAGAATGCAGTCGTATTTAGTAAGAATTTCCCCCAAAAAGTCAGCAAATTCTTCAATAAAATTATTGTTGTTTGATACCGGTGGTCGGTAGATTAAAATAATCAGTACAGAATTAGAGGAATTCAGATGAATCAACTGAACCTCAAAGCTATTGGGGCTGACAGTAGTCAGTAATCTGCATTGCAAGTTATTTTTAAAAACCGTCACAAGACCTCCTCCTCGCCCTGTAGGACGAGGGGTATTAAAAAATTCAAAGTTAGGAGGCACAAGATCAGAGAAAGGGCTTAGGTCACCTGATTTTACCCATGACTCAGTCACAAAAAAGAATT